>NC_072859.1:10238241-10838241 GCF_028858705.1 Grus americana
AATTTGTCTGTGATGTAGGCTTCTGTCAGCTAAGTCTTACAGCATCTTACTTGTGCCAAAACATATTTTCTGCATATACTCACCTGTACATGTTTGTAGTTATGTGTTATGCTGTGCAAACCCAAGAATTATTCAAATGCAGGTTCTTGAGAACCTGTATTTTGCTCTTGTTAGTTCCTTACCCACACCATCCAAGGGTATAAAGCTCCTGTAACTTTGTTGTTAACTTGCCCGTTCCCTTCAGCAGACTAATTTCTGTTTTTTGCATAAGTGGAATGCTGATACCTCTGCTGCCAGGCAGACTGATATTATTTGTTGCTTTCTGTCTCTGCCAGTGTCTGCCTGCTGTATCACATGGTGCGCCTTGCGTGTGCAAATACACATGCACACAGAAAAAGTAGACCAAAGTAACGTTTGGGCTCATTAGCACTAAATCCCATAAAACTTCCTTCAGCAATGCAGGATCAGGTTTAATTTTTAGAAATACGTTGAAACAAATATTCTTTCATTTATGAATACCTTCATGGAAATGCTAGCCTTTGTAAAATTTGAAGGAAAACCTGAGAAGCCATTTTGAGGAAGGAATTTCTGTCTAGCCAATGATCACAGAATAAAAAAAGCTTTTAATGACCTTTAGATAAAAATCTACAAAGTGTTGACCTTTAATTGCTAAATACTTGATAAATTGAAACTTGGAGGAGGGGAACAGCACAAAAATTCAGCAAAAGGTGATACGTCTTAAGTTAATGCGTCTTAAGTATATTGCTCTTTGCATTATGTAATAACAGTAGACATACTTTTCTGGCAATTAAAACAAAAATATGTGTTCTCAATAGTCAATAAGCCCTAACCTAAGTAATAAAATAAAGTTTGTGAATATTTGTAGATATATTCTGGCTGTTTAATTAAAAGGCTCCTTTTATCACCTCCTTGAATTATTTGGGAAACTGCAGCTAGGTATTTGACTGCTAGTACTTTTAGTCTGTATTCTACATTCCTGCATTTGTACCTTTGTGTGTCTTTAGTTATGAAAGAAAAATATTTTCATATATCCAAGATGTTAGTTGAACAAAACTACATTTCCATAAATTCTTCGGCTCCTTTTTTTGTCTCTTATTAAAAGCTCCTCTTTTAATAATCTGCCTGTGCATAAATTCAGGGACTCCTAAAAGAAAGATAATCCTTTCTTGTCCAGTCTTACAACTGGAAAATTAATATTTAGGTTAAAACTTCTTGTTTCAATGTTCAACCAAAATATTAGTAATAAAAATTGTCAGATCTTTTTCACGGACTTACTTTTTGTGTTTAAGGCCAGAGGTTATCATTAGATTATCTAGTTTGAGTAAAATATAGTAAGTAAATTATTTATTGTCAAACAAATTAGCTCTGGGCTGTGACCAAGAGCAAGAAATATTAGGAGTCAGGTAAACATAATTTGAGATTATCTGAAATAGTTTTAGAAGCTGATTCTCCAGATGCTGGCAAATGGAATCTACTTTCCTTCCCTGTAGTCTCCCAGTTTATGTAGTATAAAGGACTATTCCTGCAAGAGGATACTGTTCATGTCTGGTGACTTAGACCTATTGATACCTCTTTCTGTCTTTATGAAAGAGAGGAGGAAAAAAACTGAAGTAAATTGCAGAGAGGTCCTGGGGTCTGTAATCTTTCATGTCCTTGTTTTGGGTTGAATGTACACTTGCAATTAATAGAGAAAATGCTGATGGTTTGACATCTGAGTTTTTTAGAAAGTTTCATAGCTTGTTTCCTAGATAATTTGTGAGCTGCTCTAGCTGTATTTGTGGTGCTCTTCATGAGTATATCCTAATTTTATGACTTGAATGTATAACAATGTGTGTTGGGTTCACATGGCAAGGTTTTTATTTGGGGGGGGGGCTACAGGGGTGGCTTCTGTGAGAAGCTGCTAGAAGCTTCCCTTGTGTCTGATAGAGCCAATGCCAGCCGGCTCCAAGATGGAGCCACCACTGGCCAAGGCCGAGCCCGTCAGCGCCTCTGTGATAACAGAGTTAAGAAGGAAAAAAACCCCAAACAGTTAGAGAGAGCTTTTGCAGCCAGAGAGAGGAGAGAGAGAAGATGTAAGAAACTCTGCAGACACCAAGGTCAGTGAAGATGGAGGGGGAGGAGGAGCTCCAGGCGCCGGAGCAGAGATCCTCCTGCAGCCCGTGGTGAAGGCCATGGTGAAGCAGGCTGTCCCCCTGCAGCCCATGGAGGAAGGATGAGGGGGTGTAGAGATTCCACCTGCAGCCCATGGAGGACCCCATGCCGGAGCAGGTGGAGGTACCTGAAGGAGGTTGTGACCTCGTGGGAAGCCCACGCTGGAGTAAGTTCCTGGCAGGACCTGTGGACCCGTGGAGAGAGGAGCCCACACCAGAGCAGGTTTGCTGGCAGGACTTGTGACCTTGTGGGGGGACCCCACGCTGGTGCAGTTTGCTCCTGAAGGTCTGCACCCTGTGGGAGAGACTCACGTTGGAGAAGTTTGTGAAGGGCTGTCTCCCGTGAGAGGGACTCCATGCTGGAGCAGGGGAATGATGAGAGGAGTCCTCCTCCTGAGGATGAAGAAACAGCAGAGACTACGCGTGATGAACTGACCGTAACCCCCAGTCCCTGTCCCCCTGTGCTGCTGAGGGCGGGGGGGCGGTTGGAGGTTGAAGCCGGGAGTGAAGTGGAGCCTGGGAAGATGGGAGGGGTGGGGGGAGGTGTTTTAAGATTTGATTTTATTTCTCATTCCTCTACTCTGTTTTGCTTAGTAATGAATTAGATGAATTTCCTCTCTAAGTTCAGTCTGTCTTGCTCGTGACAATAATTAGTGAATGATCTCTCTCTGTCCTTATCTCGACCCACAAGCTTTTTGTTATACTTTTTCTTCCCTGTCTGGTGAATGAGCGGAGTGATAACAGCGGCTCTGGTGGGCACCTGGCCCCCAGGCAGGGTCAACCTACCACACAATGTTATCCAGCAAAAAGTGTAGAGAAATAGAGGCATAAATTAGGAATTACTGATGACACATTATAGCATTATGGTTTGTTTTTTTAGTGTAAGTAAATCACTTAAGTCAACTTAAATTTTCTTTGCCCTCCTAAATCTTTTTAAATTCCAGAGGAAGTTAAGGTACATTTTTTATTATTTTTTTTATTAAAGATTTTGGTTTTTTTAATGCCAGGGATGGTCCTGGAGCCATGTGATTCAGTATTGTCTTACAGAGGGCCTACTAACTGGGAGCTGCTGACTGTAAACTACAGAATCAGAACATGTATTCACACGCACTTGTTCCAATGCAGAGAGAGTTTATTTCAAAATCTGTCAAGAAAACTGAGCCTTCTGAAGCATTATTCTCTGTCTGTAGAGCCATGATAGGGATGGCGATTCTCTTTTATGTCAAATTTTTGTCTCTGCAGATATGAACGCTATAATCAATGCATGAGGGAGCAGCACTCTTTTTTCTCCTACTAGCTGAGCTGTGTACCATTGCTTCTAGTCAGGCATGTGCACAGTTGCATTGCAAGAAATACTCTGTGCAACCATTATTATGACTTTTTAGTAGCAGCTTGTGTTTGCTTGAGGGCTCTAGCATCAGTCTATTTCTGTGAATTTCCCTCCGCCTCTATTCATTCTACCAATAGTGGATACAATTTCTGTGTCATGAAATAGCTGCCATGGACTGCTATCAAGAGGAGATGTGAAGACCTATGAAAAAGTGGAGTGAGAAAACATAAAGTCCTGTTTAAATTGGTTTGCAGCTTATTATCACTCAGAAAAGCGATAAAACTCATTGAATTTTGGAAGTCTGGGAGCCAAGGTGAGATGTGAGAGAAGTTGGACCCCTTTTCATGTAATATCTTTTGGGATATCTTTTTTTTTTTCCATTTCTAATCCTTCGGTCTTCCCCATTCCATCCTTGATTTCCAGATCTGGTTTTGTAGGTAGTTGATTATCTATTTCCCTTTGTCTTGGATGCTTCTGGGGAGATGAGTGCACATACCCCCTGTTTTCCCCCTACTGACATGAGCATTTCAGTGAGAAAAGGCAAATCATCTTGTCTTCTCTTTGTCTGCACTATGTTCTGTGATTTGACATACTACTCTTCTTCCATTGGCATCTTCCTACTAAGCCCAAGTAGCCTTTGACTTTCCTCCTCGGGCTGCTCAGCAAGTCCCCACTGCTGCTCACTTTTATCTGCCTTCATGCTTTGCATGAACAGATGGTGGCTATTACAACTTTTCTTGTTGCATACAACAAAAATCAGTTATTTACTCTGGACTAAAATGTTCCTTCACAGATCACAGTTTATGCAATTCAGTTGCCATCATCCTTACGTATATTAAGTCACGGATAGCCTTAGGAAGACATTAAGAGGCGCTAGACTTTCTCAAAGTGATTCAATACCATAGATTCATTATATGACACTGAACTCTGCTTGTGAAAATGAAAAATTCTGCTTTTGAATAACATCCTCTAGCTGACATTACTTTTATGTTCTATCAGGAATGTGTTTTGATGTGGGGAAAAAATCAGCAGAAAATTCTGTTTAAGGTAGAACTTGCTTTCTTGACTGTACCAGCATGCCACTATTTCTTCGTGCAGATTGTCTTGCCTACTGCTACTGTGAAATAAGTAATTGTCTTTTGATCACATGGTTAAAAAAAAAGTCTGATCACTGTTGATGAGAGAACTACAAAGACATCAAGGAAGATCTGGAAACAATATTTTGCTATAACGAATTATTGTTCTTTCACATAGGTGATGTAAAATGCTTCATTCTGTAGCTGGCCGCCTAGCAGCTTGAAATTAGCAGCTGAATGACCTTCATTCATCCTTTCATTGATCATGACTTGTGTTGTGCTTGCCATTTCCAGCCCTGGATCAGCCCAAAACCTTTGCTGTGGCACAGTAATTGCTGTCTGGCTGTGCTAAATGTCTGTCCCTGTTTAGGAAGTAAAGTTTCCAGTTATTTGTTGGGCCAGGAAACTGTTCTGTGACAACTGATCATCTAAGTATTTAATTTTAGAGATGAATTTTAATCCTGGTAAGGAGCAGCTGTTAACAGTAATTCTTTGCAGGCTTGTACAGCCTCTAAACACTGATCATTTGTTTCCCTTCATTCTATTCTAATTTAAGAAGAAGAAAAAATTAGCATAAAACCTTTTCATTCCTTCTTGAACTAGACAGCCCTGGCAAGGGAAGCTAAGATTGACAGGATGCTGTTTTGTCATGTAGCATTTCTGGCTTAGAGTTCCCATTCTTGCCTGTTTGTACAGTGCACCGTTTTACAGGTATACTAAAACAAGTGTTTTGTGCAGATCTGGCAGGGGCTGAATCGGGGTACCCGTGTGGATAAAGAATAGTCTCTCTTCTTTTTATTTTACCCAGACCTCTGATTTGATTCTCAGTTCAGCCTTACAAGCAGTTTTATTGGCACAAGATGAGGAGGCACAGTGCTGCAGAGTCTGTAACTGCAGATAAGAAAAGACAGTTTCTTACACTGGCAAAGCTATCAAAACCCTTGTTTTGTGAAACTTCTCCCCTTAGTCATCTTTTCATCAGGCAACTGATGGAATTGGATTGTAGGCCTTAAAAAGACAAGCAAACATCAAAACTCCACAACTTTGTGTTGGTCTCATGTGTAGTCTGATTAAGTCCGGATCGTCCCATTGGAATCACTCAAGCCACTTTCAAAGCCAGCTTTGTTTGGCTCATAGGCTGCTAATTTTTGGAGTTCCTAATGTCTGATGATAAAGAAATTCTGTCAGAGTTTGCAACCTGTCACAAAACAAAGTAAAATCTATAAACTTCAGTGTTCAAATTTAGATTGAAGTTAAGTGATTCTTAGGTAGTTGTCTTTCCTTGGAGGAACTTTAAAAAGAGGCATGGCTTTGGGTTTTTTGAATTAATATAAAAAATATTAGGGCTAGAAAACCTGAGCAATTTCCAAACTTTATTCAGCACTTCTTATTCCTGGACTATAGACACTAAATACCTAACCCTTCCGAGATGAGTTAATCACTACCACTGGTACTGCTGCCAACCACTGATGTTTGCTAGTTCTATCCCAACCATCTAGAGTACAAGAAATTATACCAGTGGTGAGGACTACCATAAAAATGCCTAGCATCATTTTAAATATTAATCAATTGAAGTCGCTGCTCTAGAAAAATATACTGTCTGGCTGAAACTTTTAATCAAGACATTCTCATTCTGGAATTAGAATAGTTTGAATGAAATGGAATACTAATGGAAACCATTTGTTTGCAGTTATGTTGGCTTATATTTTCAGGTGATTTTTTCCTTTTAACCTAATTCTTGGTGGTAGTTGAAAAATAATATAGTGATACTAGTGAGGATCTCTTCTTGGTTTAAACATTCTTGCATGGTATTGACGCCTTTTTTCAGATTGAAAAAAATGAAAGATCACTTAAAAATCTGTGTGCAATTCCTTTAGTTACAGCTAGCATTTTAAATACACCACATCTGTTTTTTTTGACTAAAATTTTGAGCAAGATACCCAATGACTACTTTAAAGGTGTTCTAGTAATGTTACACTTGCCAGGACAGTGTTTAATGCTTCTTCAGTGCATGCAGGAAATCTCCAACCAATAATCGTTTTTAAATGCATGGAGAAGTTTTGTTTACATCTGTGGCCTACTCCTCAGCCCAAGTGCTGGGAAGGAGCAGAAGAGCGAGGTTCTAGACACACTTGCCCTTGTACATAGTTATAAGTTTCCTAAATTGCTGTGTTAGACATGCCGTGTTACCTTTAAAAAGAAATTTAAAACAATCTCCCTCCAAAATTTGCTATCTTCAATGCTGGGAGAGTGAGGGGCGGATGAAGCAATGGGAGGTACTAATATGAGTAATGACACAGCATATGTGGTATTATTGTGTACCAAAACTGACCAACTTACCAATCTTTCTGTGGTGTATATGCTACTTACCATAACAGAAAAGGAGATTTGAATTTTCGCAATTTGAGAGCACTAGTGTAAATTCATAGATCCATTGTAACTTATTGTCATAATTAAATGTATTTTAAATGTGATTATTGCAAGGTGGGTTTAATTACTATTATGTAATTGCTGAACTTTTAAGAGATTTTGATTAACTCACAGGGGCTATTAAATTGAATTGCTGTTGTAAAGCTAGTTACAGTGACTTCCGAGGAAGTTAAAATATACATATATGTATGTTTTTGTATGTGATTTTAAAGGGTGTAAATTGCTGCTATTTCACTATGCAGGTCCAGGTAGATGCCCAAGAAAACACCAGAGTTGGAGTATCAGAGGGAAAGATAATGTTTTATGCTAATTAATACCTTATACTCAAGTCTCAAAGGAAAGAAAGAAAATCTGAAAATAAAGGACTGGGGCTATCATTCCCATCATTAGCAGTGTCTGATGATTCCATGTCTTTCTGTTTTTTCTCACTGGCAAGATAGATGGTGTTTAGATTTCCTTGTTACAGCTCTGTTATCTTTAATTGAACTTTTTATTTTGTTATGAAATTCTGCCTAGGAGCTCCACCCAATTTCTAGTAAAGAGAGTTAAATAGCTATTCCTATCTGGGAAGAGCTAAAAGTAGTAAAATAATTCTCCCCTGCTGCTTCAATTCCTGTGCTGTGTGAGCACTGTTTACTTTGTAAGTTTTGTTCTCCCAGTCTTGGAGCAAAATTATGTATTCCAAAGACTATTGAGGAGTAGAAGTGGGTGCTTTAATCTCTTCTGAAAAATGTGGTGCTTAAGGTACAACAGCTGAGTGACCTGAACTGAAAGTGCAGTGATGCATGGCATGCTTTAGTTCTTGGCTGGCTTGCTGTATGCTTTCAGACCTCAGCATTCCTTAAGGCTCTTATTGGTAAACAAGAGATGCTAAAGGACTTTGTTCTTAGGTGTAGGGGAAGGCTTCGTGACCAGCTATATCTGTGCTTTACTTTGTTTCTAGCAATGTAAACATTGCTCTTGTCTTCCCTGTTTGTAACTAATGTATTCTATTACCTGGAACTCTCGGGCTGCTCTTCCGTTGCAAAACCAACCAATTCATTGTACCAGTTTATTTTACTCAGTGTGGCTCTTATTCAGAAAAATTTACAAGTAGTTAATTTGGAGTACAAATATAAGTAGAATATACAGGTGATTCTTAGTTTACTTTTTTCCCCGAAATTTAATGCATCTCTGCAGAAAGGGAAGGGAGCTCCTCAGATTAAAAAAATGTGTAGTTAGGCCTTACAAAATTAGTGCTTTTGCTTGTTTCAAAACAATGTCATGGTTCTACGGCAAAAGTATCTTTGAAGCTGTTGAGTTACGCAGCTGTATTTAGATAATGGCCATAATACAAATGACCATAAGTGTTGAATAATTCTTAAATACAGTGATATCTCTTTCACTTGCTAGTTGGGCTATAGAAGTTGTCTCATCTTAATGCAGTGCATTAAGATGAGACAATTGTTGGTGTCAGAGTAATTCCCACAGCTGTATATGTAGACTGTGACCAAGAAAAGCATCCTCATGATGCTCCCTAGTGCATAATTTGCTGTCTTTGTGCTGGAATGAGATGTGAAATAATTTTCTTTGTATTGATCAGCCACTGTTTATGCTTTGCCTGCTTAAAGGCAGTAGCGTCTAAGTACTGTAGTCTGAACCTTGCTGTTTGCATATTCCAAACTCTTGTGTAAATGTTGGAAGACCTGTAGGAGAATATAAATCTGGGGAACAGCTAACAAGTGGAAAAATGGAATAGGAGCCTTGTAATCGTAGCACGTTGGTATTTGAAATGAACCCAAATAGTGCAGTTCACCTCTGGATATGGATATAGTTTTTTATCTTAGAAACCATCAATTCTGTTTAGTGTCTGTCCCTAGATAAAACACTATTTTTTATTTTCATTAGAACAAAAGTTGTACCTGCTTATTGGAAACAGTGTTCCTGGGAGAAAGAATTTTGCCCTAACCGTCAGGAAAAGCCATGAAAAATGTGGTTGCTTTCACTTTTGTACCTATACACTCGTACTGTCTTTCTGTCTTCAGTCTACTTCTTAGTGATGTTTTAAAATACTTCTAATTCTGGGACAGAATTTCCACATTTGTGAGATAAGTTCTTGGTAGGTATTGGGGAGAGGGAAGGGGGAGAGAAACAACAGCATCTTCAGCTGCTAAACAAAGTTGGAATTTCTTGTTGACTGGTGAAGGATCTCCAGGAAATCTGATGAGAGTGTTTGATTCAGTTGCTTATATTACTTGCCTAAGAAATGGTGCAGTAGGTACTCTGTCATGATTCATTTTGGGAATTTTTTATTGCTAGAGACAGGTTTTCTTCGAGAACTCTGTAGAATGCATCAGTATATAATTGCTGAAATTTCTATTTGAAAGAGGTTTCTCACCCGTGGTAGATTTTTTTTATTTTTTTTTTTTGGTTTTGTTGTTAAAAACAAGCCAAAAATTACTTTATGCTATCCGTCTGCCTCTTGTTTTAGGGGAGCCTAACCTATTGGCCTTTATGTGTATGGGGAGATTTACTTTGAGGCAGAGAGGTACTTTTTCACAGCTTGAAAACTTTGGATTGATTCTAAAATTATTTTAGACCTTACTCAGGAGTGTACTCTTGTAAGCTGTCATTTCTGAGATCAGAAAATCTAGGCCAAACTTTGTATCTTAAGTACTTGATTTTTATTCTTTTTTAAAAAGGAATTAAAATTTTATGTGAGGGCTAAAAATAAATCATAGATAATCAACATTATTCTAAATTGAGTACTTGTGTTTCCTGCCAAACAGATCTCATTTCCAATTGTGTGATTTTTGTGCATTTTTATTTCATATAAATGATATGTAGTGCACAGTTCTTTCTAAATAGTTGCTAAATAGAAAAGTCATTTTTTTAGTTAAATACTGATATATGATGGTTTGCAACCATTGGAAACAGGTGAAGAAAGACTAAGGCCCTAAGAGCTTTGATAGTTACTTTAGGTATTATTAATCAATGTTATGGCCTGTGGGTGATGCCTTTGGGAAGAAAATGCAGTAAGGAACACTGTGAAAAAAGTACAGAGGAATAAAGAGAGGAACTGCAGCAGAATGCTTACTGAATTGCCATAGACTTGCGGGTTTTAAGTGTGTGCTAATTAAGTGCTTTGGTGAATTGGAGCCTAAAGGTTATGTTAATTTGTTCTGGAAGAAATCAATAGAATTGGAAGGGTATAGATTCTTTTGTTATGTGGTGGTAGTCAACTTCAGGCATGACAGTTAAGAGATTAACTTTTTAGGTGAATTAGAACCTTAAGTCCTGTTCTCAAAAGCAATATAAGCAATTTTGACAAAAACTGGTGCTTCTGAAGCATCTTTAATTTTCATAGTAAATAAGAAAATCAACTACATCAGACCTATTTACCTTTGAAAATGTTGACTTTTTGCCACCTAAAACTTAGATCAATAAAGAAAGAAACTCCTTTTTTTCTTACAGCAACTTCTAATTTCCATTGTCTATTTCAAAATAGATTCTGCAACTTACAGAAAATGTAAAAAAGCAACAATATCCTTTTAAAATTCTATTTTCTTATTTTACAACACGTTTGTCCTCCACATTATGACCTCTGTCTCAAGTACAGCATGTCTGTGGATTTCTGAATTTTCATAAAAGGCTGTAAGTGTTATGCTACTTTTGGGACAGGAATATGTGAATTGCTGATGTGAAATTTCAAAAATTAAAAATCTTCAACTGATTTGGACACTGAAATTGTTTTTGCTGCCATTATAATCCACATGAGCACTTTGTGAATGGCAGCACAAGAATTAGGCTGAATTGTATTCTAAAATACTTCAGAGAAGTGAAAAGAGGTTAAAATAATGCCTCACTTTATGGAAAGAGGCGAGTCACACAGGCCTTCACTGGAAAACTATTTTGTTATATATGGCTGTGAACAGGCAAATATAGACTTAACACCCAACATTTTTCATGCTTCTAGTGAAACAAGACGCTTAAAACTCAAGGTATGTGCTTTTGCTGTTTTGCTAAAACATGACTCCGTGTCAGTATGCCAAACCATAAGAGTTGCAGTTAGACGTTTTAGGTTATAGAATGACTGCTCTTGAACTATTAAAATTTATGATCTTCACCACTATCCTGACTCAGGATCAACTCTGGATTATACGGAAACTGTTAATCTTAAGGAAAATCATTATATGATTAATTTCTGAGGAGGAAAGTTACTGGATGTCATCAGGTTGTCCCATTTACATGAATTGTATGAAATATCTGTATGATATTATCTAGATAATCTTGCCAAGAACATAAAAATAAACAGGCTAGATGTGTGGATCTGGTTCTAAATAATTACCTTTCTCTGTAAGTTAATCCTGCTTTCTGACTTTTCCTAGGTAAGTAGAATTAATAAGCAATCATATCTTGACTTGACCAGCAAAGTAAAGAAGCTCTGTTTTTAATGTGATGTTTAGAAAGCTTTTGTATTAAAGTCATATTATTTTTTGTAATTTAGTATTTGTACTGTGTATTTATCAAACAGTAAATGATGAGAACCGGAAGATATGATGACAATCTAGTTGTTATAACCTAATAAAAGTAAAGCCAAGTTATCTGTAGATTTTTTTTTCTAAGTCAAATTTTTTGGGTAAGAAGTTTTTGAAAGGAATTCTAACGTAATGAGAAATACTTGTTGAATTTTTTAAATGTATTTGATTCAGGCCCATTAAATTATTCTTATGCCTTAAATTCTTTTCTGTTATTAGGTGATATAAAGCTTAATAAATAAATGGACATTAATTCGTGTCATGTCACACTGGACTTCGCAGCAGATTTCTTTACATGGTGTATTACAAACTCATACCAGTACAAAAAAAGACATATGATTAACATTGTTCCATTTTTCATTCCTGATAGCTATCCAGCAATGACAAATGTTTCCACTTTTAGCTGTAGAACGGTACCATGACTGTTTAAACTGACACTTAACACAGAATTAGAGCTCTCTCAAACTTGTTTCCCTTCAAATCCTATTTCCCTTCAAAACAAAGCATCTAGAGTCTAAAATTGATGACAAGGTGGGTGTTGCTTTTTTGTTAAAAACTATAGATAGGCAATTCAGGCCTTTTGATGCATTCTTTTTGTTAAATGGTTTTTCTTCTATGCAAAGTAGTTGAAGGAGATTTTTCAGTGAGTGTGCTAAAACTTTAAAAAAAAAAAAGCTTCTAAAAACATTTTATACATAGTGAAAGAGGTTGGGTATCAATGTTCTTGTGGTGTAATTAGAGAATATCTTTACTCAATGGTAAAAATAACTTGGGAAATATTGTAGTTTGTTCCCTGGAAGTAATAATATTATGTTCAAGCATCTTGTATGTTCCAATATGACAAGTTAACAAAAAGGCTGGTACACTGGAAACTATGGTTTGTACAGAATCTTTTATCTCTGTTTAGTTTGTGGTGAAGTGTTACAGAATCTTTTATCTCTGTTCAGTCTGTGGTGAAGTGTTACAATGATGAATGACTTTCAATTCCCACACTTTCCCTTCCTGGCACTAACAAATTTTCATTCAGTGCCAAACTTTCAAGTCAGACAGATTGTACTTTTCAAACTGAAAAGTCGCATTATGGGACTATTTGAAAACTATGCTGACAGTAGTAAACCTAAATAGATCATATTTGCAGTTTTTCTCATCTTTTCCTTTGTACTGTGACTCCTGTAATTAAGTCTTCTGTGACAAGTCAGTGATAGTTTTCTTGCTAGATTGTGAAGACATGTACGTATCTGAACTCATATTCATGATACACTCATGACATACTCTTGCACCAACCAATATATTTTCGGTTGGAGTAATAAACTCTAAGAATCTGCAGTGGTATTTCAACTTAAAAGCCATGAAGGGCTATGATTATTGGAAGCCCAAGGTCTTAAAATACAGCTTTCACAAATTAAATACAAATTTACACTGAACATCCGTTAAATAAGAATATTAAAAATTCTTTAGGAGAAAAGAATGAGAGAGAAAGTTAAGTCTTGCCAAACTTCTGGGTAAGTAGAATTTCTGTAACAAGGATGTTTGTGACTTCAAAAATCCAAAATGTAAAGTGTTTAAAAAGAAAAAATAAATATTGGAATGTAAAGTTAATTTTGCAGCTATACGTGAGATTTTTTTAAAAAAATTTGGAATCTCTTATATTTACTGTCTAAAGGGCCATATTATATTTTTTACAGGAACAGAATCTTACCCTGTTTCTTGAGGCATAAGTTAAATTTTTGAAGTTCTCTTTTATTCCATCCAACCACTAGTTAGTATCCCCATGGTGGTTTTTCCTGTCCTCTTATACTGTTTAAGAGGCAAGATGTGACTCTGCATTGTCCTCTATCCATTTTCTTTTGGGTATAGCATACAATGAAGTTCTAGGGAAAAAAACCCAAACTAACTTGTTTGTCATTACCATTCCTTTACTGTATTTCTTTTTCTTTTCCATAATAAAATCCCCAGAGCAGATGCAGTTTCTTTTTGAGGACTCTCACCATGTTGTGAGAATATTCATAAATAAGTAATTCTTATTTGCCGGAAGCATGAATAGACCTTAGTATTCTGATAGACCAGAGAGGAAAACTGGAACACAACACAGGCTGGGCCACAGTGTGATAGCTGTCCTGCTTAATATACTATCTTTAAAATTAATAATGCTGCATAGTTAAGCACTTGAAAACTGAGAAATGCTAACAGTGTAGCTTTATGCAGTTTTAGCTTAGTCCTTTAACAGGTTTGTAGCATTATATGAAGCAGAACCTTGCATAAAAAACAGTGTGTGTTCGTCTAATCAATTTAGACTCAGTGAATACATATGTTTAAAGTTGTGTGAAAGTTAAGTCAGCCTTGTGTAAATTACCATTAGGATAATGATCTGATTTTTGCTCCTCTCTAATGAAGTCTAATGAAATATTAAACTCTTTAATGTCTAAATCTTTTGACTTCCAACAGAAGTGATGCAATCTTACATGATTTCCTTAACATAATGAGGAAGGTATGAAAGCATAAAATATTACCATAGAGATTTTTTGATGTTTTAGGTGTTATTGGGAGACCGGTAGGATACAACTAACGATAGTCAGTAGATGCCCATGTTTTCACTCATTCTGAGGCACACAAAACCCGTTTGTTTTCTGTGTTTAAAACCATTGCCTACTTTATTTTCCCAAGAATTGCTTTGGAGACTTTCATTCAGGTAATTAATGTTGCTCCCTTCTCCCAGGGTTTGTGCTGTAATTGGCAAAGCCTTGTGTATGTACCTACATACAGTAGGTTTAGAGACCAGTGTGTTGGTCAAAAGTCAGATTCAAGTTGAATAAAACTATTTTTTTCAGTTTTGTGAGAGGGCAATAGTATAGTAAAAATCTCTTGCTTCATTGAGTTTTGTTATGCAACTGAAAGCACCATGAATTCAAAGTAGGCTTAGAAATTATTAAGTAACATTTATCTTTTCTTCAAAAAAGATAAGTGAATCATAGATGAGTGATTTTTGGTGGTTTTTTTTTTTTAATTTTTTTTGGCCACCATTTGAGTTGCAGGACTTGATGGCTGTAGGAGATTTTTTTAACTGCCCAGAAATCTGTTGGTGAGGACATGAAACAGAACACAGTTCCTTAAATGTGTTCAGAGAATATTTTCATACAAAGAAGGTGGCAATTACGTATAGGCTTTTGAAAATTTAATTATGACTGGTAAGAAGAAAAGTGTTAAAAAATGTTAAGGTTGAAGGAATACTAAGTGAGAGCAGCTGTCACCAGTGTAAGTCATGATCCCAGGGATAGGAAGGAGGAGTAATAGCAAGATAAAAACAATAGATTTCAGTATGACAGGCTCTGTTAAACTCAGAGAATTGGTCAGTAAAATCTTCTGAGAGGCTCCTCAGAGGTACTAAAGAAAACTGAAGTCTCTCCAATTAATTATATTAAAGGCACAAATGCATACTATCCCATTACAGAGGGAAAAGTAGGAACTATATGAAGTCACTTGCTAAAGCTGAAGATTTATGTTGGAGGGCTGTATCATTTGAAAAGCTATCTGCAGCCGAAGAGGAGGTTGGTCTTGTTACCACACAGAGTCCCTTTCCTTGAACCAGTTCTGGTGCTTTGGAGCAGATAGTGAGCACGCTAGGAGAACTAAACTTGGTGAGAACTCTTGATTTTTCTGTGGGCTTCTACTTTTGGCAGCAGCCAGCTGTTAAGCAATTCAGACATTACATGAAATCTCATTGTGACAAGTATGTGGTTATCAAACATGGCATAGAGTGGACACAAGGCCATCTTGTTAAAGACGGATAGAGAAGCCTAGCATTAGTATGTGTGGGGAAAAAATCAACTACATGAAATCAATGTGGTACAGAACTGGTCAGAAAACTGTAAGAAAAAACTAGTATTTTTATGGAAATTGCATGGAAATCCATTGGTGTTTCAGCCCATATCATTCTTCATTTTCATAAATGCTTTGAGTGATGATATAGACAGTCTTCAAAGTCAAGCTGAAAGAAACTGTCAGAGTTCTAAATGTTGGAAGATATACTCAGAATTCAAAATGATCTTGTTGAATGGTGAATATGATTGGGGAGAGAAGTGAGGTTGGAAATTGCTCAGTAGGAAAAAGTACAAGTTGTACTTCAGCCAGAAATAAAAACTACATGAGAAGGAACAGCTAAGTATAGAATCATAGAATCGTTTAGGTTGGAAAAGACTTTAAGATCATTGAGTCCAACCGTTAACCTACCACCGCCAAGTCCACCACTAAACCATGTGCCTAAGCATCACATCTACGTGTGTTTTAAACATCTTCAGCAATGGTGACTCAATCACTTCCCTGGGCAGCCTGTTCCAGTGCTTGACAATCCTTTCATGGAAGAAATTTTTCCTAATATCCAATCTAAACCTCTCCTGGTGCAACTTGAAGCCGTTTCCTTTTGTCTGATAGCAGATAGTTGTTTTGCAGATAAGGTTGTAGTTGACTCCTCAGTGGTAAGACCTCTGAACTAGAGGAATAAGTTGTCTAGACTACATGTAAAATCAATTATCTTAACAGTCTTCAAGTATCTAGTTGCTGCTGCAAAGAGGGAGGAGAAAACTGGGTCACCACGGTAGCCTACTGTTCTTTTTTTCAGGTTTCAGACAGGAAAAACTGGATCACGTTTTACAAAAAAATTTAAAAAGCATGTGCTTTAGGGAAAAATTGCCAGAGGATCAAATAGTTAACTCTTTTATTGTCTAAAATACACTGAAGAAGCTTAAAAAGTGTGAGTATAAGAACGCATATGTATTTTAAACAAAGCATGCTATTACCATGGGATTGTCTCCGATTTAGTCCTGTTTCAATCAAAGTAAGCACAGCTCTGTGTTTCAGTTCTGATAGGAAATGTTGTGAATGCTAACAGAGGAAATGCAGAAAGTGAATTCTCATCCATCACTTTAACACACTCTACTGTGGACCGAACTGTGATAAGGGATTCTTGTCACACTGCAATTTCCAGCTTTCTGAAATACTCCTTTGTACCCTGTCTTTTAGGGCGGTGATAGAGGGTGGGGGGAAGCACAAACATGAACATTTGTGGAAACTTGAATGAAATTGCTGTGAAGTTGCCTCCAATGTAGCTCCTTGGACTGTATTCGATGTTTCATAAATGACAGGACAAGCTTGGCTTAAAACATGGCTTTTAAAAGGTTGCCTCCGTATTTGATTTTTTCATTTCTTATTTGATTGGTGGAACCTTTTGCATGACTTTGTATCATTTTGCGTGTAAAAGCTGTTTCAGGCTATTCATGCTCTATTATGCAAAATGCTGGTTGCTGTTGACAGAAACTGTTGATAATAAGCCAAAAGCTTTGCTGTCCTTTTTTTATTTCTATGCTGCATTGTGGCAGGTGAAATGAGAGAACACTATCTCAAAGACTTAATATCTATGTACACTGTGAATTTTTTTACTGATATTTTTTGTAAAAAGTAATTTGAGAATGTAAGTGGATATTTGCATTTGGTTAGTCTGGGGGTTGAATCTGTCTTTATAAATACCTGATAGTCATCCTGCTACTGTTACTTATTAGAAAGTGAAACAAAACTCACTCAACATTTATTTTGCATTAGAAATGCTTTATTTAAAACTGTAATCCTTCATTTAAGACAAGGCTAGGATTAGCAAGGTATTTCGTTCAGGGTTAATTACCTCATTGGAAAGCCTTCCTCAGTAAGTAAGCTTCAGGTTATACATAGCAGGTTGCAAAGTATTTCAGAAAACAAAAATCATGCTCAAGAAAGCATGATTGTCTTCCTCTTAAATAAAATTTCCCTGTTGTTTCAGTGTGTCCTGGTTTCAGCTGGGATAGACTTAATTTTTGTTCTAGTAGCAGTGCTGTGTTTTTGGATTTAGGATGAGAATAATGTTGATAACACACTGATGTTTTAGTTGCTGCTGAGCAGTGCTTAAATCAAGTGCATTAAGTTAAGGACTTTTCAGCTTCTCATTCTGCCCTGCCAGCAAGGAAGCCGGGGGTGCACAAGAAGCTGGGAGAGGACACTAGCAGGACAGCTGACCCCAACTGGCCAAAGGGGATATTCCATATCATATGACATCATGCTCAGCATATAACTGGGGGGAAGCTGGCTGGGGGTGCAACCACAGCTTGGGAACTAGCTGGGTGTTGGTTAGCAGGTGGTGAGCAATTGTGCTGTGCATCACTTGGTTTTGTATATTCTTTTATCATCATCATCATTACTATCCTCTTCCTTTTCTGTCCTAATAAACTGTCTTTATCTCAACCTACGAGTTTTACTTTTTTCCTGTTCTGTCCCCCATCCCACTGTGTGTGTGTGTGGAGTGAGCAAATGGCTGTGAGGCTGTTTTAGCTGCCTGCCAGGTTAAACAACAACATAGTGTTGCATGTGTTCTTGTAGTAAATATTGAATATTTACTGAACATTTTGTAAAATACTTCCCAATAATGAGATCGGATCATTAGAAAATACAAATAGATCATCCTTTTACTGTTAAAGTCAAGCTCTGTTTTGAATATCTTTTAAGGATGGTCATGTTTCTGTAATCACTGTTTTGATTAAGAGGAGTATTTTTTTCTTTTGGTTATTATATTTAGAATTTACTCTCAGAAATACTTCTCTCTTGCTCTTCAGTTTGATTTCAGAAATGCATTTTCTAGTAGAAGAAGTATTTTCTATACTAATATGGATTTCTTAACACCAGGTGACACTAGGTATGTTTATTTAAAAAAAAAAAACCAACAAAACTTTTATCAATCATATAACACCAGTATGGAGAGGTACTGTTGGAAAAACTAGGCCACCATTATATGGCACTAACAGACAGCCTGTGATACATCTAGATATAATATGTAATGAAAAATACAAGTTTATTATCCCCAAATCCCAAATGTTACACCTTTCTCCAAAGCACTAAAAATTAGAAAACTTCTTAATTAGAAGTGTTTTATGAGGCTCAATATTTTAGTAATGGATTCTTCAAAACATTTATTAATTTTTTAGGAGGGTTTAGGCAGGTGATTCTTTATAGGTATAATTCTAAATTTTTAGGAATTAACCATTTAAGGTATCCAATTTAAGATCTCACATTATTTGTGCCTGATGCATTCCAGTTGGAACTGAAGTACGCTCTGTGCTAGAGCTTATTCAGCGTGCAAAAACTGGGCAAAACACAACTGAAACGCATATAATGTGGTTATTGGATCCTTACAGCGAAGTGTTTTTCTTCTACAGGTACACTGAGCCACACTACTTGCTAATTAGATGTAAACTTTACATGCCAAGATACATGTAAATGTGTATTCCAGCGACATATTTTTGAGTGTTTTAAATTGCTGTCCTTCTTGTTAGCCTATTCAAAATAATCTAGGGATGATTTGACCACACTAGTGGACGTTCAGCTCAGCTATCCATCTGTATCTCTGTCACAGAAGGTAATCTAAAGAAAGGACCTTGATTTATGTTTAGTTGAACTGCTGTTGGTCCAATGTAATTTGGTAGCTTGTAGGAGTTTATGTGAGATAATTCATTAAAAGACCAAACCTCTGGTTTTTTTACTGATTTTTTCTTTGTTTTTTTTTTTTCTTTGAAACATGAATATTCTGAATCTACTGTTTGGGAAGAGAAAGTCTCTCCCTCTAAAAGGCAGAGTTCCCAAACAGTGGATTTTTTTCATGCCAATTAATTTGTTTAAAAGAGGATAAGTTACTGAAGTTACCAAGTCAGTCAACTATGAATAAGACTGTAGGTGGCTCTTTGTCCATGATGACAGGAAGCAGTTGATTTTTCTGTGTGGTGGTTTGTTTCTCACCCCTCGCCCCCCCCCCCCCTTTTCCCCCCTTAGACTGCTGATTTATCTCCTTTAGGTAATATGTTATAGAAAGCAACTGGAGTGATCTGTTTTATGAATACAGCCTGAAGCCAAAGTATATTTTTAGATAACAGGCTAGGAGACTGAGAATGCAGGTATCTTGAGGCAAAGGCAATGTATGAACACCCTAGCGAAATGTTTGTATGGCCTGTTTTTCTCTTGAGAGATCTTTTTTTGAGGACTTGGACTCTGCAGCTTTTCATCACTTCTGTGCATGTATGTGTATTAGTACATTTCACCATTCTTCAGCCCAGAGCTCTAAAAGTGTTTTATTCTCCATGCCTGAACTCTATCCTCAGTGTATTGCACTGTGGACCAAGATGTTGGGATGCAGTTACCCCTCCTACAAGCATACAGACTATTCTGGATGTGTGGTCTGCAAGTCCTTGAACAGATCATACTGGAAGAGGTGGACTTAAATAATTTTCCACACCTTCACTTTTGCCAGAAATAAATCATTCAAAAATATACTCTATTTCCCTAGTTGCTCTAAAGCATCTGTCTTAGCATGGGAGGGCAGCTGATTTTGCAAAGTGCTTGACTGAGATGTATGTGCTATTCCTGGATCGGTTCTTTGGTTTCTTTACCTTCTGTAGTATCTTAGCTTCTGGCTAATATACTAGAACCTACTTTTTAAGTTACCCAACAGGAAAATAGTGCACTTGAGGTGCCTTCAGTGCTACACCCAAGCATGCATATAAGTGTGTACATATATATATATATATCTCTTTTTTCTGGCCTTGGTTAGACTGGATAATGTTCTAAATTAGTCTTATTCCTTCTCCCACATCACTGATCATATTTTTTTGTTAACTACATGGAGCGTATTTCCACTAAGTATTGTTGGTAATTATGTTCCTAAAGCTCATTTCTGTAGAAGATCCATATGCTATACGTGATATATGACGCTATGAGGTGGTCTTCAGTTTACTCATAAGTGAATAACAGTTTCAAATGAAAGCAACCTTATATTCATCCCTTACATTAAAAATTTCTGGATTTGTAAAGAATCGACAGGTAATAGAAAAAAATTTAATTTTTCTTATTTTCTGTAAAAAGAATATAAAATTTGCTTGACAGGCACCATGCAATGATGGGGAAGTACTTAGTGTTTAATTAAGCTGGATTGGAAGTAATCTACAGAAAAGAAGTGAAAACATTCTTTAAACCTCCACCAAAACTGTCCGAAGGTGGGGATAGGTTGGCAAGAGGCTATCAGGACTAAATGATAGACAGGCTCCTTGTTATGAGGAAAAAAGGTGGGGCATGAACTCATCTTCCTTGTTTGCAGCAACAGCTGAGGCAGGTAGTATGTGTGACTGATTTAACTTTGAGTTCATAAAATTTTTGTCACTAGCAGATTTTTCTTCTGCTGAGCTGAGAGGGAATACTGCCTTTTTGACAAGCTAGGTAGGCTGCAGATGTGCTGTCTCTGTTCACAACACAACTTCAATGCGAACATAATGTAAACTGACTGATGTGTCTTCACAGGGTCTATGTTATGCAAACAGAAATAAGGTGGAGGGGGGGAACCAAAACACCCCACAACTCTGACTAGTCTTTCGTCAAACTTCTGATTTACTGGAACAGCAACTCATGACTATTGCCTGGATGTTATTACTTATGGCAACATACGCAGGAAGGAGGTAATACTACGAATTTCTCAGTTCAATTCCTTTTCCTGCATTTCATTGTAATCTGTCTATCCTAATGTGATGTATTCCAGATGAACTGAGCAGGAAAGCCATTCATTATAGCAAAAAAGGAAGGACTTGAGTTAAAAGCCTCATTTGTCAAATAAATGAAAATTGTCTTTATTCTGATTGCTTGGTATTTGTGAAATATGGACCATTTCAGAATCCCGTTTTAAAAGAGAAGAAAAAAGTTTCAGTGTTCCAATTAGAGCTCTTTGGGAAGCACTAATTATTATCTCTCGCAGGAGAGAAAAAAGTAATAAGCACTTCCATATTGTCAATGCTAACCTTGATTAGTCCTTCGGATAAAATTTCAAGAAATGCTTTATACATTGGTTTCATTCAATAGTCATTATACTTCAAATTGGCAGAATTTAATAATTTAGAGCTGTTTAGTAGCTTTGATATTTTCTTTATTCAAATATTACTGCCAATACTGTCTTGGGCTCGGAAAAGATCCAATATAGATATCTTTCCTTTACAGTCCAAGGGTTCCCTTGCTGTCTGTACTTGCTTGCCATAAAAGAAGCATTCCAAGGAATTGGTTTTACAAATTCAAGTTTTGTAATATGTGCCCTAGTATGGGACTTACTCATCTTACTGGGAATGCTCATCTGGATAGAAACTAAGAACAAGCCTTCACAATATTCCTTTTATTTGGAACTCAAGGGACAGATTTTGCTCTACTTCTGCTGTAAGCGAACTTACAGACCTAACTTATTTGATTTCTTTAAGTATGAATGGAAGCATTAGGTGAAAAAACCAATACCAATTTGAAAGTACACTGTACATGTCCCTAGCAAACAGGACACAATGATCAGAACAGAAATTACTTTTTTTTTTTTTTTGACAAGGTATAGCTCTAATTCAGTGAAGTTTGCAACTGCTAAGGAAAATGTGGGCAATTTTGATTCTTTCAGGAAGAAAATGGAATTTTTCTGGGCTTCAAAATTTGTTAGATCTTGTGATGCCTCTGTAATAACAGTGATTTTTGGCATATGTGTAGGCGCATACTTCCATTATTATGATATAAACAAACTTCTATTGATGTAAGATCCCCAAATTCTGCTTAAAAACATTCAGAGAAAGAAGATAGTATGATGAATAGAGAAACTTTATGCCCCCACTGCATGCAACAAAAGCTTAGTTAAGTAAAGCCAGGTGAACTAATCAATGCTGAACTTTGTTTAATTTAAGCAGCATAACAATAATGTCAAGATTTCAGCCACACCTGGCCTGAAATTTGACAATGCTGTCAAGATGCTTAAATTAAATACAAAAGTAATTAAGCACTCATTACCCAACTTTATTCAAAGTGTTACAGTTTTTATGTGGTTTTGACTTGTTTCATGAGCTTCAGTTATCAAATCATTTTCCACTGAATGCTTTTCTATTCTTATGCAAGTGATTGTTGGCTTTACGTCCTTTTGTATTTGCTTCAGCAAGCAGATTCATTTGGAGTCTGTAAATGTAAATTGCCTCATCTTTTTTTGTTAACTATTATTAGATCTTACTAGAGAGAATAGAGCCATTAAAGTGTTTCTGAGGAATCATTTTAAATAAATTGAATAAAGAGGGAGATGGATTCAGGTTCTGCCCAACTTTCAAAGGGAGTTAAATGCTTCAGAAGTTAAATTTTTAGCTTTTTGGATGCCAGCAAAAATCTTGAGCTTCAATACTACCTTTAGACTGATGGACTTCGATCCTATCAGCATTCTGTGAGTTAAATGGTAGCCTCAGTTCTTGAAAACAAATGGGCTTTCCTTTGTTGTTTCCTTGTAGTTTCAAAGGAAAGTGTTAAAAAAAAAAAAAAAGAGTAGTGCTGCTACTCTAAAGTGTTTTTATTTAAAACTTACGTGTGTCAGCATACCAAAGTAGATATTTGTGCTCATGCAGTCTCTAATTAATAATCTGCAACTTGAAGATACTAGGTTAAAATATTTTGGAAGCATAAAAGGCTTATTTTAAGCTTTTCTAGTATTTGCCACTGATGCATAAAGTAAATATCACTAATTGGTTACATAGAGCGGGAGGCTGTATTTCTTACTGTGGGAAATGAATGAAAAGTGAGTAGTAGGTTAATGCCTGTAGCAGTGTGTCTGAGGACACTTTGTTTCTAAGCTTTACATCTTTGTGATTTGGAAACCTCTGAACATAACTTTTGCCTTAATCCCTGTTTGGGGGGGGGGGGGAGGGGGAAAGGCAGCAGAAACAATAACACCTTTGGAGAGGTTAATTTGATATGTGTTATAAGGCTGTTTCCAGATACAGAAATATAACAAGAAATGGCCAAGTTGTGTATTTATATGTAGCATGGTATCCAGATGTTCTATCAGAAAAAAAGGAGAGAAAATTCTTATGGTCTCAGTGAGACTTGGGTTTTGTTTCCTTAGGTTCTGGGGAGTATTTGGCATGAAATGTTCTTTTTTTTAATCTCTTTTTTTTTTTCCTTCCATACAGAAGTTTCATAACTAGTAATTGATTATTTTTTTTTCACTTGGAAAATAATTTTGTATCCTGAATCATACATGTGTTAACTAACAAACAAAATTAAATGTATTTAATATTTCCTTGTTTCAGGAAGGGAAAAGATAGCAGTTCAATATCCCTGCTGAGCTCACATATTCATGTAATACGTCATTTGTGAGATTACCGTACTGTAATGTCCATGTTTCAGTTAACAGTTCTCCAAAAATCATAATTTCCCCACTTCTTATTTCTGATTTATCTGAACTCTTGGAATTTACAACTGAAGCTAATTACATTTCAGAGCTCAAAGGGGGCATGAGGGGAAGGAAAAAGATGTCACCCACAGACTTGACTCATGTCAAAGATCTTGTCTAAAGACTAATCAGTCTTGATTTGCATGGAGTACTTGGCTGTTTTAAAGGTAGAGCAGCAGGGCAAAACTTGAGGTGTGAGAAGACTTGGGAGACCTTGCAGGACTTTGGCTTCTGAATAGGCTGAGAAAACAGGAAATTATATGAATGGTGGATGAGGAGGATGGAAATATGTGTTTGGATGTGGTAGACTTTTGTACAGGGAGATGTAATGGTCTCATGGGGCATCTCGCATCTGGATGCCTTTAAGTTTAGCAAGACTTCTTCCATACTTTCCTTTTCACAAGACACATGGAGAGACATAAGGAATCCCTCCTCTTAAAGACAATTAGGACATCAATTCAGAAATTAATAGAAAAACATCAGGAGTGACAAACTAATGTTGTCTGGTACAGAACTGAGTCACTGAAGGTGAGAGAATTTTGACATAAATGTTACTGTGGAAGTGGGCAGAGAGACTCTGATTTTTTTCCTTGCTACGTATCCTGTTAGTAGCAGGTTTTGATGTGGCACAAGATATTTCTGTAGCATTGCTTCATTATTATTAACAACAGAAATGTCAGACTTCACGTTCTGATGCATTTTCATAAGATACAGAAAGTGTTTGGCTTTAAATATCCAGAAATCTATTATATCAGGCTCCTATCAGTTCTGTCATTTTTAAAAAATACTGTCTATAGGGTGAAAGCAGAAATCATGTTAATAACACTTGTGTTTTATAATCAATGAAACATAAAACTGATGCTAGAGCTGTAGAAGAACCTTTACTAGTAACAAGCTCTTTTGGAGAGGAATAAAGGCTATGGAAAATGTAAAGGGAAAAGTTTTTCTGGGATTTGATGAACTGTGAATATGCAGTGAAGAGGACAGGGCTCTTATTTCAGCCTCACAATCATTAGTAATGGGTCAAGCGCCCCCAGTGTAATTTTCCAAGTAGTAAGTTTTCATTGCTAACTCTGTGACCTTTTTTTTTTTTTTTTTTAATTTGCCATTTTATTATTACTACTGCAATCAAAGGAAAAAATGGACAAAAATTGGAGGGAAAAAGGAGACTCTGTGCCTGTGTTAGTGGTGGTAAGCTCAATTAATAAAAAAGATTCATTTTAATACATGATTGTTACTTAAGAATCTATCTTAAAACAGAATATACTAATCAAGGTAGGCAGTAGCTTTTTCAGCTTGTTCTTTTTTAGTTACTTACAAACTCAGAGATGTGCAAACACCATCGCATATTTGGGCTTCAGGATTCTAAGTCAGGCAGTACAGGTGACATCTTTACACTTCATACAACTCAGAATGCGTTCAGTAGTGGATTCACAAAAAATGAATGCCCTATTGAATGGTGCTGAATGTCAGGTAAAGTATAAATTGGGTGGGACAAAAACAAGCAAGTCTGCAACATTATAGTAAATATAATAATGTTAGCCTCACTTTAGAAGATCAATAGAGGAGCAGCACAGTTTCTCAAGATTTTAAATAATTGACAGTTGAGGTTTTGACAATTATTGCCTCAACAGCTTTCTCTCAAGAATACCTGGTTTTATGGGTCTTTTGTCTCTGTAGACTTACTGCTTTGCACTTCCCCACACTGAAATTAATTTGTTAAAGGCCAATTTAATTTAGTTGGATTCCTCGTAGAGTTCATCAGAGAAAATAATACCAATGTCAAATACAATTCACTTGATATTCATGAATAATACTTAAGTATGAGCACTTTTACTAGTCTATTACACTAAAAACTGAACTGAAGCCTGTAAATAAAATAGATCTATCATACTGGCTCTTCAAGTCTTAACACATTTACTTTAGGTTCAGAGGAATATTAATAGCATTTATTCAGATAAACAAGTTTTGTTATGGAAGAGCTGACAGCGTATGATTTATGCCAGTGATTCTTCACTCAGACATAAATACATGAAGTTTCACAAGATGCCTGTAGAGCCCAGTCTGCCCCTCTTCCTCTATCACTCCTTGTACCAACTCTCAAGCTCATTACACTTGCTTATGTTTGATTTCCTTGCTGAGAGGGTTGGTCACTAATGACAGCCAGCTTAAAAGGAGTAGGATCACTTTGTGGCTCTGCAGTTTCACAAAATTAGACCACAAATTTGTAACATACCTGAGTTGTAAGCTATGATGTGAATCCTACTGAAGCCAGCCCCCTCCTTCAGTGTCATTTGAATCATAGAATCATTGTAGAATGGTTTGGTTTTGTAGGGACTTAATGATCATGTAGTTTCACCCACCCTGCCATGGGCAGGCACACCCTCCACTAGACCAGGTTGCCCAAAGCCTTATCCAACCTGGCCTTGAATGCTTCTAGGGATGGGGCATCCACAACCTCTCTGGATGACCTGTGCCTGCAGTAAAGAATTTTTTCCTTATATCCAATCTAAATCTCCCCTCCTTCAGCTTAAGGCCATTCCCCCTTGTCCTATCAGTTCCTCTCCAGCTGAAAATGAAGCATACATTTTTCACTGCAAGGAAAAACTATCCTGTCCATGCTATCTTCAAGTCACTTCTGAATTGTGATTTATAAGCAATAGTGTACTCTTAAAAACAATACTATGTTTTCTTCAATTCCTTTTTTTCCCCCCAATAATTCATTCCTAATCAGGTTTAATGGTTTACTTTAACATTTCAATTATGCAGATCTTCCCATTGGGATAGCGAAAAGATTAAATTTGTCCTCATGGCAAAAATGAACCCAGTACTAGAAACTGTCAAAATAAACTGTTATCATCTGGTCATTGCATTTTTTGTGACTTCATGTTAAGTTTTCATTCACTTGTGTCATCCAATGATTGGTTACTGTGAGAGAGGTCTGGGAAATCATTAGCTGATAAGCTGTTTCACTGTAAATTAATGTTTAGAAAGTAGGTTGACTGAACACTACTGGATTGCTGTATGCTTTTGAATTATTTGTATTTTGGCGATGTGTGGACTCATAGTTGTTGAAGTACTTCAGGACAGTTCGATTGAAGGGAGGACAATTATAATTCAATTAATAGTTTATATTTATTAGACGAAAATTCCATTAACATTACTTTGGAAGGATCAGAATAGAGTATCAGAAGTGTTCTTTGCAACAGTGACCAGTTATTTAGGCTTTTTGTGGAGTAAATTTAATAATGATGTTTAACAAAGAACTTTTTGAATAAACTGTGAAGATGACTCATAGTTAGCGATTCTACTAATGTGTATTTTTAAGAAACATCTATTGTCTTAATCTTAAATGACCAGGGTAAGACCTGCACTTTTATTAAATCTACTGACATGAAAGCAATCTTTGGCTTGACTTCTAAAATGAACAGCAATAGGGTTTTTTTGTGTTAACTCTAGTAAACTACTTATGGATTTAAATCAAACAACATCATTAATAGTATTGCGTTGTAATTGTGTTGCATACAGAATTACAGATAACTCTCATTAGTTACTAGAAGAATAGTAAAAACACAATTACTTTTAACAGAGAGTAATTACTTTTAACAGAGTTAATCCCACACTGATGTCCTATTCTGAATGTGAAACCTGTAGGTCTGGGCATGCATTTCCACCTGCAAAGAGAGTTGTTACTTGGAATTACATGTAAGTAATTTGTTTGCCAAATTTATGAACCCTGACTAACAGGTATATTCAAGGATTGGAGCTCATTCCCTGTTGTTTAGACTCACGTCTGGCTCACTTCGTACTTTTGTGTTGTTGAGTTTCTGTGATTGCTTCACTTGAGTATGAAAACAGAACACAGCTGCTACATCAACCCTGAGCTCTCTAGTCTTGCTAGCCAGTTCAAATCAGCATGAGTTTGGTCTACAAAGATAAGTAGAAGAGAACAGGAGGTTTTGTGTGTGCTTGTTCTACCTTGAGGAAGATCATCAGATGGTATGGCTCAGTGGTAGTATCTGAACAGAAATTCATATAGCTTATATTAAGAAAATTCTGATTTATAGGAAATTAATGTCTATGTGAGACTGAACAGCAATGAATAGATCAAGAAAAATGCAGGGTTGACTTTTGCATTTAAATAAAAGGAAGCTGCAAGGTTATTTTTATTGTCCAAATGAAATTATAGCTTTACACAAAGCGAAGATGTACCATGGAGGATGTCATGACTGCTTGTTAGAATGGCTTCCTTGTGGTAGCAGAACTGAGTGTTCTAGGTGACTTCAAGTTGGATGGCAAGTCAAGAAGGGATGATGCTCTAAGGTAGAGCTGTAGATGTTCAAGATCTTGAATTTTCATCTGTTACAGATAAAACTGGGGTGAGATTTCTTAAAATCCTTAATTCCCTTATTAGTATTTTGTTCATTTGCATTTTGCTAGTCTGTCAGTCCTGATGGGAAGTGTTAACATATGCTGCAATTTTTTTGCTGAGGGACCATCTAGGTCACTTGTTATGGGAGTGGGAATTAACTTGGATTTCAATTTCTGAAGGAAAAGCCTTGATTTATCCTAAACTTAACAGTAACACCTGTGTTGTGGTTCGCTTGGAGCTGTTTCACCCCACCCCAAGTTCACCATTGCTGTTGGTGGTAGATTTCAAATTTAAATATTGAGTTCTATTTGAAACTGTCTTTTCCTGAACACTCATTAGGTGTTTGGACTTCTGGGTTAAATCCTTTTTTTGTGGCAGAAAACTGAAAGGCATAACACAGCTTTCTAGTCTTTTTAAAACACTGTTCTATGAGAAACAGAGACTTTCAACAATATATAAAGGAATAGGACACTACTGAAATCTGAACCTATTAGATTGTACAGATAAATTTAAAGTTATTGATATTTTTTGGACTTTGGAACACAAAATTCAGGTAAAATGTCCTCAGTTGAAGGAGGTTGCATCTGTGCTTTTGAAGTTCCTTTCATTTCCTGTGTAAATGAGTGCAAAAGGCCTTTTGGGCATAGGCATGTAGAGCAGAAATAAAATGATCAAAAGGATCTCTAGCTCTCAGATGGCTAATTCTTTTCTTTCTGTGTGAAAATCTGCAAGAAGTTCAAACTCCTGTGCAAAGTACTTTTGTGTACTCCCATTCTGAGTACACTTGTAATCTCTGTAAGTTATCTATGTATCTGTGCTGTATATTTATTTTGTGCTTTGATACTCAGCTTGCTTTTCTGAAAAATAAAGTATATGACAAGTTAACCTAAAGGAAGTGCTTGTTGTGTGCCTTATACACAACACAGGCTGTTCAGGAGAAAAATAAGATCTAGTTGAGAGCAAATACCAGTCAAGAGAAATAATAGCCAGTAGAGTTTTCAGTTCTATTCCTAGAATTAATTTTTCAGTGATTGTATCAAGGAAGTGAAATAATGATGCTTACAGAATTAATCAGAAATTCTCCTTTAGGGTATTGTTGGCAAATAAAGATTTTAGACATGGTGCTTAGGTGCCTAGTTGCATAGCTTTGAAGATGAGAAATATGAAAAGATACTTGTACCTTTGCACTATTCAGTCTGAGGTATTGCCTGTCAAGTGGAAATAGAAATAGTAGCATTAACTTAGCAATATGTTTTTTAATAGTACTATAAAAGTTTGAAAACGCGAATTTCAGGTATCATGTATTTGCAGAAAATCTGAGTATAGTGCATGAACTGCTTAAACTGTTTTTCTTGTCACTACTGGAGATGGGTTACTGGACTTGGATTGATATTTGGTTTGACTGAAACTTGTTTTGTGATGCCATAAGAATCTGCAAGAAACAATTTTTTTTTTTTTTAAACTTGTGATTTTTTCATAGGGACTCTTAGGCATAAAACTCCTCAAAGGCACTTGGAACACCTCCAGATGTATTTCTACAGTCTTCACATCATGCTTTCTTACAAAATAGAACAAGTTTTAATTCTGTAGTTAAATTATGGAACCAAAAATTTTGACTAAACCAGAGCTCTTCCTGTGAAACCTTAAAAGACTCTATTATCTTCTTATTAAAAAGTTAATTGCTGGAAATGCTTGTCTTTAATTGTGACCTTAATTCATGGCTTTCTCCCATCCCTAATGTCTGTCTTTTGAAATTATATTAATAAGATTATATGAACCCATGATTGGAAAGTGGAAAGGGTGTATAATCTAACTTCTAGGTACTTTTCGTGTTGTAGGAAAGCTAACCTCATTTGAACAGGAGCTAGACCTCTACAGAATATCTTAAAAATTCCATGGATCTTGAAAGTGTTGTGATTTACTGGAAGGTGTAACAGATGTGACTACAAAGAAAGGTTGTCCCAGCCACCCAACTGATTTGGGAAAAATAGGTCCCCCATCATCTCAAATACCTAGTGGAGTGAAACTATTTATATCGGTAACTGTCCATACATGAAAGGAAGCACAGTTTCTGTTTCAAAAATGGATAGGCTGTCAGTGCTCACAGTTACTATTTGAAAACCAAAGATGTATGCCACATACAGTTCTGTTTTCTCTACTTACGCATGTTGATTTGAAAGTAATGATGGCAGTGAAATAACTGCTTTTTCAGATTAATAAGAAATATATATTATAATGTATACAATATAAAAATCAAATATATATCTGCTAACACTAATACTTAGTACATAAAGTACTATATTTCTTCTCTCAGTACCTCTCTTTTTCTTATGTTGTCTATTTTGGTATTGATTTTTTTTTTTTAATTTCAATCTTTGCATCATAGAACTGACTTTAGTAATTCTATTTAGATGATACACTTCTGTTAGAATTCTTGGAATCAAACTTATTAAATTGCTTTTTTAATGACAGTTTTCCTCTGGGGTGTTAGCTGGTGAGTTTGTGCAATATGCGTTAGAAACTACATTGCTTTCTCTGGGAAATGGTTTATTCATATAGCAATAACCCAAACACATTTTAGTGTCAGAGATTGCACAAAATTCAGTTGTGGTGCCTCTGCAAATTTTCTTCTGTATAAAGAATGAAAATGTGTCTTGCCGAAAGATCATGAGTCACTACCATTGGCAATTACACTGCTTTTGTAAGTTTAAGCATTAAAAATATGTTCCACTAACTAAAAATGACAGTTTTCATTTTATCTCATTGTCACAAAGTATTTCAATAGATTAGGAAGAACATGATGAAGAAATTCTGCTGAATTTGTAGATGTTGAGAAAATTCATAAGTTCTTTGTACCTTTATTGACCAGAGTGTGTTCATATCAGATAACAGCTGTTTCATTGAGAATATGAACCGGATAGAAGATCCAAAACCTTATTTCAGTTATTATTGGTGCTTACCAGCTTATACTACTGCCATATTTCATATTTTAAGATGATGTGATGTACTGTGCCAATATTTGTGCCTCAGTTTTTACAGATCCATTTGGAAAGGTCATTGGAAAAATCTGATTAGCTTGATTCATTGCCATTTCAATAAGTACAGAGCTCATGTTATTACAGTATTTATTATTTGGGTTTTTTCTTCCATGCTCCCTCTACATTCACAGAATCTGACTTAGCCTGATGCCTTACAACTAACTCTTACGTTTTCAAATAAATCTGTTTCAATCTGAAAATGCGACTGGTGAATGAAATGTTGTCTTCTTATATCATCTGAATGGTTTATTCTTGTAGTGATGATCCAGTAATAATAATAATCTTGGACTGTTCCATATGACTCTTACCTTGATGTATTCGCTGGAATGCAAAATCAGTGGGTGATTGCTTCCCTTGAGGTGTATGTAAAGACTTGCTAAGAGATTCATACTGATTGCCTTTAATCTGCCCTTTTTTAGCTTCAAATCTGTTTGAGATAATAGCAAATTTGATAGTATTTTCATACCAGTCCACAGGCATTTCTATTGCCTATTTGCAGCTCATAAGTTATTCTTAAGGGAGCAGAGGGAAAACGATTGAACCTTTTTAAAGTGTTTTCTTCTGTAGCAAGGTAACACAACTATAAAGCTCACTAGATAAATTAAAAATTACTTAATCTGAACAGAGATAAAACCAATGTAGTTATTGGTCTTATGTAATATGTTGGAAAGGCACTCCACACACACTTCATCACCTATGTGGACCTTCCTCTTGGTCAAATGGCAGAGGGGGGTGTGGGTCTGTGTGAGGGAGTGTATAACATTTGTGAGGGAGTCAGTATTACATTTTGGGGGGATTAGTTACTGAAGGGTGCTTAGAAAATTAGTAGATGTGTGTTAATACTTTGTTATTGTCTAATATTGTGGTTTACGTGTTGTATTGCTGATACCGAACATCTACTGTTTAAGTGTTGCTAATAAATCAAACTGCTTTGATAGTGAATTGATTTGTAGGTTTTGAATTGAGCAGTTTTTCCTTGAGACAAAGTACTTAAGTAGCATGCTTAAAAGAATTTAGGAGTATTTCAGCTACAGTTGAAGTGTAGTTAAACCAGCACGTTGATATTTCCCTACTGTTGTCCCCTGTGACTATTAAATTCCTTACATCATAGCTACAAAAACCCCCAATCCTTACTTTGTTAGTAAACCCCATGGAATGCAATGTAAATTCCAGATCTTCATCATAAGCCAGTTAAGCAGTCTTTGTCCAGAAATCAGGTAAACATTATTGTATTTTATTTGTACTTCTGTTATGAGGAATTAGTGTTTAAAAAACAAACTAACAACCAATCAACCAAAAATAAAAACAATCCCAAACACCAACAACTTCCCCTTACTCAAAATAAACAGCACACTTTGGAGAAAACCAAAACCAAACTCCACCCCAATCCTACCTGTTATTTTCCAAACCCAGTTGCCTGCCTTGGGCAGCTGCTTCTCATTCTTGCAATTATTGCTTGGCATTCTAGCTACCTTTCCCAGGACTTCAGTAAAATTGCATGCAGAAGGCCTAAGTGGTCACAAGGGTCTATTCTGGCTTTAAGAATCTAAGAAAATTCTGACTCCTGAAGGTTGCAAAGCCCATTCAGTTTCTACTGAATGAACTGGAATTGAATTTACTAAGTCCTTTGCAAGGAAGCACTTCATAAAGAAGCCTTCAAAGATTTAATATGCTATAAAAGGCGAGGTTGAATCTGCTCTGATTAGCACCTGTAAATGAGCTTGAAACTACAGTGATCAGATGCTGACAGCCCCCTTCTGCATAAAAGTAAAGATAATTACGCAAGAAGTAATTTCCTGGATGAGTTTGGGCTGGCGGAGTTTGTTCTTTCTGTATGTATTGCTGGCTTCAGTGGAAGTTCCTGTCATGCTGAAACTCCAGAAATCAACATTTGGCATTGCCTGTTAATCTTGTACCTACAGAAGACAGCAGGAAAAATTCCAGTTGACTGCAGTGAGTTTTGAGTTGGGATCTAAATCTGATTAGTCTGTGGTACTTTTTTAACATTAATGGGAAGAAGTGCATGATTTGTTTTCATGGCTGTGTGAAGGGTGGGGTATGGAGAAGAGAGAGAACAGACAGTTTTAGTTTTTTAATCTGCTTAGAAAGTTTCAGGTTCCGGCTATCTCAGAGCCTTTGTGACGTTTACAGTTCATGAACCAAATGATAACTATTTTTCTATGACTTGTTCAGCCATACATTAACACCCAGTAGTTTGTGGTGGAACCTGACTTGCGCATTTGTTGAGTCTGTAACTTAACACAAAGGTATTTACAAAGAAGAGGGGGAAGGCAGCTTTATAATGGTTCTTTACATTTTAAGAGTCAAAGTGATGATATAGAGCAGGTCACCTTCCTGGAAATACTCCTCATGGAGTTTTCCTAGATAGCTACCACCTTACAGGGGAAACATTAAGCAGTCTTCAGATAGTGAACAGGTGAATCATGCCCACTATGTGATCTCTTAAGTCTGAAATCCTTTCTTAAACACAAGCTGCAATAAAATTGCAGCAACGCAATTGCAGGGAAAATTATATGCTTGTAGTAATGATAGGTGTGATGTTAAACACAGGTTCTCTAGGGAACGGGCACCATAGGTTCTGGATTGTGCTACAATGTCAGGATGTTATCACTGAAGACACCTATAGCAAAAGCGGGCTGATCCATGGGTCCTGTCTATTAAAAAAAAAATAAATAAGTGAATACATGGAAACTTTTTTTTTTGATTGTGGTTCACATTCTGGTTGGAATGATGACAGCTTGGAGTGCATTGGTGTGCAGGGAACAACTGGTGTGATTTTTTTTTTTTTTTTTTTGTAGGGGGAGTGCTTTGAGGGGAAGGAATTGAGGAAAGTGAACTGTTTCTGGCATATCTTCATATATCAAAAAGCTGGGGCTTCTAATAATTTCCAATATATCTGCACAAATTAGTGAGAAACACTTGCCCTCTGCTTACTTATCTTAAATTAGTTTTAGTATTGATTTTGATGATGAATGTAAGCTCTTTGGACCTGAGCTATTTTCAGAAAATGTCTCTACTAATAAGTTTTACTATTAGAAATGTGTTGGACCAAAAAAGCTTTAGAACCAGTATTTTCAGATTTGACCTTTCTGTACTTGCATGTCTATATCGTCACACTTTTCTGAAATATATATTGTTTAAAACTGTAGGAACTAACGTATTTTTTTTCTTCCAGGAATGTCTCCCAGTAGGCTTTTCTGTTTGACAGTGGTTCTTCTAACTATATGATATCAAAGTTCAAAATTATTTGGCTGTATACATTGAAAGAATTTGAAAATTGTTTCCTGATTATATAGAGACAACTTTCCAAAGCAAGTTTTACCTGGTGTTTTCCCTAATAATTGTGTGAAGTTATTGTTTCTTATGGAGTAAACTCTATTACTAGAATAGCTTTGAAAAGTGTACCAGAAAAAGAACTGCAATCTTGTCAAAGTCAATTCTATCTCCAATTTAAATGAATCCAAATTTAAGAGCCATCTATTTTTAATTGTCTTTCACTGTGGCAGAAAAAAACAACTGAATTTTGAATGTGACAGCTTCAGAAACTCTCGAACTACAAAAAAGCCCCAGATAAAAAGCCCTGTAATGGTAAATTAGTCACTTTTGAGGGTTATCTGAGCCACCCTCAAAGTGAAGGCAAATAAGGTTTTATTTACATAAAACGAAGAACAAAAACATAATAAAAACAGACAAAAAGACTGTTAAAAAGGTGCTCTTCAAAGGGGCAAGGCATGAGTTGAGTGGCACCATATTTTTAGAAACCTGTATCAATTTAAGCGAAGAAACCTGTGAAGCTGAGTTTGAATTTATTCTGACAGCAAATGAGTTGTACTTTCTCTCACTTGTGGAGATAGAGGAGAGTATGTTCAGTAGAGATGAGTTTGCTGAAGAGACATAACACTCCGAAGGATATGCTGCTTTGCTGATTTTGAGTCTATAAATTATAACTTTGACTCTAACAGCTGCTGGCAGAAACAAGAGTAGTCAACTTCTTGTTTGTACAGCACATCAGCTAAAATTTCTCTGGGAATGGAGGGAAAGATTTTTTTTTTTTGATGGCGCTACATGCGGGTACATTGTAATTACTGGACTGCTGTGTTCAGATAAATGGGAGATAAACTACATTCAATTAACCATCTGAGAACAAGATGGTTCTTCCAAGGCCAGTGGTAACACTTGATAGCTTTTTTCACTTGTTTTGAAAGCAGGGGTGTTTTCAGCTGTTTAATTGTTTACTCTTTATATTGGATAGTGTTGCTGGCTTCAGTAAGAGTTCAAGGCAGTGCAGTTGTGTGTGCTTCAAACGAAAGATGATTTTTGCTTTAGAAACCTGATATTATAAAGAGATTTACCCAGGAATACTCTATATAAGAGAATACGTGTAGCCTCATGGTTTTCTTTTTGTTTCCTCATTCATACTAAATTCTTTCATTTATATTCTCAGTTTTTCTTTTTAATATCATCTCTTCAAGAATACTTTTTCCTGATGCCTTACCTCCTTTATTCAAGCCTATTCTTTCTTTCCTACTTGTTCCTCCGTGTTGTAACTGTTTTGTAGGTTTTCTGTTCTTTGGATATACACCTGCGAAATAGTCCATGGTTTCCCATCCTCTATTGATAGCTGCTTTGATACACTAGTTCTCAAAGCTGAAACCTCTTTTCTGGGTCCTGTGACCTTCAGAAAGTATTTGTCTGGGCATAGAGATCTATGCTTTTTTCTCTCCAGTCAATTGATAAATAATAGTTCAAATAAAGTAAGAATGTGCTGACAGATTGAAAAAAAAAAAAAAAAATAGTACAAAAGCACTGCCTGTGCTTTCACTCTATTTTCACTGGTATTTTCCTAGAAAATTGGTAGGAAGCCTAAAACTATGTAATGAGAGAGCATCCTTTGGTCTTCCTGCCTGCAACTTCACCAGGCGAAATGAACCTACAAAAATTGCACGTTCCTATAGTGGAATATGTGAATCAACTTCTGTATGTACAAAGCTTCTGGGATGCTATTAACTGACTTCTTTAGAGGCTTGTTTTACTCTGTTTCCATCTTTGGCATACTCATATGGTGATGGTGGACTTGTGTCCTTCTAAATTCTAATTTAAATTAATTAAATTCCTGATGGTAATACAATATGATATTTTTTAAATCTTTTATAGAAAAGAATAACATGTAATAGGGTTTATCTGTGATCAGGATTACTGGTCTTAGGAGCTCATAGACACATTGTCATTAAATAGAATAATTGGTGTTCTCTAGAAGGTCTACTCTTCATGACAGTTCAACTGAACTATGGGTTCAGGGAGACATCTGATGAATTTATTATTCTTGTTATGATAAATTTTGCTAGGACAAAGTTAAAGTGGAACCTAAGACTTTTTAAAAAGTTTTAAGTTTGCATTGCACTTTCAATAATCTCTTCTTTTGGTGCCTACAATGGGAGAAAAGAGGAGGCTGCCTTCAGGAGAGTGCTGATGTCCTCTGAAGGTAATCAAACTGAGTAGGAGCACCTGCCTACCAGATCAGGCTGGATAATATGAAGAGACGAAAGGAACAGATCAGACTTTCACTGACCTGTTTTACCCATTGTAAGGAATATGGAAAGCTGGCTTAAGTAGTGCCTTTTTCTGCAGTAGTATGCTGGGAAGGATGAGAAAGCAAAGGGTTTTAAGGCAGCGATCAGAAACTTGTGAAGCGTTCCCAAACAGGGGATGGAGATTGCAGCTAAAAGATTAATTTAAAGCGACTGTGTAGTTTAATTTTACAGTCTGTCTTGCGTTGCTAGGGGGAAGAATTAGTTTAGCAGTAGGTTCTTGGGGATGAAATGCAAGATCAGACCTTCTGCAGTTGACCTCTGTTGCAATCGTTATCAGCAGTACAGAGTTTTATTAGGATCTAACAAGTAGCAATGTTTGTACAAACACTTGAGTACAGGTGGAGTTCTGGAGGAAATATATTTTTGAAACAGATTATTACCACTGTAAGTGCCTGGGAAAGAGAGATCGGTTTGAGGTGAGAATAATCAAGGGGCCTGTGTATACTGCATCTTACGATTCTGTTGTCCAGGGTGCCGTGCAGCTTGTGCATTTTAAAGTGATGCTAAGCATTCATTTGTTTGTGTTGGAGTTTTAAACCATAATTGGTCTTCAATATTAGAGTGTGGGGTAGCTGACCAGACACTGGAGAGAGGTGTTGACTGAAAGGAAAGTGTCACTTAATAAAAGTAGATGCACTAACAACAAATTAGAGTCAGGATGTGTCAGAAGAGATGCGGGTTTCAGTATGCACATCTTTGGTGACTAGTTATCATTACAGATAGTTTCTCAGAGGGTATCAGCGAGAAAGCTGAGGAAGCATGTGTGACTGGCTAAGCTTTTTTGCTGGTGTGTCACAAGAATAGTCTCCTTGTACTTTCCCAATTTCTTTTATATTGTGTGCCATTGATAGGCCATAAATGTGCCTCATTATTCTTTTCCCCTTCCTCTTGGGATGGTCTGTTTGAAAGGGCACAGCTTCTAGACATTCAAGGTTCAGAATTCCAAATTAGCACCAATCTTTATGCACATTGTTCTATTTCTGTCACTAAGGAAAACTCAAGTCATGATTATGTGAAGTGAAATCTCAGAGGTTTTTACAGTAACAGATTTGGATATTGTAGTTAATGCAAAGAATAGTTAATGCAAAGAAATTACTATGTATGGATAGTATTTGCACTTTAATTTGAATCAAAAATGCAAGACATGGCTATAATCATACTATTACTGTGGCAGAACCTTGATTTACACATTTCTGTTAAATTGTTTAGTCTCATTCAAAACCCTAGTGCTTACATCAAGAATGCTAACAATGTTTTTATTTGTAGGGGGACATTAATATTTACTAAAGATGGATATGAGTCAAAATCCTGAATCCAAATCTCAAATTTGGGAAACTTCAGAGTTTTTGGTTGTTGAACTAGTTTAAATTTAAATGGTAGTAAATTAAATAGAATAAACAAGCCATACATGAACTCTAGGCTCCATGGCAACTAAGCATATTGCAAAAATTTAATGAGGACCAGCTACTGTATTAAAAAAACCAACACTCTAGACAAAATAGCGAAGCTGGTTTTAATGTAACACTAGAAATTCCAAAAGATACCCACGTCAGTCACCCAAGCAGAAAATCACCACTAATACATTTCTTCCTGTGCCACATAAGGCACTCCAGTATGGACTTAGATCAGGAGCTGTTTTTATAGCATTGTAGTAAAAGTGTAGCCTGTAAATTTCTGATTTCCAGCCTAATTTTTGTAAATTACTAGCTTTAGAAAGAGTTCATATGGGTAAAATATTTAGACACAACATATAAACATTAAAAATTGTTTGATAGGAGTATTCTGTTAATAGCCCAGTTGCCAAAAAGCACAGTTAAACTGAATATTTTAGACTGTAAGACTGTTTTAGACTCTAAGTTGTTTCACCTAAAATACTGGTGTTATTGTTTAGAACAGTCCTAAGAGCATTCTAAGCTATGCGTGGTGGAGGTGGTACGGTGTTTCCATCTCATGGCTTACCAAGGACTGCCATTCTTTTGGTGAATCACCCTGGCATAGGATGCTGTCTGCTCCCACAAAGTGTGAGTGGAAGAACTTGACCTGTTTTGCACAATAATTTCAGCCCCCTTTACCCTTCTAGTGTCCTCTGAAATGATCATACTCTAGCCCCAGATCTTTCTAGTTTGAGTCTTGCAAATGGTCTGTGATGTGCTAAGCCAAAAGTAGCTGAGAAAATTGTCAGTGCTCAGTGCTTTGGGATAAATAATGGTTTCTTCTCTATTTTACTGAAAAGCATAGCTATTTATAGCATTTTCCCTCTCCCAGAAAATTAGACTGCAAACAGCTGAATCTTCTAAGCAGGTATGCAAACTTGTGAGAGAGACTGGACTAACTAATGCTGATCAAGTAATGAAGCAAGACGAATATTTTCTTTTTTAGGGTTTCTCAGGTTTTAGAGGCACTGCAGAAATACTAATATGACCATCCTCCAGCAGTGTTGTTCAGTCCCATATAGCATAAGTGCTCTTGGGCATAAATTTCTGAGAACAGTGGGAAGGCAGAAATTTATTTGGCTGAAGGGATGATGAGAGTGCAGCTCGGACGGGTGGGAAGGACGAGGACTGAATCATACTGGACACAGAGGGGCTGCTTGGTGGCGGCTCATGCTAGGAGTGGAACAGGTATTTGAGTCTTGCAGTTTCTCTGCTAAGTTCCAGTTCTGTCTGTCTGAGCTGTATGTCTCTGCTTCACTAATGAGGAATCTTTGCCTTAGATATGTAAGGCAAACGTGAACTCCCATGTATTCTCCTGATACTAAAAAGCACTGGATTGAAATAATCACACCAGTCAGAGTTCAGGTAGGATCGTGATTTACTTCAGATAATTTCATGAACCTTTTGTTCATCTGCACACATAATTGAAGGTCAGGCCCCTTTGTAAATGACATTTTAAAGAGTCTGATGTTTAGTTAAGGTGACCACCAGCTGGCAACTTTTGGAAAAATCAGTAATGCAAATAGGGGTCTGTTAGGCAAAATACCACTGTGAGGCCATCTTTTTTAAAAAAAAAAAAAAAGGCTCATTTTACTTGCATCATTGCCCCCCCCGCCCCCTTTTCAAAAAAAGGAAAAAGTCACCAGTTTAATCTGTATGCTGTGTGACACTGCAGTGACTGATTATGTAGGCAGTCTACCAGTAAGAGCTGTTATGTTGCTTTGTTAGTACAGGGGAACAAATAGTCTAATTTTAAGCTTGCATACTTGTCTTTTGTTAGCAGCAAAACTGTCAGTATAATAAATTAAAGCAAGGAGGGTGACTTTGAAATGAATGGTCTGAATCATGTATTAGCAGGCATACTGTTAATATGGTTATGCTGTTTAACAAGACAGTCTCCAGTCTAGGAAAGGAGGATATGTTGATTTTGTTTCCAGAAGTTAAAGCCTACAAAGAAAATATTCCATCATGGAAAAAGATGTAACAAGGATTATAAAATCTATAAATCTGGTTTTTCCTGCTGAAAAATACTTGATCTTCAAATAGAAGTCATGTTTGAATTCCAGTTTGTACTAATTTTTCTAATAACTTATAGATTAATGCCACTACAATATTACACATCTAAGTTTGTTCTATACCACTCTTTATAAATCTATAGCAAGCCCCTTCCTGAAAGGTAGAAAGCTTTTTCAGGAGTTACATGGAAGAATGCATGTGCATGAAATTCTTTAGCAGCATCTGACTGTTCTAGTTATGGTGAAAAATGTGGACCTGAGAATGACAGAATACATTGCAGATGAGTATAAGACAAAAAATATATGAAATGCTGTCTATTGTCTCACTAAGGCTAGGTTAAGAGTACTGTAAAAAAAAAAAAATCACATTTAATATACGTGCAATTACAGCGTATGCAGCAAAATAAGGATAGATTTTGTGCAGGAAGATGCCCAGCAATATTCCCCACCTTTTCTGAGAGGTTAATAACATGGAACTTTAACAAAACCAGGACACATCATAGGGCTTTCAACAGATTTTGAAAGCTGTGGAAGTTTTTATAGACTTTTGATAAACTTTCATTGGAGTCTGGTGTAGACATGTCTGCCAAGAGTGAAAACATCATTGCTCATAATGAATCTGTTTTAACAGTTGCGTTAGTGTTCAGAAGTCTTTAAAAGATCCAAAGTTAATGACTGGTACTGTCCAGCTAAGTCCTTTTCTTATAGTGTTTATAGGCTAAAAGGTTAAGAAGAAGAGATTATATAGCTGTTATGGAGTGTGTGGGAAAAGACAGAAAGCAGTTAACAAAACATATGCATAGCACTGTCCTGATGAGTGTGCCGCCTTCACTTCCTGGACCAAATGTTTGGTTTTTGTTCACCCCCTGCCCCAAAGATTTCTAAAACAGTGTAGATGCTCATGTGAGTGGTGAGCTGCTTTGTTACAAAGGCATTATTCAGTGAAGCTCTTAAATATCACTTTTTAAGTACCCAAGTAGCTTGTGGAACCCAAACTTAGGCACATTGAAGTAGTCTGGTCAGCTGGCTCTGGAGGATGTGGGGAAGATATATATGATAGATACATTATATTAGGAGAATCAGTCTGTACTCCTATTCCTATATAAAATGCTGACTATCTCTATGTTAACCTATTACTCAGGGTCAAGACTGCAGTTTCTGAAGGAAATATCCTCACTGGCTGTGCTTTGAGTGGCATCATGGAGGTATGAGTCAGGGCAGTCTGGCTGGGCAGATGTCATCAAGGTCTCATGAGTTGCTTCTGGGCTGATATCATTCCATGCCAGCATATAATACTTAAATGGCTGAAACAATATATATTACAGAAGTGCTCTATAGAGAAGATTTAACTCTTGTCTCACATGAAGGTTATCCAAAGGAATAGTCAATTATAAAAATTATTTTATAGTAATCACTCAATAGCAAATTAAACAGCAATCATAACTGTCAACCAGCAGGTTTTGATAGTGGGGGGGCTACAGGGGTGGCTTCTGTGAGAAGCTGCTAGAAGCTTCCCTTGTGTCTGATAGAGCCAACGCCAGCCGGCTCCAAGACGGACTTGCTGCTGGCCAAGGCCGAGCCAATCAGCAGCAGTGGTAGTGCCTCTGTGATAATATATTTAAGAAGGAAGAAACCCAGTGGGAGCTTTTGCAGCCAGAGAGAGGAGCAAAGATGTGCAAAACTTTGCAGACACCAAGGTCAGTGCAGGAGGAGGAGGAGGTCCAGGCGCCAGAGCAGACATTCCCCTGCAGCCCGTGGTGAAGGCCATGGTGAAGCAGGCTGTCCCCCTGCAGCCCATGGAGGAAGGATGAGGGGGTGTAGAGATTCCACCTGCAGCCCATGGAGGACCCCACACTGGAGCAGGTGGAGGCACCTGAAGGAGGCTGTGACCCTATGGGAAGCCTGTGCTGGAGCAAGCTCCTGGCAGGACCTGTGGAGAGAGGAGCCCATGCCAGAGCAGGTTTGCTGGCAGGACTTGTGACCCTGTGAGGGGACCCACGCTGGAGCAGTCTATTCCTGAAGGTCTGCACCCTGTGGAAGAGACCCATGCTGGAGCAGTTCATGAGGAACTGTAGCCTGTGGGAAGGACTCAAGTTGGAGAAGTTCATGGAGGATGGTCTCCCATGAGAGGGACCCCACGCCGGAGCAGGGAAGAATGTAAGGAGTCCTCCCCCTGAGGAGGAAGGAGCAGCAGAAATGACGTATGATGAACTGACCGAAACCCCCATTCCCCGTCCCCCTGTGCTGCTTGCAGGGGAGGAGGTAGAAATCAGGAGTGAAGTTGAGCCCGGGAAGAAGGGAGGGGTGGGGGGAGGTGTGTTAAGATTTGGTTTTATTTCTCATTGCTCTACACTGTTTTGCTTGATAATAAATTAGGTGAATTTTTCTCTAAGTTCAGCCTGTTTTGCCCATGACAGTAATCGGTGAGTGATCTCTCCTTGTCCTTATCTTAACCCACAAGTCTTTCACTATACATTTTCTCCCCCATCTAGTTAAGGAGGGGGAGTGATAGAGAGGCTCTGGTGGGTACCTGGCCACCAGCCAGGGTCAACCCACCACACACAGACATGGCCATAAAAGTTTTGTTGTTTTTTTTTTTTTTAATAAAAATAATCTTTTGGATGTAATGCTAAAAGACTTCACAATGGCCTTTTTTTCAACATCTTTTCTCAGAAGTCATGAAAACAAGAAACTTGCTTTTTTGCAAACTCCTGTGTTGTGGTTTAACCCCAGCCGGTAGCTGAGCAGCCCACAGCTGCTTTCTCACCCCTCTCTCCCAAGGGGATGGGGAAGAGAATGGAAAAAAAACCTCGTGGGTTGATATAAAAACAATTTAATAGGATAACAAAGGAAAATGACAATGACAACGGATGAACAAATGCAATTGCTCACCGTGTACCATAAAAACAACCAGATTCCCAGTCTGTTTCCAAGCAGTGGTCTCGCCTCCCAGCTAGCTTCCCCAGTTATATATTGAACACAGTGTTATAAGATAGGGAATATCCCTTTGGCCAGCCTAGGTCAGCTGTCCTGGCTGTGCTCTCCTGATAAGTCTTCCATTTAGTATAGCGCTACAACTACCTTGTAACAGCTAAAACCATCAGTGTGTTATCAACATTATTCTCATCCTAAATCCAAAACAGACCACTAGACTGGCTACTGGAAAAAAAATTAACTTTATCCCAGCTGAAACCAGAACATGCTGCTACTCAGGAAAAAGAAATCTGACATTCACATCTGAAGACTAATCTTCAAGGATGAAAGAAATCATATAAATATTCTGAGGCTTATTGTAAAACTATAGCAGCTGGAATCACTGATTGTGTTGGATGCTTATGCTCTTGTATGGGTGTGTTTTCTTCTATATGGAGTCATTAAGATGCATATAAAGCTACTAAAAGGTAAAGTAATCTGTTACCACAGCAGGCAGACCATCATTCTGTGAAAGTGGTGTTTCAGGACCTGCTTGTCTTGGTTCACAAATGCCATGGGAGAAAGTCAGCTGACCAGATTTTGCAATGGCGAGTTTGAACAGTCTGCTCAAGTGCGTCGATATCTTCTGGGCAGTATTGTCACACTTCATAATTACATTGGATAAGATAGAATATGACTTCCTCAGTAGATGGACACCCTGGAGGTGGTTCAGCTTGTCATGCTAGATGAGATATGTCCTTTGCCTCTGTATTAAAGTTCATCTATATTTGTTCAACTCAGATAAAATTAGACAAGGAAAGTTTAAAAAACAAACCAAACAACTCTGCCTAAATGTAAAGCTATGTCATGTGCTGAAGTGGATAATCATATTTGATAACCATGTCAAAATGCTTATTTTGAAATTTAGAAAGAAAACACCATGAATATAAATGCAGTGATACAAGACAATAAATTTATTTTCCTTTACTCTTTAGTATTGTAACACTGTTCCGGTTCTGTGATAGACTCCAGATAGTTGATGAAGATGGTAATTCTCTGTTGCTTAAAGCTCAACTTTTGCTTTTCAAGTATCACTACTTCTGCCTTCTCCCTTTAGGTTGGTATAAACAGCATTTAGGAGTTGGGGAGTCTACTGTTTTGTATAATACAGAGTATATTTTTCTTTTTCCTGCTGTAAAGTGGCAAATACCTTTTTCTAAGCATCCCATAGATTTATTAATCTTTTACTCTCTTAACATTTGTACTCTGCCTTAAATCAATATATGTCCATTTCTCCATTCCTTTAGCGATCTTTTGTCTTTCCACAGCTTCCTTTTCACTGTGCATTAGGGTTCAGCATGCTTATATTCATAGTTTACATTTGTATGAACAGTGATCTATTGCACTAGTTTGCTGTTCTCTCCAATATTAGGGGTACTTCCTTGTATCGGGGTATTCTTTTGGTCTCTGTTTCTATGTGTGGCTTTCCTCACATTTTTTTATTTGTATAAGTACATGCCACAGCAAACATAATGTGTAAGCATAAGTATTAAAACTCGTAAGTGCTCATCGTGGGTTTTATACCACCTGTCCAACTGCATGTAGTGGGAATTTTTAACGATTTAGAACAACATAGTCTAAATCAATAATATAATTCTGATAGATAGCACTAGGTGATTTTTCTAAAGAAATAGAAAACTTCTCCCTGATTAGATTACATTATCTCTTGTAGAGTTTTTTAATTACAGTTTTAAATGAAAAACACCCAATATATATGATAATTAATGATATACACATATTAATACCTCTTACACATTTTGAAGAGCAGTTGATTGAGAGTAATGCTTTTGTGGCTTTCTAGGTGATTGTGCCTGTAATTTAGTGCCACCCCTTTTGATAGCTGGATTTGCAGGCTACTATAAATAATAATGTTTAGATGATGCCCATCAAGTGTAATTTGGTATGGAAACTTCAATGACCTTTTTTAACATAATTAGAGCTGAGGGGGTATAAGGAGGGACATCGGTTACTGAACTTTTTCTCCTCAACGCATTGTAATTATTCTTACATTGGCACTTTCAGTCACAAACAGCTATGTCTTCTGCTACTCTGTCATCAGAAGAATCAGCCCTCCTCTAGAAAGCCTGATGTGAACGAAAGCGATTACTATTTCCTGGAACACACTGCAGATAAAACATAATTGCTTCAGACTGGAAAGTTAACCATAACAAATGTTGTCATCTTTTATCAATGATAACAACAGGTGAAATAAAGAAGAATAAGCAGCATTTTCTTGAGATTATGCAGTGTATATTGTAATTGTCTGTGACAGGCTGAACCTGAGGCTGGTCCTGACCCTTTTTAAATCTATTTACTCCTAGGAAACAAGAAAATAAAAGCCATGACTTTTCCATATTGGTACCACATGCTTTGGGACAGTCTGGTTTTATTTTGCTTGTCTCATGAATAAATTTTCCTCATGAAATAGCTCTATCGGGTTCAGACACAAACATTTATTTGCTAATGATCTAGTGTACTGCTATATAAAAATCAACTCATATTAGTCTGCAGATGAAATATATTTATACGGTAAAGTAATTAAGGTCACAGAGAGATACTGTATAAAAAGCCCTATTTTGTATGCTTTTCCAAGGGTAGCTGACTGATGTGGAAGAGATGATTTATGAGTGTGCTGCAATAAGCAATGGCTTGAAGGCTTAAGATACTAAATAATGCATACAAGATGAAAAATATTTATTTGGGGGGAGGAGGAGGAGTAGAAGAAATTACTTTGAATTCTTTTATAACTTAAAGTAACACACTAATCTTGCATCCTAATTTACTTTCATTTACTATGGTTGTGTAATCCCAGACCACCTAACTTTTCAAATGTATAAATTAAAGAAACAGCTTGAGAAGAGAAATTCTGTAACAATACTATATTGCTGTCTCACTTTCTTCCTTGCTAGAAAACCTCTGTGTAAGGTTTTATTGACTTGTTAATGGGGTAGATGAAGTTTTATGCAGTTGTCTTGTTTAGCCTCTATTTGTATTAGACAAATACCAGATGTCCTAGATATCAGCCACCTCTTATGTAGTACATCAAAGTGTTGTCTTCTCATTTTTGAAATCAATTCCTATATTCTTAATGTGGTTTTTAGATGAACTTTTTTTTGCCCTGTAAGCAACTTTCTGAAATGGGAAATATTTAAGATGTTATTTCACCTACCTTATCTTTTGCCTTTAATGCTTATAGGAGCTCATAGAGACCATGTTTATTGTCAGTTATGATGTCCTTTTGAAGGATATTTGCAGGTCTTTTCCAAATTCTGTGTATTTCTGATTGCCACAAACAAAGCCCATATGATTTAGTGGTCTTCTCATTTTCCAATCAGTTTCTCACTATTTAGTCCAAATGAAACAATGCTCAACTAAGTTTTTAGATTTCGAGGCCTGGTTTAATAGTCTTATACCAGAATTAAGCAGATCTCTTCCTTGTTTATTTCAAATACATGCAGGATTTGGTCCAAAATCTCTTGTGGTCCAGTCATTTCTTCTCATCAAGTCCGTAGAAGGATTTCTCTTGATCTTAGTAGGAAAAAGATTGACGATGGCATATGATTCATTTACAGAAAAGACTTGTTTATCTTCACTCTGACAAATATTAGTTTGTCTATAACCTGGTGATTTGTACCAAGTTCTAAAGCAGCCAATTCATGACTTTGTTCATTTAATGTAAAGTGAACTTTTTGTGTGAATCCAGAATCTCAGGGTAAGTGAACTTCAGATGTGAACTCACTATTCTTAAAATGTTTGGCACAAATTAGATAGATTTTTTTTTTTTAATTTAGACAGCTATAATGCTAATATGTCTGGAGAAATCACAGAATGGTTTGAGTGGGAAGGGAGCTTTAAAGATCATCTAGTCCAACCCCGCCTTTCATGGGCAGGGCCAAGAAATGCCCTGAACAGGTATCTGTGAAGAGATGAGAAGAGCTAGTTTATACCTTTTGTTATCACTGTAACCCTCATGGCCTTTAGGGATACAATTTATTAAACTTATTAACCAAAAGACTTGTAAGCTTTATTTCAGGCAGTATTTTATGGCGGGATATAGATTTAAAGAAATTCAATGTTGCTGTATACCCATTATTTAAAAAATTAATTATTTCTACACTGGTTTAAGTTTTCTTCTTATAAAAATTAATATGAGAACTAGTATGTATAATACTAGTAGTATGTATAATACTAGTAGTATGAATAATAAATATATTAGTCTGTAAATACCTTAAATATACGTTTAGATTTTTCCACACCTTATCAAATCTCATGAGATCTTATCAGGCACTATACTATGCACAAGATTGTAAACAGTTCTTTTGTGTAAAATGAGATAATCCACAATGAGAGTAAACGTGAGGGAGGTACTTAGCATTTCAGGTAACCTTCTCAGGAATTTCCAGTGTTTATTTTGAGCTCAAAATCTCAAATTCCTAGGTGAAGACTGTGGAAATGAAGACAAAATCAAAATTTCACAGGAAGTCTTACAAGAGTTCAGTATTAAATCCAATTCTCAATGAACAGTGGAGTACTTAAGCTTCCTTCTAGGTTTCTTGTCCAATGTTATTGAAATGAGAGGGAGTAGACTTGATAGCTTTCAGATTTAAGGGCCAAGCCTTATACTATTTTCTCTTTTTTTCAGGTGAAGAATGTCCCAGTTTTTCCTTATATTAAATCAGCTTTGCATAAGTATGGGAGTCTGAGATGTTGGTTGTTTTGTCATCATCGCCATAGTGGCATATCCAACTATAATATTACAATAACTACAGAACACTCAGATCTCTTTTCTTAACGCATAAAAACCATATACAATTTACTGGTCAACTGAAGCATTTTGCAGCCTCTTGTTTTGGGGTTTTCCCCCCTCAAATCAGGCAGTGCTACAATTTAGAAAAATGATTAGATAACTTCATCTGGTTTTAGCTTGCTGGCTGTTTTACTGTATTTTATTTTTGATAGAACACCATCATGGATAGTTATATAATCTGAACACTGCTATAGATGCTTGTTCAGTCAGAGATATTGGCACTTGATAAAAGTGTGGAGAGCAGTGTAAACCAGGCAAACTTCCATTTTCAAGTTTATAATGCTGTGATAAATTTGAACAGCACTTAAGTGATTTGTCGATTCTGCATTAAAATTCAAGCAAATGAAGTTATATGTGGAACTTCTCAGGAAGACATGCTTGGATACATCTAGAGGAACTTCTAAAGAACTAAAACACTAAAGCTGATTGTCAGCTCCCCAGTATGTGACGAGAGAAGATTCCTGAATAGGAATTAATAGTAGATTAAGGGAACAAAGGGTCAAGCAGTTTTTGCTTGGAAGCCGAGGTAGCCAGCAGGATCTTCAGGGCTGCTATGTGCTTTTACTGTTCGTACTCAACGAAGTAGGAAAGACTGAATATTTTGATAGTCCAGTTTGCTGACTGTCTTCCTGGTTAGTCAAAGCTGATGCTATCTGCAGTTGCATTGTACTTTACAATAGGGCAATAATATGACAGATTAAATTTTAAAATCATAATGTCACAGCAAGACACAGTCTGCAACAACAGGCTCTATATTAGATATCAAAATAAGAAAATAATCATGAGGATGTTAGCTCACTTAGCAGATAGCTAGATAAAATATTGAGAAATATAGGGGAAGCACTTTGTTAGAAATAATACTAGATGTTACCTAATAAAAACTGCACATGGTATTTGAAGTTTGTCCAAATATTACGAGACTGCATTTTTCAAGTCTTTTTTTTCTTGATAAACAATTCAGGAAAGACCATAGAATCATAGAATCGTTTGGGTTGGAAGGCACCTTAAAGATCATCTAATTCCAACCCCCCCTCCACTAGACCACGTTGCCCAAAGCCCCATCCAACCTGGCCTTAAACACTTCCAGGGATGGGGCATCCACAACCTCTCTGGGCAACCTGTGCCAGTGCCTCACCACCCTCACAGTAAAGAATTTCTTTCTAACATCTAATCTAAATGGACCCTCCTTCAGCTTAAACCCATTCCCCCTTGTCCTGTCACTACACTCCCTGATAAACAGTCCCTCTCCAGCTTTCCTGCAGGCCCCTTCAGGTACTGGTAAGCCGCAAGTAGATCTCCCTGGAGCCTTCTCTTCTCCAGGCTGAACAACCCCAACTCTCTCAGCCTGTCCTCATAGGAGAGGTGCTCCAGCACTGCCAGCTCTGATCAGCTTCGTGGCCCTTCTCTGGACTCGCTCCAACAGCTCCATGTCTCTCTTGTATTGGGGCCCTCAGAGCTGGATGCAGTACTCCAGGGGGGGGTCTCACAAGAGCGGAGTAGAGGGGCAGGTTTGACCTGCTGGTCACGCCTCTTTTCATGCAGCCCAGGACACGGCTGGCTTTCTGGGCTGCAAGTGCATACTGCTGGCTCATGTTGAGCTTCCCATCAATCAGTACCCCCAAGTCCTTCTCCTCGGGGCTGATTTCAATCCATTCCTCGCCCAGCCTATAGTTGTGCTTGGGATTGCGCCAGCCTACGTGCAGGACCTTGCACTTGGCCTTGTTGAACTTCATGCGGTTTGCATGGGCCCACCTCTCAAGCCTGTCAAGGTCCCCATGTACCCACATGTTCTTTGTTTTGCTACTGATACAAATGTAGACAGTATTTCTATTTATCAGCTAAGCTCACATTCTCCACTCTGAGCTATGAAAATATCAGAAGAAAGATTACTTAAAGTAAATAAGCATCAGACTCCAAAGCTGGGTAACCATGTTTTCTGTTAAAGTAACATATAAAATGAAATGCAATGTCTGTAGTCAGCACATAAAAGATACTACCGTAACTGGATTGCTGCTGCAAGGAAAGAAGAAAAGTGATTTGGGTTTGCAGTCAGCGAGGTCCTTTCCTCTTCTAAAATGGAAGAAAAAGTTAGGATTCTAGGAGGCATTTCTGTCCTTTGCACAACATTCTGTGATACTCCTTTATGTATCAATGGATGTTACTGCTTGCTTGGTAGTGAAGTGGTTTCTAACTTCACTTCCTTTGCCATTACAATGTGTCTTTTTAGCTTTTTGTATTTTTAAATGGAAAGGAGAAAATAAATTTAAAAAATTAAAAAGAATACGTATAACTCAGACTTGAGACTTCGCACATTGAGCAAGGCTTAGTGTTTCATGTATAATGAATAGCACTGTCTGAAGGTTTGTGTTACCTGCCCTTTTCCTTCCTGCCAAGGTTACTACACAATATTTTGTTCTTTTAGATGTTATTTGAGCAAGGGTTTATAAAATGGATGATAGTGTAAGCATTTCTTCAGAAATTAATTTATATAATGAAAAAATAACTCAAAACAATTCAAAAGTGGAAAAGGAACGTGATATGGAAATAACTGCTAAAAAGCAAGAATTATTTTTTTCCTGAAAAACAGAACCTCTACTATTCAGCTGCTCTAATGGTATGCCTTTTGAATGTATTAAAGAAATTAGTACTGAACTAAATATTACCTGTACTTCTAAACCATTTGCAGAAAGCTCATACTAGTGCTTCAAGATCCTCAAGAAAAGCTCCAGACTAATGACAGTACTTTAAATCTTGTCTCAGTAAAAGCCAGAAATTATCCAACCTGAATAGACTAGTAAAATGAAGTATAGATTGCAGATGAGGCAGAGAATGTTGTCTCACTTTTCCACGTCTGTCATACATATGCAACTCACCTTTAGAGACCTGCTGTTCCTGCCATTCCTGATAATGCGTTGCTTTCCCCTGACAAAATGAAAGAATTGTTGCTGATGATACTGCATAATACTTAGAGACAGACCAGTATTGGTATGCAATGCAATGCAATAGGATTGGAATTACCAGTAATTAAATGCATTTATATTAAAAGTTGATGCAGTAATGAGATTGGTTTTAGTGCCAGGGTTGTGATCTCACAGTTCTGGTTATAACTTTGCTGCAAGGTACTTTAGTAACATTTCTATATCTTTTTTTTTTACTAGATGCTTGCTTCTAGTGTGGAAATAACCTTCCTCGCTCGTCTCCCCTGCCCCCTATTCTAGTACACAGGCCACTTCATGACCACAAGAGAGGTATAGGTATTATTTCAGTCTTTAATCAGCAATTTTTAGTTGAGCTTAAGATTTCCTAAACAGGAAAGTCTATATTCTACCCTCTTCTTCTGTGTACTGTTTAGTCATGAAAGCAATGCTGTAATATGTATTCGTAGTGACTCTAGACCCTGGACCTCCTAACATCCCTGTATTTAACTTGCGTGTTTTGATTGCTTCCTCAGAAACCAGTGACAGAAGGCAAATTCTCAGTGTCTGCAGGATTCAGTGGTATAATTCTTGTGACATTATTCATGGGCAGATCCAGTCATGTATTTCTTTTTAGAGTCATGTAGTGGTTTTATTGTTGGGGTTTTTTTTTCTTTTTTTTTTTTCTTTTTCTGAACAACAGTGTGCTTAGGATTAAATTTTCCAAGTTAGATGTGTAAGTAGTATAGTAGGGACCTGGTAGATATTATAGTAACCTAATTTCTTAATAGTTGCTAGTTCAATTAGGATTTAAATCTATTTTGAAAATTTGAATACTTTAATCTCCTTAATGCTTCAGGAAATTTGTCCTTGTTACCCTCCCTTTTGGGGTCACGTGCACAGCTAAATGTATCTGAAAAAAAGGGAATCTGTGAGTAGGGGGTGAACAACTTAAGAGTATAATGCACTTATTTATTGACTAACACATGCAAAAGATATCTAGGATTCAGTGATCTGCTAAGCTGAGCCTTAGTATGCTCACTCTCTGGGACAAGATGCCCAAGGAACCTTTGCTGGCAGGTGTCAGTCAGGAGAGGAAGAGTTGGACTCTGCGGTTTTCCAAAATAGATTTGTGATGTTGTTGACTTGCCATCTTCTACTCATTGCCTGCTAATTTTTTAGGCGTTTATACCTTACCGTGTTGGTGTGGGATTTCTTTTTGCTTGTTTGGTTTTTTCCCTGTTGAATACCAGAGCAGCTAACAATCTCCGTTTCAAAAATTCTGCCTGTGAAGCTAGTTTTACCTTTGTCTTGTGTAGCTCCGCGCCACAGATTGATTCCCTCACAGCTTTCTTACAGCACAGTGGTTTCTGTAGATGTTTTGGCCAAGACATCAGACTGAGGCCTTGGATCCTTCGAAGATGGTCAGTACTGGGGTATGTGGGGCTTCCTGATATACAACTTTATCCTGTCAGTAATGAGAACTATTATCTTAAGTGCAGTAAGTCAAGATGTTGAAAGAGTCTGCAAGTTTTCATGTTTCTCAGGCAAATTGATTAGAGATGAGCTTAAGGGTATATAAATGGAGAGTAAAATGCTCCTTTTCACTTTCACAGATATGATCACGTGCAATATTTGGTAACCATTCAGAAACTGTGGAGAAGCTGGTGTTCTAAGGAATGCTTATCATATTTTACCTGACTTTTTTATTAATTTAACTGAACTTTTTGGAAACAGCCGTGGCTTATAAACTAAATTGTTTTCCTTTATATTTGAATAATATTCAGTAACTGTTTGAAGGTGTTTTTCAAATGGAAGAGATTCTTGAGTTGATGTTAATTATTAATGTTAATATGTTTTAGAAGTTCAAGAGAGCTGTAAGTCACAAGTGTTGAAAACCATAATTGGCAAGTAGTTATGCATCAAGTGGATGGTTTTTTTTTTTCCTTTTACATGTGCTTGCTGGTTAGTTCTAGTAATAAATAAAATCCTGGGATTGTGTGGTTGAAAGCTAATGATTCAGAACCTGGCTGGATGATGCCTTAAGATCAACTCAATTCAGTAAGGGTCTTCAGGCCAGAAGACTCCTTGAATATATGATTGGAGTAGCTAGCCTCAGGTTTGAGGATGGTGTAGAGTTTGTTTGTTGGAGACTTGAAGAAAAAGCTACTGAAATTCCAATATTGCCTAGAATCTTTATTTTTTACTCTGGTTAGGTGACTTACTGGCTCCTAGCTAGTGCTGGCAGTTTTGTCTTTTCTGTCTTCTGCTGTATCTGACCTTTTGTCTTTTTTATACTCTTGTAAGCTTTAAAAACTTTGCAACTGCTTCTATTAATTTTATATTTATACATTAAAGTTATGTAGTGCTTTTATATGTATATTATAAATTCCTTAGACACTTTTTTAATCCTGAACTGCCCGGTTCAATAAATAGTGGTTGTCCCAAATATTTGCAGTACTTTTTGGGTATAACTGGCAGATATGTGGAGGGAGCTGTAATCTAGTTATGTGAACTTCTGGGAGGTGAGCACTGGCTGCTCCTGGATAACTTAGCAAAATTGTTCCTTTGAGGCAGCTGTTGTTTTCGGTCAGCACTTTTTCATCATCATAGTTATAAAAAAGGCTTATGTTTAGAAAAACAGTCCAATTAACTAATGGAAGAAAAACCACCCATACTGCTGTATGTTGCTTCACTTCAGCTTGTTTAAAAACAGTATGTCTGGGAGATGATGTTACTGAGTCTTGGACAAGAGCTATGAAGAGACTGAGAGAAGAACAGGTAGGTGAAAGGAGGAAGCAGGGTAGGAACTGTTAAAGCAAGGATGTACCATAGGACAAGAACAGGAGTAACAGAGAAAAATACTTATTTTTTTCTTAAAAGTGTTGCCTGGAAAGTTGGTCACTATTATGCTGCAGTTAGAAATGCTGGTGTGCGTTTTATGTTGCCGTTAATGTTTTCAGTTGAGGAGATGCAACTAACAGAGGTTTCTCTTCTTGCTTTGATTTCAAGCTAATTATTATTGCGTCAGGGTCCAAAGACCCAATATTGAGCCAGTATGCCTATGACTTTCAAATATGTGCATTATTGCTAGAAGTTTTTTGGTCTATGTACTGTCATCATTATAATGAGCTTATTAGCATTTGCTCTTGCCTTATCTGCCTTTTGATGGTAGTGATCTTTGGAGTCGGTCACTCAAAGTATGGAGTGATATTGTCTACTTCACATTATACTTCTTCAGTCTTTCCTGTGATAATGATGTGTAACAAGTTTAGTGCAGAGGAGAGAGATGCAGGCAGGGCAAAAGAATATTTTTTGGATGCACTTAAATGCTTGCAGAAAATCCCCAAAACTGTTTTGTTTTATCTTAAACTCAGATAGAGAAAAGGCTGCTGGATATGTAAGTCAGCAGTCCCCATAAGGTAGAATTTACAAAGAGTCTGATATCTGCCAACTTCTGTTTTGGGATAATTAATAGACTAAGCTATAGAGAACATAAACTGTCAATGGAAAGTATAAGGGGACTCATGTTTCTTCAGATAAATAAGGAAGGTCATAGCTCTGGAAAATGTTCCATGTGAGAATAAGCATTTTTAAATGAGCCTGAAACTTTGAGAAGTCAGTACGGCAACTGAAGAAGGGGCAGCATGGCAGCAGCTTTTCTCTGTGTTGGTAATTAATCTTGCTGCAGGCATTCTGTGCTAGTCAGAGTTTTCCCAGTGTGTTCAGAAAGGAATGGAGGCCTATACTGCAGTTCCTAAAGTGACGAACAGTCCCTAAATGTCAAGCAAGGATGGGTATAATGGTCTGTATCACATAAGAAAATAATTTGATTTTTCTTTTTCTTCATAACCTTGAAGAAAATATTTTGGCTCTTGTTGCTGTGGTCAATGATAAGGCTGCTTTCACGTTGATTTTTTGGGGGAGGGATATATAGAGTATCTGAAAAGCATTCTGATGTTATGTCATTAATAAGCATGGGTAGAGTTAATGAGTAGCATCTGTTCTTCTAGAAGAACAATTTAATAGAGCTGTCCACTCTTGAAGATGAAAGGTGTTTGTATATGAGTGGCAATAGTAGTTGTTGTGGGTGAAACAGCTATTAGTTTCTTAAAAGGGGATTCTACTTCAATGAAACCAGCAAGGCTCGCTAATTAGGAATAGATTCTGTCATTCCCATATCCTAATTTATCAACACACCAGTTTGATGCTTTGGATTCTGTGTAGGTGCATACAAAATGAATGAGCAGAACTTGCTAGAAGTGGATCACGTGGATATTTGACAAGTATGATCACTTCAAATTTTACATGTGGTTTTGCTGACAGTTAATTGAGTGAAATAGTTGTCAGTTCTGTTATAGAAACATCATGAGTACAATTTATTTAAAAGCTTCTTGAGTTGCAATTTTGGGTTATACTTTGCTTTACACTAGTTCAGGCAGTCTGCTGACTCAGAAGCACAGTGATATTGCTGGCAATGCTGAGCCCGCTGTGCGAGGGGGATGAGGGTGAGGAAAGCAGACGCATCCTGCCACTGAGTGGTGATGGAGATGTGCTGCAGCTTCATTATTATAATTAGTGTCTGTGCTGAAACAGGCGTAGGTGATGGTTATTCGAGGTGGAAGAGATAGTTGTGATTGTCCTTGTCTACCACTTTTCCCTTTGTGACAGCTTCTTTTGGCAGACAGTGCTTAGCTATTCTGGTTCCTTCCATCTTGCATTTCCTGTGCTCTCCTACCCATATCCAGACGCACCAATCTGATTCTCTTCACATGCCTTTCAACCTGAAGGAGGAGCAGCAGCCTTGGCTCACGATACTTTCTTTTCACATCATACTGTAGGCATGTTCATTTTTGCATAAGGTATTGGCACTTGCTTACACCGCTTTGAAGCCAGTTGCCCCTCTTTGTTTTTTTCCTATGTCTTTTAGAAGAAAACCCATGTAGCTTTTCACAAAATACCTGAAAGCAGCAAATGAGTAACATTTTCTGAGGCTACATAGATATGAACTGAATGTATCTGCAGTGTGGCTGTTGCAGACAAAGCACCTAACTACAGAAGTAATCCATTTCTGTAAAGTACTGTGCTGATAGGAAAGTCTTCTAAGATAGAGATGGCTCTGGAGCTGTGTCCCTGTCATTCTAGTATCAGCTATTGCAAGTATTTAGCATAACTTTTTTTTTTTCTACTCCAGTGATGTAAGATTCATCTTCAGCGTGAGTGTGACAGCTGTGCTCTTTATATACTATTCCTGCAGCAACAGCACAAACTTTACATTCTGAGTTTAGTTAGAGGGACACAGAAGAATAAAAATATCTAGGTGGAAATGAACTTGTGCTATCTAGTTCATTCCATCATGGGACAGGAACAATAACCCTAATGAGCATTAGTCCACCTATTTTGGACAACCACCAACAAAGGTTATTCATAGCCTATATAAATATCATGTTCTGGTGCCCACCTGAAGTTATAATTTAAAAGATTTCTCTTAGAGCAAATGTCAATTTCTTCTGCTACAAATGAAGTTGTTTAGTTTTTTGCTTTTCATTCAGTGTAAATAGATTAAGTGAATAACTGATGAGTTCTTTATGCATCAGACTTGTGTTATCACTTAGTCTTTTGAAGAGGTTTCTAATCTGTCTTTTCTGATCCTTTATAAGAAAAAATAATCTGAAATTTCTTTACATCTTTTTTTAAAGTATGATGCAAGAGCATCACTTTGTTGTTTCTTTCAATTGTTAACTTATAATAATTCACCAAACCGTTATTTTGCAGTACTGTTACCAAACCTATTTATTCATGAGACTCTGCTGCCTTATGTATAGTTTCCCTTAGTCATATTGCTTCTTATTGTCATGCTGTTTTTCTAACTTACCATGAAAATCCTCTCCCAGAAATCATAACTTCCACTGCAACCCATGTTTGCAACCTACAATTCATTTGTAGCTTTGTTTCATTATATAGATCATTTTTGTAAACACTGAATGGTGCCAGACTGAAAATGAGGAAAGCCTTAGAAACTCCTCTGGATGGGTTTTCATAGCTCAGGAGTGAAATCTGAGTGACGCAAAGGTATCCTGTGTGCTCTGAGAACTGTTGGGTGGTATTGTAACCATGGAAGCTTTATGTTAATCATAGCTTAGTTTTTGCTATGTATGAGCTTATTCTAACAAAATCTTCCACGTTTCAGGCAACTTATTTCAATCCTGCATTTTAGTTCAGTGATCTATTCTAACTTCTAGCTTGCATTTTATAGCTTCTTTCTGAAATAACTCTATATTCACAAATGTGCCAAAATATGCACATTCATCTTAATCACATTTGTTAATGAGTTACAAAAATTATTTCTTATCATGGCTAGGTACGTCTCACAGTGGAGCTATATTTGTTCAGTGGTGCTTCATAGGGCTAGCCAGAGCTTTTAATAGAGTATGCTCACTTAACTTCATTGCTAACAAATACACAGTTGTTATTTTATAGGAAATCTAAATGAATGGTTCAATTCAAGCTGAAGTTAAAAGGAAGAGAAAGGGGGGAGGGAAGGATACAAGAAATAATAATGCTGAAACAAAACATGTAACCAGCAGCTGATGAAAGGAGGACTTATTTTCCATTAACAACACTAAAGACAAAAGAGCTAGAAGGCAAGCTTGAATAGCTCTGTGCCTGATTGTAAAATGTTGAGAGTAGACGGAATGCTATCTTAGTAAATTTCTTTTTTGTTTCACTAAAATTTAGTTCAAATTAGAAGAAATTGCTGGCAATAAAACATTGTCATGTACATTTTTAATTTCCAAGAACTAGAGTAAATATTCTGGAAAGCCTGAGTGAAGTGATGTACATGAAGAGGAAATCTATGGGGAGTTTTAAAAGATATTACTTATAAATTTGTTATAGCTTAGTTTTAGCTGCAGTAGATCACAGAAATAAAAAGAAAACTTTGCATATATGTTATATACCTGAAAACAGACATCTTCAGAGTGAACTTGAAAGTAAGCTTGTGAATAGAAAATTATGCAGTATTTTATTGTGCATTTCCTGGAAGGATACTAATGCAATCGAGGAATTGAACGGAGTTGTGAAATGAACTTTTTTAGATTTAATCTTTCACCTTGGAGACAAAAACATGGTAGGACTTCTAAAACTATATTTTGTTATAGTTATTCCAAGATGCTTTGGACCAGAACTCTGCAATTGTTTTCATTTCAACTACATAGAAATCTTTCTGCAAAATTTTTGCTTGAATAACTTAAGGCATTGTTTCATGCATCTGAATATAATTAGAATTTTTAGACTGGACAAAATCAGTAAAATGCTTTTATCTTAAATTCTATACTTCATGATTCAGTCTATTGCATCTTCTGTTTAAATATTTACCACACATTATTATGTATGTTTATAAATCAGTATTTTCACTGAGCACAACAGGTACTGCTTATTAAAAGCTGATAAGTAAGAAAGAAAAATAAGTTCATAACATAGCCAACTGAGCTGCTGTTGGTGAAGCGACCAACTAAGATTTTCTTGCAGCTCAAGTCAAAACCTTTTGAGAACACCGAGGGGAAAATACTCCCAGCCTCCCAACTCAGAAAAAGAGCGCTCACCGCAGAGACAAGGTTTCAGGCCTTCTTTCGAAGTCTAAGGTGGATAATGGCTCCTGGTATTTTGGAGTTTATTTGGTTCACATTTTCCTTTTGTTTAAAGAAATAGGTCATGCAGGAAAAATGTGCTCACAGTTTCCTTCTGTAGTCAAGACATTTGCTTATTGAAGGTATGTGAAATACTACTGCTTACCACAATATTTTTTTACTTTAACAATTAATTCCTGGTTTTGTTGGGATTCATTTACAAAGCAGGCAGCTGGCTTTACTAGTGCTATTCTTTACATGAGTGAGGAAATCTTAGTACCAAAATATTGCCATAGAGTATAACCCTTAATAAGTTGGTAAGAACCTTGTGTTTAGCAAGAGAGGATTTTTTTAAATAAAGCCTTACTTCAAATGATTCTATCAAAAAAGCATTAAACCTGAAGAGGCAAAGAAGCGTATCAGCAACAGCTGTTCTCGAAGTCGTCTGTGTTAGGGACTATTATTGGAAATTGAAGGTCAAGGAAAACAACTGTGTTCACTTGATACCTCACGTGTCCTCCCCGCAATGTAAGTCAAGGAGCTCGTCATGCCTATTGCACTTCAAAAAGTAAATAAGGTTGCAATAATATTTAATAACATTTGCAGCTGGAATTTAAGAGTTTGTCATGGTAATTATAATGATATGTAATCTTTTGAAAGAAGAGTGATATTAAGTGTTTTACGGTAACCTCAAAAGGCATAGTAAACTTATATTTAGCCTTTTGGCTGAGCACTGCAGGAGAGATAAGGGGGGTCGCAGAGACCAGTCTGGAGGAAACAATTAGGCGTTGTTGGCCTGGCCAGAGAGATGGAGGTGGGAGGGGAGATTGGACAGGAAAACGTTTCACCAAGGAAAGCTGAAAAAGCAGTCAGTGAGGACAGTGAAAATCTCTCTAATATGAAGCATAGATGGGAGGCTCCATGTAAAGATTTGATTGACAGTAAATGCAGTGGCTGTAGTTGCTGCGGTGTAATTAGTTTTATTTATAGGTAGCTATCAAGATTGTATGTTGGTTTGATAATTGGCATGTAGAATGTATAAATAAATTACTTACAAACTGACTAAAGAAAAAAAACAACAAACACGGGACATCCGCCCTCCCCCCCCCCCCAATAAACTTGCAGCCTGTTAAAGAACAATGTCGTTTGTGTCAAAGATCTGAGGTGTGACAGGTCTTTGGACAAACATCAAGAAGAGAGGAGCTTGTCTGTGGAAGAAAGACTTGAACAACAGCTCCTGTGACACCAGAAGTTAATTGCATTAACTGTAATTGCATTGCTAGTGCAGAATAGTGTGCCCTCATATGAAACCAAAATGCTTCTGTTTGAAACCCTTCTAAGGGGTGTTTGGCTTCACCTGTATGCACTTACACTGGTTTGTTACAGAGCTCGGAGCTTATTTAGGCTTACAGAGGAAGTTGTCAGTAAAGGCAGAAGGATGTATTTGCGTCTTTGCTTTTGTTTTGGAATATAGTGAAATAAATAACTCCTGATAAAATTTTTGCTCGCTACGAAAACCTTGTGATTTATTTGGTAGTCTAAGGAGAATCTTTTCATACTATTTTTGAGAAGTTATGTTTTCAGTTTGAGATGCATAAACATGTTTCCACTGCAGACATGACCAGGGACTTTGGCTTCTGATGCAATATTTGATTTATAATTTTGTCTGACACCTCTATATGGTTTTACAAAACCAAACATAACTGATTTTACCTGTTAAGAACTTCCTGTGTATACACTCAAAATTAAAACGTTCTTGTATCTTATTTATTTTTGGTGGTGTGTTTTTGATTATGTAAATATTGTAGGCTCTAAATAAGAATGTCTGGGTTTGATTCTGTTGCAACTAAATTTAGTGCTAAGATTCAGCTTCCGTGGTTTTCCTTGGTCTGTCTTTCATTTTTCAATTTTCTGTTTCTACCTGTTAAAAGGTGTTTTAAATTGAAAACTGGTAGTCAAGAACTCAGCTCGATTTAGTGCTTGTGTATTAATAGTTGAACAAAGTCATCATTTGGTATGGTGAAAGAGGAAGACACAGATCATTGAGTATTACAGTAGAACGATGAAAACAAGAAGTTTCTGGATAGCATACATCCCTCATGGATCTGTGTGCTGCCAATGATTTCTACTATTTCTGTGGTGAGTTTTTATGTTATGCGTAAAGTAATAGATTTAAAAAAAAAAAAGACTATGTAGCTGATACTACAGCAGTCTTCACTTGAAAAATGAGCACATTGATTATAGGATTCAGGGCTGGATCTTTCTGAAAGAAATAATGGATTGTGTACAGGGAGGAAGTGCTTCCATCATTGTGGCTCTGGGTGGTTAGTGTTGCTTGCTTCGCTTCTGGCCTTTGCCTTGCTGGTACCCTGACCCATCTGCCTCTGTGTTTCTTCATAGCACAATTAGCATTTAATTCATGTACCACTGCTTTGAATTTTGCCTTTTCTGGCAAATAGACATAGGAAAACTCTACGTACTTTGGGACTCTCCACCCTTGACTAGAATGTAAATCTGCCTTGGAGGAAAGAGTACTGCTACAGAGGAAATTATGCAGAGGTTGTTGCAGTACTGGTACCTTTTGTTCTGTGTCTGAATAAGTCATGCAGCAAAACTCAAATGCATGTGTTGAATAAATATGCAAATAAATTAAAGGGAGTTTAAAATACTGAGGAATAAATGCCTAATTGTTTTTGTGTGCAAAAGACTAGTTCCTCTTGATGTTAATATATTCAGGTTGATAATAGGTGTAGCTAAAGCTTGTTTGCAAATTTATTCTAATCAGTGTTATTTAAATGAAGTGTTGCTCCAGTCTTGAATGTTTCTTAGGAACCAGAGTACCTTTTTATAGAGTGAAATCAATTTCAAATAATAATCTTGGCTGTAACCTTAGTGACTATTGTCTTTGAGAGGATGCTTGACTGCAGCTTCCAGTGATTCTTTTAGCAGCAATGGATCTGATAGCAACAGAAGAAAGGTAAACATGGTAAATAACCTAAATACTTAACTGTATGGTTAAACATCACTTAATTGGTAGTTTTTCCTTGTAAAATGACAAGGAGATAAATTCTGGCTTTCAGGCAATTTTCTAGAGGTGTCTAAACCGGACAAAGAGAGCATCTTTTCTGCAAAGTCTAGCAGGAATTCCAGTGACCACGGTAGCACCTATGCATCTTCAGGATTTGTTTCTAGTACTGGGGATGCAAACACAGCAAAAGCTACAGAAGCCCTTTATTATTTTAACTTTCATGTGAGAACCTGAATAATAGGGGTTGTCTATAGAATGAAGCAACATTTTTATCCATGTTTAATGCTGGGCTCATATAGTCATGTAGGTTCTGGTTAACGTGGGGTCTACAGACAGTGATGTGCATATACACTGTTAGTTTTTCAGCCTTTGCTCAAGATTTTACTTGTGATACTCAAACCCTGATTTCTAAGAAGAGGTAGGAATATATCTGATCACAAACGAGTTTAGTGACTCTGTAAGACTACTCACATTAAGGAGACTACTCGTATACTTAAGATTTGCCTTGAATCTTGACATTTAACTTAAGTATAGGGATTAAAATAGAGAGAATGGCTATATATGACTTACATGGGTGCCTGCAGATACTAAAAAGAGCGCCATCAAATGATTTGGGTAAACAAAACAAAATCTTGTAATATTTAAAATATTACCTGCAGGAATTAAATTTCCTTGAATTCTGGGAGCCCACTGGGATTTAATAGTGGAAATAAAAATAATTGTATAACTGAAATACAGAACACTTGGATTTTTTTCTTGTACTACATCACTTGTTTTTTAAATGTGCATCACTAAAATCTGGCTTTAAAATTGTATTTTCAAAATTAATCACTAGTACTTCCTTAAAAAGATATTAACTTGATCTGTGCTTGAACTTCATACTCATTATTAATTTTAGGCAATAAAAAGCTCTTTGGTTAACACTTTCTATAATTTCCCATACAGGACACGTGAATGTAAATTTCTGCACTTAAAAATGCAATGACCTCTTAACAGCAAACAGAAGTGAATGGGAATAATTTTAAACATTTCAATGCAACTTACCTCCTTGATTTTAAATAACTTTTTGAAAACTGGTCACACCGCAGATATAACTTGCTAGTACAAGATCAGTGTGAATTAAAAAAAATGTGCAGGATTTTTCGTGTTGTACTATATTGCTTTGACATGTTATGTATTTTGTAAACTTGACTAATCAGCAGAAAATATATACGTGAAGTGTGTATTTATATACGTTTATAACACTTATAAACAGAGAGAGCAGGGACACAGACTGGGATTCCTTCTTTTTGTTCTATTTAATCACTGTCCCCTTTTTCATGGAAAAAAATATAATCAGGTATGTTGAAAAAAATCATCAACAGAGGATGAGAATTAATTCTGCTACCAACTGTGAATGTGATCGAATTCAGTGTTACAGTAGATGAAATGAAAGGAGTAGTTTAGCCACAATGAGACAATGTCTTCCACAGATAGGCTTACAGACATGCTTGCATTGTACATTGAATAGACATTGAGTGTTAGAAAATTTAATACAGACTTTGATATCTCAGCAGTAGTTGCCACCCAAACACTGTTTCGTAACTAGTGGTGGAAGCTATGATGACCTCCTAAGTTCATACTCTGTGCCTTATTTGCACTAATGCAATTTTCTAGTGCATAAAATGGAGTAAAATGTTTTTCTGAACATCTATACTTAAAATGAAAAGAAAGGTTATTTTTAGTACTAGCTAGCTGGAGTGTTCATGAACTCAACACAAAGGCTTTCTTCATGTCCTCTCAGCTTGTGGCAGTTGCAGGTAATTACTAACACTTTCCCCAGAGGTGCATTGGCAAAGACACTCATTATGCTGGTGCATCATCATTGGACTGTACTGAAATGGGTATATTAACTTATGTGCTAGTAGGAAAAAAACAGGGGGGGAAGGAAATCAATGCTAACGAAATACGGAAACATAAAATATTGTAGGGAAGTTAACATTTGGCTTTCAGATTTCGAAGGGAATAATGTTACAGAAAAGTTTAAAAAGTAATTTCAAAATTGATTATGATTTTAGTGGGGTGTATGAAAACTGCTTCAAGAGCAGTGCTGGACACTGAGGGTGCAGAAATATTAACAGGTTTGCAGTAAATAGGAAAAGTTGTGGTTCTTCTCTTTGGTTCCTGAGACCTGGGCAGTTGGATTGCTGTCCAGATTCACCACCTTCAAGTCTGTTCCACAAGGAAATGAATGATGACCACGTCACAAACAACTTGCAATGAAACTGCTGTTAATGGAGATTTCCTGTTGATATCTGCTAGCTTCACATCTTTTCTCTTGCTGTGCAGCTGCACACTCTGCAGAGTCATACCAAGGATGAACAGTCCCCAATGGCTTTTTTTTAAAATATTTTTTTATAATGCCAAGGACATTCCACCCAAAAAAGAAAAGGGATGCTGATTTCTTTTCACCAGTATGAATAAGACTTCAAATTCTTTCATGAAATTGGCCTGGAAAAAAAATAGGATAAGAATGTTTATATGGAAACAAAATCATAGTGGATTGGATTTTTTTTTGGGGGGTGTCTTTTCTGAATAGATAGAAAGTGCCTGTGTTTTGCACAAATACATTTATCTTTGTCTTTAATGACTGCATCTGAATAGGTCTTGGAAATGATACTGATAGAGATTCGATACAGCAAAAACTCTTGTGTTAATATCATATTTTGTATGGACTTCTTCCTCTGTCCTTCCAGAGCAGCAATTTAGGGAGCCAGTCTGCATTGGTGTTAATTAATAAAGATATGTTTAAGAATAAAAAATAAATATATACATCTCATCTTGAATGAGCTGTTAATACTTCAAAGGCTTTGGCAGAGAAGTTGCATAGTTTGAACTTGTAACTCTATTCACTTGCTAGTAAATAATTTGCTGTTGAAATGTTATGTTCTGAAATATGGTATGTTAATTAAAGCGAACTAAGGTGGCTGCTTCTTACAATGTTCTGGAGTTTGTAAAAGGAGTAAACCTACTTGAAAACTGAATACCAGTGTTTTCTTTAGTCTGGTATAATGACATAGCCTTTTATTACTTAATGTTTAACATTTCATTATTAATGTTGTTTAAAATTCAGAAGTGTATTCCAGGTGCATCTATCTGAAAGTAAAAGTTTAAAAAGCAATATTAACAATATATGACTGCATCCATTGAACTGTACTTCAAGGAAAAGTCAACGAAACGGTCACAAAATTTTAACATGTTCTTGTTTTGCATTAAATTCATCCCCTGCAGTGTAATATAAACCAGAAAGGATGAAAGCATTGCTATTCTTAGTAATGCAAAGCACATATCTTGTATGTGTCCCCTTATTTAACTGATCTCAATGACAATTATTTTAAAAAATGGTGAATTTGGAGTCATAGCGGGTTAAGGACAAGTAGAGTGGAAAAAAGCTAAATACAACCAAATAACTGCCATGCGAAACAATATGATTGTTAAATGCTTGAATGATTTTATTACTGAATAAACAGAAAAAGTCTAATCCAAATGAATTAGAAAGACAAAAAAGACTTTTTACAAAAGTAACTGTTAGGACTGAGGCAGGGTTCTCATAAGTTACTCAAAGGGGTCACTGCAGGCTGTAATGAAGTTCTCCAGTCCTACGTTAAAGCAGCCATCAGTTTACTTGTGTATTGTTAGAGATTCTATATTTAGCATATGGTTTTATATTAGGGACATAATACTCCAATTACCATGCTGTGTTTTGATATATATAGTTACTATTAATTTATGTATTTGAGAATTTAATTTCTTGGTTATAAAAAAATATCAAGAAAATATGCAATTAGTGTAGCTGGAGGCAGATTCTTATCATAGTAGCAGTCAAATAACAGTAAGTGAATAGAAGCAGAGAAGGATATTTAAAATACAGAAACTTTATAATCAACTCGATATGTGTGCAAGCAGGCTGAGTGGATTTTGTGTGTTGTACATCATTATGTCCTGGTTATACAAAGAATTGATTATTATGCATTGAAAAACAAAGATAGCATGCTTGCATTTCACTGTACTGTGCATGCAGCACCTGGGCTTTCGAACAGTGGATGTACTTGTGTCCTCTCTTGTGAGACCAGAAACTGTGGTATGACTAAAGGATGTGCTCTTGCTTCTCGTATCTGGCTGGTCACTGTATTTTATTAAGACAGAAGAGTGCCCACTGTCACTTCAGGTCCTCGTGGTGAGTGAGCTCTGAATTGCAACTCTCTGATGGTGGAGGGTGCAAGTATAACTCCATACTGCTTGTCTCTGTGAATTTTTAAGTCCATTTCTTGTTAAATTGTCACTCCCTGGTGTAAGGATTCCCGGTTCTGGGAGCTAGGGTCCATCAGTATCTGCCAGGAATGACCCCCTTGTACACAGGAGGTTATGTTAGCAAGTACAATGAATACAATCATCAGGTGAAAGACAGGCAGAGGTAGTACCTCCTATGTTTTCACTATGGCAGGAGAAATCAGAAATGTTGATTGTAGCACTGGCAAAACACAGTTACACCCTGAGTAGTCATGGGTATGGACGCGTGTGGCCTACATGTATCGAACACGCTGCTAACCTCCCTTTTTTATACTTTGATTTGACCTTGAAAATACTTCCTGTTCAGAGTACTTGGACTGTTACTGTGGAACAGACCCTGGGATGCATGCATGCTTACATGGAAATTTATATCAGTTGCACGTTGTACAGAGTTCCCTGCCTCTATTCAGTGATTTTACTAAGTAATCCCTTGCATTTGACTGCTGGAAAACCAGAAAAGTTAAAGTATTCAGCATGGTCTGAATTATTCAGCATGACAGATCAAAGAAAGAGGTGGCCGATTGTTTCATTTTACAATAAAAAGTAATCTTTATTAAATTTTTGTCATTGTCTTCTGCGCCAAGCTCATGCATATTGTGTAGTTTAAAACATTATGAAGTCTTGATAGTGAGCACTGTAACACAGGTGTGATGAATGTTAGTGTCAAATAGACATTTTTAAGTATAGTAAACAATTAAGTTAGTATTTCAATGATATATTTTCTGATATTTGCAACAGTAATATTTTGACACCATTTCTAACAGTAAGTAGCAACATGGGGTTTGTTTTCCCCAGTTGGCTTAATCCCTTTGAAAATAGCCAAAAGACCCATTATTTGCTATGAATTTATGCACAAACTTTAATCTTCATCCAGCTCTTCCTGGCAGCCTCTGGGACCAAGTTTTTTGCCTTCTTCAGAGTTATAGATTATAAAACCACCAGTGCCCTTAATCCAAGTTTTATTTCTCATCTAGGTACTCTGTGATCAAATAATCTCTTAGCCTTCTTTCTGGGAATGTAAGATACAGTGTAAGCTTTTGAAAGCTCTTATGATTTTAAAAAAAAAAAACGTTTTGTAACAAAGGATGTTCCAGCCCTTTAACTACTAGTTCTTTTTCTGAACTCTCCCAATTTCTTCCTAAATTATGGACAAAAAACCAGATAATCATATTTTAGCAGTTGTCAGTCTAGTACTGAATATTAAGGTGGTACTTATATTTCCATTGATATTGTCAGTGCCTCCATAATTCTAAAAATTTAATTAGCCTTTCTGGCCAGATTGTTGTACATTATTAAATTAGACACAACAACCTAGAGAATGTTGTGTGTTATACTCATAGCCTGACTGGTGAGCACATTTAATAGATGTTTCCAACAGTGAACAAAGGTCTCTCTTGATCTGTGCATGTGTGTGTTGGGGTTTAACATCAGCTGGCAACTAAACACCACACAGCTGCTTGCTCACTTCCCCCCTGGTGGGACTGGGGAGAGAATCAGAAGAGTAAAAGTGAGAAAACTTGTGGGTTGAGATAAGAACAGTTTAATAATTAAAATAAAATTATAAGAAGAATAAGAATAAATTGTAATGAAAAGGAAAATAACAAAAAGAATCGAAGCCCAAGAAAAACAAGTGATGCAAATGAAAAACAAATTGCTCACCACCCACTGACCAATTCCTAGCCAGTCCCTGAGCAGAGATCCCCTGCCTGTCCAACTCCCCCCAGTTTATATGCTGAGCATGATGTCATATGATATGGAATATCCCTTTGGTCAGTTGGGGTCAGCTCTCCTGGCCGTGTCCCCTCCTAGCTTTTTGTGCACCCCCAGCCTCCTCGCTGGCAGGGCAGGATGAGAAGCTGAAAAGTCCTTGACTTGGTGTAAAGATTGCCTAGCAACAACCAAGACATCAGTGTGTTATCAACATGATTCTTGTCCTAAATCCAATACACAACACCATATTCCAGCTGAAACCAGGACAGTGTGTATTCAGGAGAAGAACAAAGCACTTAAATGCTTGTGAATAATGAGTGGGCAGAATGACTTATATCTGGGATTCGCGTACCTGCAGTTGAATTGCTGTTAGGTTTTATAGACAAGAAAGAAAAAAACCAAATATTATACTCTTTAAAGGGTCTTGTGGGGAGGCATGCCTTTCTACTACCCATTTAATATTGTGCAGGTATTTCTTATTTTGATATCTGAAGGGAATTTCAAAATTTACTGATTTTTCTTATACCGTGATTCTATGTCCCTCTTGCTTCCTATTTCTTATCTATGGACTCTCTGAGATTACGGGTAATGGTTCTAAAATAATAAATAAAAACTCATACAAGTACCATGTTGGAGGCCAAATTCAGAGACAGGTTTTTTGTTGACTTTTTTTTTTTCTTGTGCCCCTTGGGGTCTTAACCTAGTAAGGTTTCTCTTAAAAAAAAACAAACAAACAAACAAAAAAAAAAACCAACCAACTTGAATAACTTTTCTTTTTGTCTGTAAACTGCTGCTGCAACCTGGCAAACAGCAGAAAAACAGTGGAAAAATATGTATACCAGTGAGTTTACAGTTTAGCTTGTAGGCTAAAACATAAGAGATGAGGAGGAAAGCTTTGGTTTAGGAACAGATATTTTAAGTATATAAATACTTGAAAAGAGGGACTGGGGCACAGAAAATTTTCCCTATTCACCTGCAGGCTGCTATGCAATGACATTAGTTTCTATTATTTCAGTAGTGAAAATTACACATTTCAGGGATTTTGGGGGGAGTGGTTTGTTTTTCCTGAAAAGTAGCTACTTTTGTCAGCAACATTTTTTATGTCAGAAGTATGAACTGTTTAAAGGAAAATGAAAATGTGAAATATGCAGGGAAAACTAAATGCATAGAAATTATAGCTAAGTAAATGGCTAGGAAAAGAAGTTGACTAAAAGTGATCCTCTTCATATTCATTGAACTGATTACAAATATGTTGCTCGAATTAAGAAATGTAAGTATTGTAATGTCATGATGCAATCGTTGAAGAGTCCACTGCCTTAGTTAGAATAAATTTGACAACAGGAAAATCATTAGTATGTCTGGGTACTAGCACAGTGTGTGCTGTCTAAGACTCTCTGGCCTTTATTACTACCAAATGAATGGTGATGAAGTGGTAAGGAAGATAAATTTCCTTGAAGGAAAAAAAAAACCAAAGAAAACCAAATATCTTCTGAGTAACAGCTGGTTTTAGGCCACCAAAAATATCCATAATTTTAAATCAAGCAAAAAGTGCTGCTATTTCGATTCTAGTCCTCATATTCTGAATTTTAGATTTGGCCACTGAAACAAAAATCTTGATTTTTCTGCTGAGAACTGTAAAGCTGAGACTTGATTTTAGCTACCACAATACTTAGACTTATTCAACTTGCTTCTTAATTTCATCCCTGCTGTTCAATGTTTGTGGTGGTGTTTGTATTATTATGCCTTTTTGGTTCAAGGTTTTATGAAAGATGGTTCAGGATTTCTAAAAAACTCTTATTCTAAGTTTTTCATTTCTTTAAATACGTGACCTTTAATAGTAGATTACAGCTGTGTCTGAATAATTTTGTTATGAAAATCAGAATAAGAAATAATTTCAGGAACCCACAGAAGAGCTGGATGCAAATATTGGGGAAAGAGACAGATGTATGATGTGAAGCAACTTTTGCTCAGTATCATTCTATTTTGATCCTAGTGCGTACGCGGACTGTCATTCACTTCCTTGAATGCTGGAGCCTGCTGTCACCTATGTGTCAGTCCACATTGCATCTAACAGCTCTAGTGGAGCAATACTGCAATAATGGCTGTATAGTAAATAGTTTTAGGAGACTGCTCTGATACATTATTTATACTAGTTTTTGTAACTGGTATGGGTATATTGGGTTACATGATGTGACCTTTCCTGTTGTAAGCAGGCTTCAGTCCTTCATTTTGCTTTGTTTCCCTGTTCCACATTATGTAGTTAAATTTGTATAATGAGAACACAGTCTGAAGCCTTGGGTCCTTCGTTCCTTTTCTGGGTAGCTGTCTTCATTAATGTGAATTGAGTGGCACTGTCAAAGAGGAGGAGGCTCAGTGTTGTGTTTTCTTTAAACTGGATGTCCTTGAGATGTAATACAGTCGAAATACTATTATGTTTCATTCTCAAATAAAAGTTTGTGCTCTTGAAACTAACAAGATTCCTACTGATGGCTAGAATCTTTTCATAGGAAATGAGAGAGGAACAAGAAAGTGTATTAGCAGATCTTAGGATGATTGAGAGAGACAAATTTATTATCTGTTCAGCAGGGTATTTCACAAAGAAAGAAGCACAATTGTAAAAAGAAATGGTGAGAATTTGTCTTGGGATACCATGCCTGTCTCTGGTTGCTCAAGATCAAGCAATGTGAATTCAAAGAAGATTGAGTGAAAACTGCTATTTCTTTGAGGTTAAGAGGGAATACACAGCAGGGAGGATGGGGGAATGGGAAATGTCAGAGGGAAGGAGACTAAGGGTGTTGATACATCACCAAAGTGTGAATTGTGTTATACCTCTTAATGAAAATTAAAAATGGGACCCTCCTGTAAAAAATACTGTTACATGAGATCCACGTACTATGCATGTGATTTGAATATTATAACTATGGAAATGGATTTCCTAGATGTAAAAACTTGAGCCAGAATTCATTATTATTATTCACATGAAATTTTCTGCTCATGAGCCTGTGAAGTGACTTCAGCTTTCACAGATGTTTTTATACTGTTATATATTTGCATAATGTTTTTAATAAGTAGCCTTTAACCTATTCATTTGATCACAAGCTCACTTGCTATTAATTATTTTACAGGATGTAATTGGTTACTTAAGTAATATGCTATGACTTTTTACTTGATTGATAACTTAGAGATAGTGGTTTGAACAGCATTAAGCATAGCCAATAATGAAAATTAATATATTTCCTGAATATTTTAATATAGTCAATAACCAGTATTTATATATAGCTATGTGATTTGGACAATATCAATGTGTTTTACACAAAGAACAATTTTTATCATAATTAATTTTGAAGCTCTTGAACAATTTCAGAGTGATCAAGGTCTCAGAGTTAAGTTTCTCCAAATTCTGAAGATCAGTGGCCTGCAAGGTGGAAGGATGCCATAACTACCTACTGCTGGATACCACTAAAGGAATTACGGTTGCAATTGAGATCCTCAGCTGTTCTGAGACACAGCAGCTAGCTTTCCTAAAGATTACTGCAGAAATGTGCAGCTCTGAACAGAGCTTGATCCATGAGGCTGTTCAGCCTTTCAGACGGGTAGGAAATTTTTGAGGGAACAAGAGAAGAGAGATATGAGCAGGGGCAGTATGGCTGCAAGGGGTCAGATCCAAATAGCTATTAAAAGTTGAGACATGCATTTTCAGTAAGGAAGGGTTCATTTCTTCTGCTAAGGTATGATTTTGGGACTCCTACATGCCCAGTTGCATAAGAACATGTACTGAGGATTTAATCCCTACCCAGAGGAGTTTATATTTTTAATGTGAAAACAGAAACACAACATATAGACACATTGAGCACGTAAGGGAAATAATTAGAAAGTTACAATTAATGCAGTAAGAGATTTAAATGCAAAGCATGAATGGATGTGAACAGAGTAGAATTGTAAACAAGGTCAGGCTACAAAACAATGCAAATTTATTAATTCCCAGAGGAAATGAAGAAAACTTGCTAGTCTCCCATATCTATTATTTCAAGGAAATTATTTCTGTCTAGAATTGAATTGGATTAATAGAGATGTGTTTCTTAACAGGAGGGTATGAATCAGAGTACGTTAAATGTGCCTGTAGAGAAGAATTACCCCATTATATTTAAATATAACATTATCCAGATATCTGTGTAGGTATATAAAGATACTAACCTTCTTTCTTACTGTTCAATGTTAGGATATCTACTCATACTCTGCTATTATACTTATTTTGCATTGTATTATTGTTTCTGATTCTTTGATAGATTATCTTCCATTCTCAATTACTTTGGTTTTTGGAAAGTCACAAAAAACCAAAAACAACAACAAAAAAATCTGCCTGAGAGATGCCTCTGCTAAACTGAGCAGAGCTGATTTCCTGGAGGAATTTGGGAAGGACAAGAATAGTTTGTGTGGATGAGGTGTGTTCTGGTTTCGTAATGACGTTAAAACTAAAACCTGTTATACGTGAAAGTAATGCCTAGACCGCCCAAAGTGCATAGGAGGCATTGTGTAAAGGTATATATGGACCAGAAGGAGCAGAAACAATAAAGAAAAGTAAAATAAATACTCCAGAATCAGCCACTAAGACAAGAATAGAACAGAACTGAGATATCCTTATTTCCTGCGTGGAGCTATGTTAAAAGTATCTGAATGTTATGTCCTGTGGAGGATAATGATTGCTTAAAAACAAAAATATTTCAATTTTTTTTATGATCTTAAAGATTATTAGTTGTATGTTTTGTTTTTTCTTCCTATAAATACATTTACATTTGTTCTAGCTATAGTCTTTTCATGGGCTTCCTAATAAATAGTACCAAACAAGATGGCTTTTTTGATACAGGAGAGAATATATATTTTCTGAATTCTAAGTATTTTAACAGCAAATTATTTATCTGGTTGACAGAAGAATGAACTAAAACTGTTGTGGTTCCGTGACTCTGTAAGCACAGTCCAGATGAGTTTTCTTAAGAGCATTTTGCCGAGCTTATATCTTTCTAACCTCGTTGCTGTTTTTTGACTATGAAATACAGCAGTGTTTGTTTTTCACAGAGGACTCCAGGCTGGTCTAACATGCTGAGGCCTGTACTTCACTAGCTATTCATTTTTGTAAAACCATCATGGTTCAAGATCTGCCTGTCAGAAGATACTGTAAAAATGTATAAGTAACTGCCTCTATATAACAAAAAAGGGGAGGGGGAGAGCTTCTCCTTATATTACTGGCATTGAAATCAATGGTGAATGCCTCTCATCAGAAGCCAGAAATATTATCAGACTGTATATTAAGCATCCTGAGTTTAGTGCAAATTTCCAGCTGCATGTAAACAAACTGTAGTAAAATTACAGCACATGTATCATCTGTGAAAATAGTACTGAATGCAAGATAAGAATAAACTAATTCAAGTACATTTCCCCTTTTGGGGGGAAGCAAAGATTTCTTTGCCTGTTAAAGAGAGGGTGGAAGCTCATTACAGTTGGTTACTCAGGCATACACACAGTAGTCGTTGAGGTATCTCATGACAGCATTGATCATGGCTGCTCATCTTGACTTGTGCTGATTGACATGCTTCGCATTTAGAGTGGTCTGTCAAATTGACACCAACTGAAATTTAAATGGATGATTTGGTATGTATATGAGAAGTTGATTTGTATCAAAGATCCTGATCTAAGCTTTTTCGATCAGGGAACTGTTTAGTCATATCATCTTGACACATCTACTGAAGTTAATCAATTCAGGAACCTCAGTGCTGTAGCAACAATGAGAAGACAGTCTTAGCCTCTCAGCCGCAGGCTGTATCAAGTACACTCACTAGATGCATTCTTCCAAATCAACCTAATACAATCAGACTTGCCATGCCTATTCCCTTCTGTTCAAAGGGAAGAGTATAACATAATGTGCTACTCGTTCTGTGGAAAAGTAGTAATGGGAAATTGATGCTAGTGGTTACTGTGGTAGTTGCAACTTCTGTCCTCCCACAGCGTTAAAATTAAGCTTCAAGCAAAGCACGAGCTGGAGAACAAGAGAAGCCACTAGTGAGCAATGCTATTCTGTATTTTAAAGGAATAGGGCCTCTTGTTATATGGGTGTTGATAGATTACTACCCAAAACCTCAGCACAATTTCACAGACTGATACTGTGGTTCCATGGGGTGTTGTCATCTCTAGAGTCAGCTCAGTCTCCTCAGAGTTGTTTCACAAGGGGAATAAAGTACTGTAGCAGGTCCTGTTGAAAACCAGCAGACGCACAGCGCTCTGAATTAGTTTTGTTATCAAATCCCTTTTTCAACACAGTTTGTCATCAACTAATGTTGTGGGGTTTGGAATATTTTTAGGGAACTAAGCAAGAAAATGAGTTTTGCTGCATGAGCCAAGATCAATGTATTTTAATTCATATCCTCTAGGCAATAATGATTGTATTTTAAGTGATTATTATGAAAAGTATCAATGCTGTGAATTGAAGTTGCAGCTCAAGAACTTGACCTATGCAGACATGCATAAATGTGTCAGCTGACGGACCGTGATCTGGTGTTGTTCAAGGGAGTTAATGGCAGAGCAAGCATTTGTTCTTGTGCCAGAAGCCTTAAACTCGGAGAAGTGCTTGTGTGTTAAATGCCTAGTAATTCCTTTGACTCTTTTTTGGGCTTCTTTTAGCCTGCTGCTTTGATGCATTAATTTGCATGGGAAAATGGCTTTACAATGAGTGAGATGTAGAAACATGATTTGGTAAAATAAGGAATCGTTTGTTGAATATCATTCTCAGCAGCCCATCACTGATCTCCATACCTTTTAGATAGGATGCAAGTGCAACCAATAAACTTTATTTCTAATCTTTATTTTGTTCTTAACTTACTTAAAGCAACATAAAAGAAATTGAGGGATAGAAGGACATTTGCCCGGTGATGATGTGAAACAAATCAACTCATTCAGAATAGACCCAAGGTGTCTGTCTCTGCAGGATGTTGAGCAACAAACCTTGCTTTGGTTTGTATACAAATGAGAAAAATATACATTAGAAGCAAACTGTTTAGCAGATATACAGAAGCTCATAAAGGCTTTCAGCATGATCTGATCCAAAAGAAACTTAAGTACTTCTGTGTTTCTGAATTACTATATAGCTAAGAAAATATTTCTGCTGCTTGCATACATCCACATTGTGGTGTTATCAAGACCTTGCTGCTCTGAACAGTGTTATTCTCAGAAGCAATGTTTGCAGCAAGAGACTGTGGGAAGGCTGGACACGCTTGTTCTCAGTGTTGGCCTGTGTTTTCTTCCAGGATGAAAAGTTCTGAGAACACTGACATCAAATTAGCAGGAGCTTCCCTCGCTGAGATGCAGGAAAAGTAGAGAGAATAATTTTGTTGGCCTGCTGTGAATATAATTGTCTTTTCTATCGGGGTGCATGTTTCTGTTACAAAAGCTACCCTTGTAGCTATACTGAAGTCTGAGCTACAGGAAATTTGTTAAACCTTATAAAATGTGTGAATTGCTATGGAAGTATGGGATGGATGTCTGCTACAGAGAAAGTTGATAGTGGACTGATAGGCGTTGCTGTTATTCATTGTGTGATGGGAATTTTTGTGCCATTGAAGACTACGCTTTCCTGCACGTAAGCTATTAATCAGCTACTTTTACACTGGTTATTAGATTATTTTTTTATATTTTGTTGAACTCTATAACCATATTAAACATATATAAATATGTTTCAGAATCAAGGCAAGAAGTGTTATGAATTAGATTTGGCCTCTCCGTTCTTGTCATTCATCTTTTCTTATTTGACTTTACAACGAAGCTAAAAGTGTTGAAACTACCTTTCTTTATAGTGTAGCTAGTGTGGAAAGCTTCATAAACTCTGAAGCGATCAAGAAAGTAACTGCAGCTCAGCAGTGATGTGCCTGAATGTCTTATCTCTGATTTATCAATCTTTCAGTCTCCTTTTTCCTCTAATTCTTTTTTCCATTGACTGAGAAAATATCTAAGGAAAAAAAAAAGTGTTCTCAAGCTAAGCAGGTTTGTTTGTTGCCCACGAAATTGACAACCACTTGAATTTGATCTGGTTTATGTGATATAAGCTCAGCATTAGTGTTTTAATACACTGTTGCGAAGACAGAGAGAGAAACTTCCAGTGAGAAAATGAAAAGGGCATACATCTAGCTTTCCTGCATTTAGAAGTGCTAACTTTTTAAGAAGTTCTGAGACTTGACAATTAAAAAAAAAAAAAAATTAAGCCATAAATAATAGGTGAGTTTTACATAAAATATGTTAAATGAGACTTGAAGTCCACCGGTTGCAGAATAAAATATACAATGAGGAGCTATGGGTATATCTGACTTGAAAATAACTCTGCCAACTTGCTATTTTTTTTCAGCACTTCAGAGAGAGTTATTTAATTCTCTACGATAATGACGGGGAATATAGTGATTAACTGATGCTTTAATGTTATGAAAGTAAATACATGTATTTCTGGTTTAAAAGAAAATAACTTCATTGCTTTATTTTCAAGCATTGGTGATTTTGTCTGTTAAATAAACAGTAGACTCTGCCCATGCTCTGATTTTTCCAGTTATTAGTTGGTATATTCACATAATAGCTTAGTCATTGCAGTCCTCTGTTGTATGATTTCTGGTTGATAAGACATCAAGTAGAGCATGTTTTTATGTGTTTTGAGTGCAGCACAATTTCCTTGCGTGTGTCTGTAAATGCTTACTTCAACATTTTAAGTAGACAGCATTTTCATAGGGAGATTAAATTCTTCTAGGAAAGTTTAAAATCAGAGGTATAGATCCACATTTTAGTAGAATTCTAATATGTTATATTTTGTAATGATTCATTCTGTTGTGGTGTTTATGAAGTATTGTGAATTTTAGCACAATGTTTTTAATGTGACTGCAGTGGGTTTTGGAAGGATATTTTTTTCTTCAGTATGTGTAGGGTTCTATATTAGTGGTTTGATTAAAAAAAAAAAGGGGGACAGGGAGGAGAAGAGCAGTTAGACTACTTTAAGGCCTTTTCCCATTTCCTAAAATGTTGTGCTTACAGTCTCTACTGCTATTTTCTTATATTTAGTTATAATCTGAATGATGTCAAAGCAGCTTTTAGTTCTCTTCTGTGTTCCACATTTGTTCCCTAGCGTGAAGCGCCAACGGAGAAGATATAAGGGCATGAGCTGAAGAGCGTAAGATTGTACTGAGATGGCTCAGATGAGGAATGGCAGTTGCCTGGAGTGTAGAGTAAATATTAAATAAATGAAAAGGATAATCTTAGCAGTCACTGGGAAGGGAGGAGCTCTTCAGAGGAGTATTAAATGACTTAGGAGTTAATGAATTAATTTGTGGTGGTAACACTCTCACCTAAACCAAATACCTCTATCCTCCAAAACAACAGGATTTGATATTCGATGTTTTTTTCCTTTTCTATAAGAATGCAAATTTTAAAATGCCTTTAAGACTTAAAATTCATTAGTTACCAAGTGACAGAAGCAACTTCTAGTATTGTGCAGTATTAGTGTTCACTTTGAAAATCCTTGTTTCTATAATAAAAAAGAGAAATTCCCATAGATATTTTTGTCTGTTCTAACCTCAGCACTTTGAAAAACATCCAATTCAAGGTATTTAGATAATAAAATTTGCATATATTTTGCAATCCTACCCCCTTTTTCCTCTTCTCTTTTTTTTTTGTAATTTCTTCAGTTTCAGTTTACATGGTGTCAATATCTAGTGACACAGTGCTTTCAGATATATAATGTGAAACCAGTATTTTGCACAGTCACTCAAAGTTGGTGAGAATAATTGCAATAGGATTGCTCAAATGAGTAAGAGTTGGAGAAGTGACTGCTTTTTAATCCTGAACCAAAGTCCAGAATTGTTTTTCTTATGTCTTTTTAAATTTAATTGCATGCAAATAAGAGACTAGCAAATTCCCAGAGAAAAGTGTTAGATTATTCCTGCCCCCATGTGGATTGTAGTATCTTTCAAACATTTACTCTTTCTTCAACTTTAGAAAATTCAAGTTTGGATTTGAATACTATAGGTGAGGAGAACAAGAGAGACCCATACGTGTTCATGTGTGTACCTTATCATGGATACATGGACACACAACTGTAGATGCAGCATTCTTCAATCATTTGAGCAACCTGGTCTAGTGGAGGGTGTCCCTGCCCATGGTAGGGGGTTTGGAACTACATTATTTTTAAGGTCCCTTTCCAACCCAAACCACTCCATGATTTCTCATGTCCTTGATAAGCTGATGCTCTTCCAACTTCCAGAAAGCTATATCTATGGCTGTATATCAAAGAGACTTTTAAAAAGCCCTTAAATTATGAACCGACATAAGGACATTTTTGTCTGCAGGCAGTACGTTCTGAGAAACTAACATACACTCTTAGGCGTGATTCCGTTTCATGTTTCTTCCACATATGTGCTTAAGCGTTGTAACTTAATACACAAAATTATTATTTGTGACACAGTCTGCAAATATTTTTTTCCACATTGTCCTGTTTGCTTGAGTGATGGTCCTACTTTCATCAGAGTAAAAACATAGCGAATGTGTATACACTTTTGACTTTCTGTTATTAAAAAAAAAAAAAGACATCATTAATAAATTTCATTGTCTACAGTACTACACACAAGATAGATTTCTAGTCTAAATACACTGGGAATATTTATACTTTTAATGTGCTAAATGATACAAAATCTTTCAGAAAGATCTAATTGCTAATCTCTATGCAGGCTATAGAAATACTTTAACCTAGGCATTAAAAATCTGCCAATTTATTATTTAATACTGATTTTACTGCTTGTAACAAGAAACTGAACTAAAAAAGGAGATTGAAAACACTGAAGGGCTAAGTGTTTTGAGAACTAAGGGAGCTAAAAAGTAGTGCTCTTTTCTTGTATTTTGTTACACTGCTTATACATTTTAACTACAACAGGGAAAAAACAATAATGTGCATCAGTTAAAGATGAAATTTTAATCTGGTCAAGTCACCAATTTAGACAATATCCATATACCTGTGCTTAAGGGATATAGACTGTTCATGCAGATTTCTCCTTGATTATAAAAAAAACCCAAACCAATAAACCAACATGGAACAAAATTAAGATATGGGGGGTTTGTGAATGTTTGGGTTTTTTTCTTATGGTATGGGATATTTTTTGTTTGTTTTTCCCCTTCTTTAATAACTGCATTTATGTTTACAGGTATGGAGAAATACAGTTCTGGTAGATGATCTTCACAGAAAACAGCTATCTACTTGAAGTGTGCACTGGACACAGGTTTAAGCAACACAGATTTTATGATTTTATGAAGAAGCTGGACACAAATGACAGAACGGGAGCCTCCCAAGGTAATCCAAGACTGAAGCCTGCTTATGAGTCAAGTTGAATATTTTCAAAACCCCAAATACATCAGTTATAATCTACACCTGATAAGGAATAGCAGGGAGAAAAGCGAGATCTCTATAGGGTCACAAATTTTTTTGCAAAAACTTGGCACCTATGAAGGGGAGTGGGATGGAAATGGCAAAATTTAGTCAGATTTCTTGAAAGTCCTTTCGTTAGGAAGTCCAGATTTCAATGATCCACAGCCTGAGTATAACTGTTATCCGGGCAGTCTTTGAGGTTAGCATTGTGTAGTTAAAGTAATGGATTCTGGGAAAGCTCGTACAGACAACCTCAAGACAGGAGCTTTGAGTCTTCAGGTACTTACAGCCCTTGTTGCAATGATGACGGTAATAGTGTAATAAGGGGAAACGTACAGGTGAAACTGTGCGAAGTGTTAAAGGAAGTGAAGAAAAATAGCTTTCATGGGGAGGAGTTCTTGGAAGAAAAACATTATTTTCCAGAGAATTATCTCTGGCTCATTGCAGATAACCTTTTCTTTGACAATCTGAAAAGGATCTTTATGCCCCACAGGAAGCACTGTATTTTGAAAGCTTTTCTGATCTCAGAGGTTGCTGAAATGCTGTCAGTACACAAGTAACTATATTGTGTTTATTTACATTGAAATGGAGGGGGAGGGCAGAGGCTTTGAGGGGTAGCATGCAGGATCAAGGAAGCTCATTCTCAGCAATGAATATATATGAAAAGATTGTGTGCTCCTTAGAGATATCACCTAAGGAAGCAATAATGTCTTGGTTTTAATTTTCCAGAATTAACACAGAAAAAGCTCATTAAAAATGCTAATGCTACAGACAAGGTAAAAAGCTGGACAACTAATTTGTCTGCTATTGATTTATATGCATGGCACATTCGAGCTACAGACTTCAGTCGCATATACTGTTACTGTGCAGTCTACAGTGGAAAAATGAAGACTCCTATAGAAAGTCATTTGAGTTTATAGGTCCTAGTAATAAATAATTTTGTTGGACTGATAGTAGACCATTATGATCAGTATAGGTTTGCTTACTAGCTCTCATTCCTTGGCAAAGGCTCTGATTGTATAATTCTTTTTGTCTGTTGTATCGCTGGAATATTGAACTGCAAATTGGCTGATGTTCAAAATCCATTGCATTCAGGACCCTACTGCTCTGGGACTGCATCTTCTGCTTAGGTCACTTCTAGTTCTCTGACAAGCCCGAACATCATGCCTCTTTGGTGCTACCTGGGGTGAGGGACCACTATGGAAGTTGACAGCTATCCAAGTTTCAAGGCTGTGAAATGTTTGGCTTCAACTGGCTTCTTTAGCAGTTGGTTTCCTTGTTTAGTGTTTTGTAGAGACCTGTACCTGTTTTATTGAAACTTGAGAGGAAATAGTTGCTGAAGCTGTTTAGGGAATCAGAGGTGGTGTCGTGGTTTAGGCCCAGCCGGTAGCTGGGTGCCACGCGGCCGCTCACTCACCCCTCCCCCAGTGGGATGGGAGAGGAGAAGTATAACAAAAGGCTTGGGTCGAGATAAGGACAGGGAGAGATCACTCACTAATTACCGTCACGAGCAAAACAGGCTGAATGTAGAGAGGAGATTCATCTAATTTATTACTAGGCAAAACAGAGTAGAGCAATGAGAAAATACAATCAAGTCTTAAAACACCTCCCCCCACCCCTCCCATCTTCTCGGGCTCAACTTTACTCCGGGCTTCAACCTCCTCCCCCCTCAGCAGCACAAGGGGGCAGGGAATGGGGGTTGCGGTCAGTTCAGCACACATTGTCTCTGCCGCTTCTTTGTCCTCAGGGGGAGGACGCCTCTCAACATTCCCCTGCTCCAACATGGAGTCTCTCCCACGGGCTACAGTCCTTCACGAACCGCTCCAGCGTAGTCTCTCCCACAGGGTGCAGACCTTCAGGAGCAGACTGCTCCAGCGGGGGGTCTCTCCCACAGGGTGCAGACCTTCAGGAGCAGACTGCTCCAGCGTGGGGTCCCTCCCACAGGGTCACAAGTCCTGCCAGCAAACCTGCCCTGGCGTGGGCTCCCCTCTTCACGGGTCTACCGGTCCGGCCCGGACTTGCTCCAGCGTGGGCTTCCCACAGGCCACAGCCTCCTTCAGGTGCCTCCACCTGCTCCAGCGTGGGGTCCTCCACGGGCTGCAGGTGGAATCTCTACACCCCCTCATCCTTCCTCCATGGGCTGCAGGGGGACAGCCTGCTTCACCATGGCCTTCACCAGGGGCTGCAGGGGGATCTTTGCTCTGGTGTCTGGAGCACCTCCTCCCCCTCCTTCCTCACTGACCTTGGTGTCTGCAGAGTTTCTTACATCTTCTCACTCCTCTCTCCGGTTGCAAAAGCTTCTTTAACTCTTTTGTTTTCCTTCTTAACTCTGTTATCACAGAGGCGCTGACGGGCTCGGCCTTGGCCAGTGGTGGCTCCATCTTAGAGCCGGCTGGCATTGGCTCTATCAGGCACAGGGGAAGCTTCTAGCAGCTTCTCACAGAAGCCACCCCTGTAGCCCCTCCTGCTACCAAAACCTTGCCACACAAAACCCAACACAGGTGGCAAATATGATCAGGTCAAAATTGGTATATATTAATCACTTAGACTCAATTCTCATTTTATTTAGAGGACTTTTTCCTTAAGTCTGAAGATCTACCACCCTGAATTCTATTTAATAAGAAATGCAGAGGTTGTAAATCAGAAAAGCTGATTATGTCTTTACTGAGAAAAACTACGTTTAAGGTGTTGAAAAGAGCTTATAGCTTTTGCACTAACCATTGAAACTACACATTCTGAACTATAGCACAAGTTTTGTTTTGGAAGTGCCATGAGCCAGTTTGCAGGAGGTTTTAAAAAAAAAAATATAATAATGAAAATTATAGTAACTTTTTAGGTGGAAAAAAGGCCAAAGCTATTCTTTGACAAACCAGCAGAATGTCTGACACAGCACTTGGTTTTCCACATAGTCATGTAACTGGTTTGTACCTGGCGATAATGTAATTGGTGCTAAGTAAGTTCAGAAAGGAGACAACTGCTGCTATGTGCAGCTGTGATTCGAAATCACGATTTTGTCACCTTTCTATCACTTAAATAGTTTCCTTACTCTAAAAATTTGGCTCACAATTCAGCAGTTCTCCTTGAGTAACAAGATAGTACTCATTATAATCAAGGTGAAGACTGAACTCTCCAGCTGACTTACTAGTAAAAACTTGAAGGTTGGACTGAGTTCCAGGCTCACTAATCCTCAAACCTAGTCTAGTCCTTGGGTAGCAAGTGGGAAGCTGGCTGACTTTTAAAACAATTTGCACACTCTGCTTAGACATGACCTAGTAGCGGTCCTCTTATTTACATCTCTCTTCCTTTCTAAATTGTGATGACTAGGTTATGTCCTGTTCTGTGGTGAGAGATCTTTGAGACACTATAAATGTAGATATTTAACTTTATTTTTTAATTTTCATGAGACTACTGCATATTAGTGATTCTCCATTTCAGTTCTTGAGATCTCACTGTACAGATTACATAACCAAGTTAATTCAGCTGTTTGTTTTTGGACATTATTTGGATGGAAAAAAGTGCTCACGTGATATGTATAGATGAACAAACCGATATGGATTATCTTGTGAATCCTAGTCATTTTATCCTTTGACAAATTAAAAACTGGATTTCAGTAAGCACAATATGTTTTTATAGATATTTGATTAGTTTAGGGAAACTGGTAAATTGGAAATAAAATACTTTCCCCTCTCCTTGTAGCAGTTGTGAATATTTCACAAGCATAAAGACTAACAGAGCGCTGATGCTGGTGCCAAATATGTTTTAGCCAAGCATAGCTCAAATTTGTAATAAGAGCTTTCCAAGCTGCTCAACTTGTTCCTTTTCACGTCCATTTGACATTTTTCTGGCTTGACTTTGTTCTTGCATGTAGGTATTCCGTGCAGTCTTTAAAATCAGCAGTCTTGCAGTGTTGGAAAACTTCATGCTTGCAAAGTTGCAATTAAAAAAGTTTGTATGTGTACTGTTCTACACTAGAAATCCATGGTACAAGGCCATACTGTTGAACACTTAAGGGATGTTGAAGGAATAGCCTAATGCATTTTTTTCCCTCTTATCTCTATACCCCAAAATACATTTTTGCATCTTGCTGGCACTCTTGTTAAATATCTTCTGGTCCTCTTTAACTCCACTCTCCCCCAAACTTTTTTTTTTTTTAAGAAACAACCTAACAAAGTTGGATTTTTTTGTAAGTTCTTTTCTCAGAAGACTAATTTATTCTTTTAGTATTAGATTATCCTGTTCACACAGGATCACTACAAGGCATAGGCACAATTTGAGCTATAAAATCTTGGCACCTCTGAATTTGGTGGGAGTTTTGCCAGAGAACAAGGGGATCAGGTTTTCAACCACAGCATTTGGACAAATTTAAATCATGCCTAGACCTTGTGGAGCTTCTCTGCACAAAGCTAAATCTCTCTCGGAGGACAGAATAGTAAACTAATATGAATCTTGACATGTAGTGGTTTCTAGCAGATGAGACTGGAACCCAGCAGAATAGAATTCTAAATGGTTATTTTAATTAATTTCTTGAATTGTTTTACGTATGGAAATGCCACAGCGGAAAAGGAGATCAGAAATTTATGTACATGTAAGTTGAAAGAAATGTTTTCTTATCTTTTAACAAGAATTCTTTTTTAATGTTTTATAAATATATCAACCTTGCCATAGCTATCATGCTTACTGCATGATAGATAGCACTGAATTTATAGCAGTGTTGCTAGTATGTACCGTACTTCCTCTCTGCTGAACTTTACAATGACTTTAATGTGGTTTGTACTTAAAGTAATTGCCCTTTATCTTTCTGTTTTAACCTGGGGTGCTTTTTTTTTTTTTCCTAATGGGAATTTGAGAAGGGAACTTTAATTGAACTTTAGTTTTTTACATCATCCCTAAATGAGTCTAAATGGTGCCAGGAACAATAGTAAAGATTTCCATCTGTTTTGCAGACAGATATTGACAAAAGAGCATCTTCAGGTACACTTGGGAAGTGCAATAGGTACATGTAACCACCATTATTAAGCTATTTAACATAAATGCATGAGGTTTTTTAATAGTGTTGGTATGAATAGTACGTATCTTAAAATACAAGCTTGGGCTTGAGCTACTGATTATGAAGCTGAAGTTAAAAGATGTTATGTATGTATATAACTCACCTATACAAGAAGTACTTAGTATGACCCTCTTGTATTTTCCCTGTACCTGGTGTTATTTCCAAATAGGCAGTAATGATTCTTCAATACTAGAGCTGAACTACCAGTTTGGCCTTCCTGACTGCCATCGTTCTCTGAGAATATAAAGACCAGTTCTAGATCATTATTTTAAAACTGATATAAGAAGTTCATTATAGGACATTATCTGAAAGAGAAATTTTCTTATTATTGGGGATGCTGGTATGAATCTTGGACTTCCCAAAACACACTTCTGTAGGCAAGTAAAGTTCTGCCATTTCACTCTGCTAACCTGAGTAAGGTCTGGCTAAATAACAAAATGTACTGTTAACAATCTTTGTAATTTTTTTCTGATTTTGGGCTTTTTTCACCAGATGAATCAACTAGAGCTCACTTAATTGCTTTTTATTCTAAAGTTTATGGTGGAAGCTTATGGTTTCTGGCTGTTTTTTCTGCTTAGACTACAGAAGTATTTAATCTGATTTACTGCTTGGCTCTAAATGAGAGGTTCTTGCTGCAAATAGTCTGTCTAGATCCAGTGCCTCTGAAATTTTCTGCCCAGGCTTCCTGTCACGTGTCTCCATAACCCCTTTGGTCTGACACAATTTGCAGTATCAGTCACCAAAGCTGGAAGTACCATTTTTACTCTGGAAAAAGTGCTACATTCTGTATTGCAGACAGCCCTGAATAAATCTGTGGCATCATTCTAACAAAATATGTAATGGCGGCTACTTCAGTGAAGTGCTTGGGTTCAATGTAACCAGTTAGGATGCTTCTCTAGCTGGACATATTTGGTCTGTAAATGTTGCCTAAAATCAGCTTTCATAGAAGTCTTAAAAGGCTGTTTCAGTGACTCTTCCAAGATTTTGTCATTCATGCTGGAAGAAGCAGTCACATGCAAAATTCCTAGCACCCTTTCAAAAGCAGTGCTGCGTAACCTGCTTTCTCTGCACAGATTTATCCTTGAAACTTATTTTAAGGTAGCTGTAAATACCAGTGATCCTTACCCTGCCTGTCTGGATAAATGACTCAGGAGTAAAAATAAGAGCTTTTGATCTGCATCCCCCTCATACATACAGTGGTCAACTGCTTGTCACGCTTTGTTGTGCCATGCTCTGTTTTCCCTGTTACCTGTTAAGCATTGTCATCAGCGTTGTCTGATTTCTTGTTTCCGTTTTGGTATAGTAGCACAAGCAGGTAGTGTATCTGGAAAGATGAAGCATACATAACCTCCGTAGATACTTGGCTAGTTTCCTTCTCACTGATGTGAACTTCCTCCCACTACAAGACCCATTCACTCAACTACCTCCCCCACAACTTCTTGACAGTATAATCATATTAATGTGAGGTCCTATGAATCTTTTTAGAGCCATACCCTTATCTTTTTAGGATTCATCTATTAGAAGCTTTTTTTGATCAAAACAGAAAATCAGTAACTGTAGCCTCCTGAGACTATAGGGTTCTAGCAGTTCTTTACAGCACATCAGATACGGGCACAGATGAAAACAGTAAGAAACAAAACTAACAGCTTATTATATGTTGCACTTTTAATTAATGGTTTAAAAACTAAGCTACTGAAGTGAATAATTTACACTTGGATATCAGATTAGACTTGAAAAATCAATAGAAAGTTTTTTTTCTTTCTGTATTAAAGATTGATTATTTTCCTCTGGCATTTGCAAAGAGGTAAAGCTTTAGTAAAAATCTTAACTGAGAAGAATGAGAAGTAACGCAGATCTGAATCTTAATACTGCAATTCAAAATTACATCCTCTTTCATGTAATAGTGGAACAGTTTTTAACTTCTGATGAATTTGTGGAGTTTCTATGTTCCATTCAATCCAAACTCAGCACAACTGAAAAATGAATGAAGAATGCAAGAGAAAAAAAATTTGAGGAATATGTTTTTGTATGCAGCACAGTCTAAAAAAATCCTACATTTTATAGAGCTTTGTGACACCTATGAGCTTTAAACCTTGATGATTATTTAGAAGGACTTTTGTTGAATGGGGGAAAAAAAGTTCAGTTGCTTGATAATGAACCTTACACTATAGAGACTTAATCTGGCAAACTCTGCTCTTGGTTGTTTATTTTCTGAAGATGTCAGAACTTTTTGTAATTATCTTCTTGATTTCTAAACTAGTTTAATGTAAGTATTTCCTGTTATTGATTTCTGTTCTTGATTTGAAGGATCAGTAAAAATGATTTGGAAGAGCTTTTAATTAATTGCTGTCTAGGTGTGCACTTTGTATAAATAGACTATCTTGCTCCTATAGCTCTTCAGATTTGAAAAATGCCAGTGAAATAGTATTGAATTAAGTTTAATTATTAAATAATGCCATGTCATTAAAAAAAATCCATGCAGAATGGTTGATCTGTGGTAGTTAATTTGTTTGCCTGTAAGTCGTATTTCCTATAACTATTTTAAAACAGTCTATAGTGAAGATTCAGGAATCTGTAATGATAGGAACATATTATTTTGAAAGGCTTGATATTGAATCCTAAAAGTAGGATTTTCAGGTGTAATAATTCAGCTTAGCTCTAATGACAGTAACAAATTTTCTGCTCCTTCTAAAGATTTAACCCATCTGCTTGAGGCTATGGTATCTTTTGGAAGCAATTGTGCTTTTTCTACTGGAATTAATATATTACAGCACATTGAAAAGCAGAATTAATCATGGAAATATTCAGTTTAGGGCTAGAGTTTTTGGTGTTATTTAATCTGCTTTAATACAAATGAAAAAAATGCCCTACACCTTGCACAGTGTAGGGTGGGCTGGTATGATCTTCTCTAACAAGAGGTGAGTGTGTCTTGGAGGCAACAAAGTCCAGGGTGCTTCTGAACGAGTCCCAGAGTAATTGCTGTGATGTGTAGCCTTGTGTGAATGTTACCATGTTGTGAGTTTCAGAATGAGCACTGTATGAATTACAGAAGGAATTTTTCCTTGCATTTACAGAGAAGATTGTGTGGGTCAGTTACGCAAACTATTCATTTATCACCATAGGATCTGAGGCAGTGCTGGCTGCACTTGAAGACAAGGTATAAAACTTTGTGGCCCAATAACGTGATACATGTAGTTATAAAATGGTCTTTTATTTTCTTAATCTGTTGTCCTTGTTCTGCAAACCAATCTATTTAGCCAGACTTCTGTATGGAATGTGGTGGCCAAAGTACATTTTGGGGATCACATATACCATGTTTTGATAGATTAATGAATATGTAAATAGTGTTAAGGGTGTTTAATGTATGGATTTCTTTTAGTTTTCCACAGCTAAGGCTGTCATGGATTCCATTCATCTTGTTTCTACTGTGTGGGGATTGCAAGTAGGAGAAATCTTGTGTGTTACCAGAACTGATTGTTATAAGCAATATGGATAGTTGTCTTAGTTTGTTTTCTTTGCATAACACAACTCCTGACAGCAACTTCTCTGTGTGATTTATTTTACTTAGAGGGCTGAATCTAATAATAGCAAACTAACAAATGTGTTAAGAAAGTAAGCGCTTAAATAGCAATACAGTAGCTCAGATTCTTTTTCCCCATCAAATTTATACAAAGTAGTGAGGCACTTAGGTTGTTATCCACTGGCTACTGTATGGAAGTGTATCAACTTGTTGATTCTTAGGTATTACTGATTCTTTAACCGAAGTAGAAAAATATAAAATCTGAGAGAGATAGGGTTTTTTGAGATTAGTACTTCATATGTTATTTTATACAATTTTGTAAGTCCAGTGCTATACTCTTTCTGTATAATAAGATGTAAAACTACAGAAAGCTTGCAATATGGAATTCAGCACAGCAAAATGAAAGCAGCATGGATTTCAGCACAGGTTATATCAGTGTTCCAAACACACTAAATCTTTGCAGCACCCCCAAGGGTTAGGATACAAATTGTAATGAGATCCACTTGAGTGGAACTGCTGAGATGAAAACCAAAGCCTGTGAGATTGTAATTATGAAAGCTGGCAAACTGTGAGATCAGAAATAAGCAACTGTGACTCCCCAGTACACATGGAATGGTTTAGGAAAACATACTCTGGAAATACTTCACTATTCCGTGTCTTATTTAAAAACAGTTTCTTTGAATCTGAAGAATATATTTTGCATATGGAAGCACTGGACCAAAGCACATGGAGACATTGCACCTGAAATGTTTGTTCTGTTACTTTCTGTGAAGCTAGAATGTTCTCTTGGACTTCTGAGCAGTCCCAAAGAAATACGGTACCATGAATCTGATGCTGTATGATGACTCTGACTGAGCCAGTGATGGAAGTGCCATGTGCAGGCCTGGGCCACCAGCCAAGCCCCACAGAGTCAGGGTGGGTCAGGAGTGTCCGGTTCCCATTACCATGGGTCAATGGTATGCTGGTTTAAACTGGACTGGAGGGGCAGGAGCCTTCATTGGTATGACTATGTGTGTGTTGTAGAATAGGAATCTTAGACTAGAAATCTCTGTCTACTCCCACACCTATCTTGGTTAATAATGATAATAGAGTAATAGCATCAGTACAGTATTAATTGATACACTAATACTTGTGATTTGACTCTAGAGTTGCTTATTGTGTACATTTCTTAACAAAATACACTTTCAATGTAACCATATGCTCTTAGTATTTTTTCTCTGAAAAGGGATGCTACGAGCAGGATATTGGGCCAGAGGATCTTCAAAGGTCTCTTTCAACATGAATTATTCTGTGATTTTTTTGGTACAATTTTTCTTTGAATGTTCATTCAAACTTTTACTAGTATGGTACATGCATAAGTTTTGCAAATGGTAGTCCTCATGGAAAGGGTTTCCATTGTGAAGACCTGTGAGAGAAAAGGACATTAATGGAAATGACCATGAAATGGATTTAGAAGTGGATCAATTTTTGCTATGTTTTTTGACATACTTTTTAGTGCAGCTAGCATGAGAGCTAGGATTGCTTCTAATAACTATCGAGGACCTAGACTAAGCTCTGTTAGAGTCACTTTGAGAGATTCCCTTTAACCTCAAAGACTCAAACTCCTGGGGAAGAAAAAAAAATGTAACTCAGTCTTCAGTTTTATATTCATTAGTGAAGAGTGAATCCTCCCAAAGCAATTTATGAAAGGTAATGAAACAACTTAATTTGCCATCAAGATGCTTCAATTTGCATTCTTCTCAGTTGTGTTCAGTCGCAATAAAATTAGATCATTATTTATTTCTAATTTTAATTCTTAAACTAAATTGTTTACCAGAAGGAATTTTTACTGTCTCTTTCTCCAACAACAATCTATTAAGCACAGCGTAAACACTGAAAATAAATCAAAAGCAAATTGAGGCTCTTGCTGACTTATTGAACTTGTAGTTTCTTCATATAGCTGCTCTTACGCAAGGCAAAGAGACTCAATTATTTGCAGTTTAATTGTATGCCGCTGAAAGAATTTAACCTCCTATAAACCCCGAAGTGGAGAGACACTGTACCTGGAGAACTCATAGCTGGTAGACTTGACCCATTCAGATGGGTTGTACATAATCTAAAATAGACTTAAGAAGCGAGGAGAGCAGAGATGGCTCGGTTACCTGGACTGACAAGGGGGAAAATGCGTTTTGTGATGGCACGGTGGATTCTGAGAGGGGTATGGAAGATGGTAGGGGTAGGTCCTCTTCTGTTCCTGTGCTCGTCCTCTGTCCTAGGCAACTGCCTGCTTTGTCCAAGTCTAAGTCCAGCCATATCTGTGCTGGCATCTTAGTGCTACTCTGTCTACATTGTCTTATTGCAGTTTTGTACCTGCTAAGTTCTTTTCACTGTATATTTAACTAGGTAGAACTCTAGCCGGCAAGGAATATGTAGGCTGCTTTCTCAATCTATTGCTACTGTGTGATTATGCATATGGGATACTGAACTTTGCCAAAGTGCAGAGAACTGCCCTGCTGTGAGAATTTTTTTTAGATATGCAACAGCAACTGTACAGCTTTTCTCCACTGATAGTAGTATGGTACAAGGAAACAGGGTTTGTGATACCTGATTCCAGCATGTATGTACTGGTTTAATGTAAATCACTGATGTAGGTTTATTGGGCACAATACAGATGTGTTTATTGAGAAATGTATCTAATAGCATGATCACATCATTAAAGTAACTTAGAGTATTAAATACTAGCAATTGCAGAGTTCAAAATGTAGAATCCTTGCTTTCTAACATATTAAAAAAAACAACCTCAAAACAACAAAAAACCTCTTCCTAGTTCAGTTACATGAAAGCAATAGATGGGTTAACATACTGAAAACTCTGAATATGAGAGTCAGAGTAGGGTGCTTTACATATCCGCAGTAGATTTACTATTCATAAAGACAGGATTCCTAGAATACAGCAGTAGAGGAATCACTGCATTGGGATTATACATATTAAGTACCAACCTCAAGGTAAAATGCAGGCTGATGAAATGCTGAAGACTGCGGAGCTAGTAGTAACTGTGTTGCATTTCTGTACTTGACTGCCCAAGACAATTCTGTTGCTCCAAAATAAAATGTGTTTAGGAAAAGGAGATGAGGGAGGTAAAGTTTGGAACTTGCTGGGGTTGGAATACTATTTCCGAAGGCTTGTATTGCTTTTTGTATGATTGATGGTTTAGACTGCAGGAGCCATAATGTGATAGGATATTGCTATTTTAGTTACACTGAATTATCCTTTTAGAAAGATAGGTGCAGTGAATAAATGTAGATAAATGGTAAATGATGTTTTATGATAGTAAACTTTATATGCTCTGCATAACTATGTTATTTTCATTAGTCAAGTAATATACTGTATTTTAGCACAGTATTATCCCCAAGAAAAAAAACAAAACATTTATCTATTGCATATTAGTGTTTAAACATACTGGTGATCCACGTGCCTACAAACCTGCATTAATAAAAATAAACATTCAGTTGTTACTATATTAAATGTTATTAGAAATAAAAGGTAGATTGGATATTAGAAAAAATGTTAGAAATAGATATGAAAGATTATCTGCAAGTTTTAGAATTAAATCTCATTTGCGTTCTTTTAAACCCGCCTATTCTGTACACTTGCATTGCCTTTCTTATCTCTCTCTCACTATTCGTCCTCCTCTAGACACCAACTATTTGAAGAAAAAAAGGAAACTACTAGAAAACTGAAACTGTTTCAAGTCTGGAGAAAATGGAAATGTTGAAATAACTCCATTCTGTGTACAGCATTTTGTGTTTGACAAGTGGACAGCAAAGAACTCCGGAAGGCTTTTAAACAGCCATAGACGTACCATAATTGAGAGCATAAGCTCAGCACAAGCTAAGATTCTTGCTCTGGATAGGCAAATCAAGTAGATTTTGAGTTGTTGATATTTGTCCCTTTGGAACCTCCTTTCTCTAAAGTCACAAAAAATTCGTATAGTCAATGAAGGAGTACAGAGAGGTGATCCCAAATGAATGATTAATTTTTAGCAGAACTTGAGCAAGATGAAAGAAACAGGTTCTTGTGCTGAATATGAAGCAGGGAATTGATTATGCTTTGATTGCTTCAGTTCGTGTTGAGTACAGTGTTTATGATAAATGTTCAGCCATAAGTTCTTTCTTCTAATCCCTACTTAAAAATTGAGTAGAATTTGGGTTCAGTTTTGCAGGTGGTGATTCTAAGAGGTCATTGCCCATAAAAATCACAGGTTCATTAATGTTAATTTCTGAGAATTAATGTATTCTAGAACTAAGATTGAGAATGGTTGAATTGAATCTTACAGGGAATGGAATTTCAGTAGAAGGCTATGAGGACAAATTATTTAATCCTAGTAGCAGGTAAACCAGCATATAGTGTAAGAATGTATTTTTGATCAACTCGTGCTCTCCAAAAAATACAGTCAGCCTGTTCATTCATTTCAAAATGGAAAACTGAGCTATTAGGACAGCTCCCTGGGTGGAACTTAGAGGGGTGAGTTTTTCTCCCCAAGCCTAGAGGAAGGCATTAAGAATTCTGTGGGAGGTGTCACAGACCTCTTCTGTTTGCAGAGATTTTTGTGCCTAGCCCTAAACGCCTTTTCTTCTAGCTTGAACTTTCCACCAAATTTGTGAAAAACTTTTGCAGAAGACTATTCAGGAGGCTTCAGGGAATACTCTGAACAAAGACTGAACAACTGACTACTTTCATTTATTTTTAAACTCTGTGGTTTCTGAGGTCCATCTGTAAGCAAATAATTAAAAATGTTACTTGCTTTTTCCATCAGTGAGAACTTCCTCATTTAAATCTGCAAACTTTGTATTTTATCATTGACTCTTAGATTTAAAGACACTCAAGTTTCATGATATTTTCGGTCATGCTTTTTCCACTTTGCACTTAGTTACTTACAGCAGAAATCATCAGCTCACACATGTTCTGCAGATACGTATATCAGTAGTCTTTAGCTTTTAAGCTTTATCATGAATTGGGAAATGAGAAGAAAAATGAAGATTCCTGTTCAACAAATTTGAGATACTTAGTTTTTCAGAATGTTACCTTAATATTTAGCTTTTTGTTTCTGTACTTTAACCAAAACCATTTATTTATTTATTCAATATTGAGGTCACTTGTAAAGATTAGTGTAATATAGGTGTAAGTGTATAGGCAGTGAAAAATGTGTAGTTATACACACACACAGAGACTCTGTGCATATGTACACCTTGGCAGATAGTATGCATATCAGTAGATCCTCTGTGCAACACGGGCTTTGTTAAAAGAATGTGAAATTCCTCAGAGAATTGTTACTGTTCAGTAATTACATCCATTAGCATGAAGGACACGTGGCTTTATCTCATTCTCATCCCTTTTCTTGGAGAGGCAAAATGATTATCTCATAACTACCTGACTTGCATTGTCATATCTTATTACTTGACCAATTTAACAACATGCAGGGCAAATATACTACAAAGCCAAAGCTCTCAATGTTAATTAGTCAGAAGTAGATAAGGAAGAGAACATTTTAAGGCTGAAAGAATCTGTGTCTCAGAAGGGAAGCACCATTTTATGGAAATGGGATATTTCTTATTTAGGAAACATTTGTAAAATCTTCGTATTACAGAAAGAAATATTGACTTTTCATTGACTTTGTGCAGGCATTTATATTTTCTCCAGCTCCTTAAAATCTCTAATAATAATTTCTGTGGTAAGATCTATTTTTATCCTTCACTGCAACTGCCTTTGGTAATGATTAGGTGCTTTCATGGTAGTGATATGCACGGCAGAAGATATTACTGTGTGACTACTCCAGCCAGCAAGAAAATGGGTGTATGCCAATACACTAACATGCATTTTTTACCTATGATCATCATCATCTATCTTAAGATACCTAAACAAAGTACAAAAATAAGAGTATAGTGCCTTGGGAATTTTTGTTGTTCAAAGGAAAAAGTGATTTCTGGTTAGTGGTCCAGGCCACCTAACTTTCACCTTTGTTTCAAGAGTTGTCTTTGTAGTTTTTCTTGAATCTTTTATTATTATGCATATTTTTCAGGACTTGATTTTCACATGAAATAGAAATATCTGTCTATGAGTTATCTGGTCAAAAGAGTTGGATTTGAAATCAAGAAATTACTGATTTTTTTTTTTTTTCAATAGTCACTTAATTGAACTCTTTTCTAAGGTCCTAAAACAAGATTTTTTTTTTTTTTTCTTGAGTTAATGATGGACTCTTTTGGCATGGGGTTTGAGTAAAATTGTTATTCATGTCATGTGTCTTATATGGATATTCCACGTCCAGATCCATATCTGTATATATTGTCTGTTGCCAAGAACAGCCCTCAACTTTGGCTTCTGCAAGAGACACATTCCCCTATTTCAGGTTGCTAAGCACAGATTTGTATGAGAAACATGAAAGTTAATGTGTGAGTTCAGGCCTCAATTGATTATGATACTTAAGCAGGCGATTAACAGGAAACAGATGTTTGAGTCACTTGTTGAATAGAGAATGTCAATGAGTGGTAGATGACATTTCTTACTTTTATAGAATCCAGAATACTTTCATAAAGTAGGGATTCAGTCATGCAATTTTTCTTACTCTAAAATTTTTCTTCACTCTGAAACTATCAGTGTGATTGTGTATCTATTTACAGAGACTACAGAGCCATGTTCTACATTTTATCCTAATGCTTATTTGATAAAATCAGAATAACCTTAAGAGCAAAGTCAAGAACTGAATTTCACATCTTAAATGCCCTGTCTGCTTAGCTGCAGACGTAGTCTCTCCTCATTCTCTTGTCACCACTTCACTGTGTGGCCTTTACAGAAGGATTGTTGGACACTCTCAAGACAGTTCATAGTTTGTTAGTTAGGGAAGGAGACTGTGGACTTAAAATTTCTGAGCTGTTCAATTTCCTGGATGACTGCTGAAACAACCAGTCTTTTGTATAAAAGATGCAGTCTTCCTAAATCAGTAGAAGTAAAAGATACAAAATTTCCTGAATGTTAAGAAACCACTGGTAAGGCTCTCTTGCTATTCACTTGTGAGTATATCTTGCAGTCTATCAACACAAGTAATATTCATTATCAAGACTTTAAAATAAAGGAGACCATGCATAATTAAACACAGCCTTGAATGAACTGCCACAGATTCTGCTGAAACAAGGATGAATGCTCCTACTGAGCATCGTTTCTAGTTTAATATGAACAAAATATAGTAGAAACTATAATAGAGGCACCACGTATCTCAACAATTTATCAGCAGATCTAGACTTTGATACGAGTCTTCTGTGTGGCAACTAAACTGTCAGCTAACCTAAAGATCAAATAATTGTCCAGCTTTGCAAAGACCACCAACATTGTTAAATAATTGTAGAGGGAGGGAAAAAACCCCTTCAAGAAGTTTTTGTGACTGCAAACTTTACGGTGTTTGTGAAAGCAAAGGAATAAAATAAGTAAGTTAATTTAGATACCCTACCAAGAAACCTGTCAATGGGAATATTTTATAGGGATTACTGTGATGAATTGAAAAGGAAGAAGCTACATCTTTTGGTTTCAGCATGATCTGGTCAGCAAAAATGTTATCCTTTTAATATGAAACTGATATTTTCATGTGAACATGTGAATTTGCATCATTAAAGCAACAGAAGTATAGGCATCTGTAAGTGTTTTACAAACATGTTTAAGATTTCCAAGATCAAGGAACTTAGTGCAAGTTATTTTTAAGAGACTATGACTTACCCTTTAAGTTATGCTGTGAAAAGATGATAATTAAGCCAGAACGTGTGCCATGGCAGGCATGCTACTGGCCATCCAAAGATCACGTGAAGGTAACCAACACCAGCCAAGTGGCTTTTGTACACTTCTGAGAGGGAAAGTTTAGGGAATGTAATGTATCACTGGATTTAAGGGATTTAATGTCAGAGGATCATATGACTGTATATATGCTGTATCTGACAGAACAGGAAAGAATTAGACCTGAGATTAGAGAGATCAGTCAAATTATTTCTTCAAAGCACTAAAAAAGTGTAACCGCCTTTCAAGCAAGGTTCTGTGGTTATGTTTTACCTCTCTGATCTTCATAAATATCATAAAATACCCTAGGTCATAATCTCAGTCCAAGCCAATTAATTTGGAACCACTGAGTTTCGTAGAACTACACCAATATTTATCAATAAAGTGTCCGGGATTCACTTCTAGTTAAACAGCTAGCTATTTATGCTATTACAAAATTACAGGTATTTTTTTTTTTATGCAAGCTGTGAAAGATCTATTTTCATAAATCATGTAATAGTTACACACTTTTGAAATCATCCTGAACACCAGCATCCAATATGTTAGTGTATATTTAATAGCTTCAAAAGCATTGTAATCTGCTATCGCGTTCCTTGCAGATTACTAGTGTAGAGCCATATAAGTAAACATACCTTTGGAAATGTATAATATTTTCTGTCAAAGGTAATTTAAAAAAAATTCTTACAACTTTGTATGTATGCTAGATAATAGAATCAGTACATGGTATTAGATGGAGAGTTGTTTGTTGGATTTAATTTTAATACACATAATCATACCCTATCTGGCTATATTCTGACTTCCAGTACTGGGATATGTTTATAAAGTTTGCTAAATGATTATGACACTGTTGGGGTACTGACTCAAGTTGTTTCAGAGTTGAAGGACAGGTCAGAGTTTTTTCCCAAGTCTTCAGTAACATTATTATGTCTTAGATCCAGGCTTGGAAGTTCTCATACTCACTGAGGCAAAGTGCTGCCATCCATTCCCAAGGGATGACTTGTCGGTGTAGGTTAATGTTTTCAGCCTTCAGTTTCTAGAAAGGTGAATTCTTGAACCCAACTGTAAACAATTGAAGTGATCACTCCCAGGGGAAAAAGCCTATTGATCTGGACTTTTACTTTACTTAACCAAAACAGGTTTTTATCACAATCTATTCCACATGAAAGCCAGTGTTTTAAAATTCATGTGGAAATCAACTGACTTCAGTATGAGTATTAAGATTAATAATCCTTATTTCCCAGAAGGAGGTTGTAGTTTTAGGTTCTTGAACAGTATGATTCCTATGGCTTTAAGGCTTGTCAAGAAAGTAAAAGTATTGGTTATTGAGGGGATTAATGAAATCCTACATTGTTAAATTAATTGCAGAATTACTAGTGATTATGACAAAGGTCAGGAATTCACTGTGTATAACCAAGCACTGATTAAAAGGGGTGGGGAAAAAAAAAGTGGTCTCTGGTGGCTTTAGCTTTTTGCTGCAGAATTGAATTGCAGGCCTTCAAAAAGAAATAAATCCAGAATTCATGGTGTTGGTAGTGTCACTAAAAGCATTCCTGTACCATTTAAATAGCAATGACACAGTTGTAGCAGGAGTGGCATTTTTCGAAGTTTTTAACGACAGCGTTTTCATAATTGTTGCATGTGTTTATATTCAGAGGGCTGTAAATAAATGCTTCATTGTGGCTTTAATTAAAAATTAAATTTCTATTATTAAATTATGCACTGCCCTCTGTCTGTGCACATATATATTTAATGTGTTTATATGTATTTCATATCACATATCACTGTCGTTCCCTGATCCTCGGCCACTTTACTTGGGGAAGTGAATAAATGGGTGACCAGCTTATATTTATAGATACAGCATGTATGTGCTGTGTACAGGGACCTAGCTAAGACCTCTTAAGTCAAGTGCGCAGCTGCACAAACACATTGGTGAAATGACAGTATAAGTATAGAAAGGTACTGTGCTTTGCTCTATTATTCTGCAGGCATGTCTGGGAGATCGATAGGGAAGTCTTTTTCCATCAGCTGGATTCTTCATTGATATTAGGACTCAATATACTTTTCTCAGTGTAATGGGGTTTCAGTGTTATGCAAAATCCAGCCTTACTCTAACGTAATGGCAGATGGTATAAAAAGACATAGTTGATTCCTTGGATCCGTTTAACCTTGATAAAATCTTTTAAGTCTTTTGATTAGGTAGTACCAGACTGTTTTCCATATTTTTGTGGATTATTTAATTGCATTTAATTTCTAGAAATCAGAGTGTTGAACAGATACCTTTATATACATATAAAGACACACATATGCAGAGGGGGCTGTTTGATATCTTGGGTTTCAGTTGATTGGTTTTGAGCAAAACTACTTCCTTTGTATTGAGCAAAAAAACCTTTCTTAAACAAGTCACGATATATTAAAAGATCAATACCATGTTGAGCAATGATGTATGCTTTCCTATTTCAATATTCTTATGTTCCTGGATCAGACCTTTTAGGGAACGGCTGTTTTTGTGCTAAAGAAAATAAATTGATTTACAGTATGGAACAAATGCCATCTGACAGCATATCAAGTTGTGAAATGGAGCAGAAGCAAATATATACAATGAAGAATGACTTTGTTTTCAGAGAAAAAAGTTGCAATGACTGCAAGCTGTGCCAAAACAAACATCCCCAGTCACTAATAGTAACCTGACAAGAAGTCGTGCAACTGTGTGTTGCAAAACTGAAAACTCAAGCTCAGGAAATCTTATTTAGCATGGTAAATAAATTACTATTTCTGTTCTTATTACCATTATCTTCTTGACTGCCTCGAGAAATAGTGCAAGTCCAGAGGAGGGCTATGAAGCTGATCAGAGGGCTAGAGCACCTCTCCTATGATGACAGGCTGAGAGAGTTGAGCTTGTTCAGCCAGCAGAAGAGAAGGCTCCGGGGAGACCTTAGAGCACCTTCCAGTACCTAAAGGGGCCTACAAGAAAGCTGGAGAGGGACTGTTTACAAGGGCATGGAGTGATAGGACAAGGGGGAATGGCCTTAAGCTGAAGGAGGGGAGACTTAGATGGGATATTAGGAAGAAATTCTTCCCTGTGAGGGTGGTGAGACACTGGCACAGGTTGCCCAGAGAAGCTGTGGATGCCCCATCCCTGAAAGTGTTCAAGGCCAGGCTGGATGGGGCTTTGGGCAACCTGGGCTAGTGAGGGTTGTCCCTGCTCATGGCAGGGTAGGTAGAACTAGATGATCTTTGAGGTCTCTTCCAACCCAAACCATTCAATGATCTCTTGCTACCTATGAGGAAGCTCTTTTGAGGGCATTACTTTAGATGCAAGTATAACATTATAATCTGGGGGAATATGCTAGTATATGATCAGGATAATTGTAGTTTTATTTGCTTTTCAGTTTGTTAGTTCAATAGTTTTATTACTCCTTGGCTGACTAGTTATTTTGTGTTATTGGAAGCGATTTAAACAAGTCATTATATTAGCAGGATTGAACATCTTATTCGGATAGCCTTTCAGCTGAAAGGTAATGGAGAATTATTTAATGTATTACAGTAACTTATTAATTTTTTGTACCTTAGTTTATATTCCATATCCTGTGGTAACTTTCAGTCTGTTCTGGAAGAATACACATATAGTAGTTGCAGTGATTCCTGTTCCAAGGATACAATGAGAGCTATTGTGTCTTCTTATAGTCCTGTTAGTTTCCCGGAGCACCATATCTTATCAGATGCAAATACTTAAAATAATCCTGCACTCCTGATTCCCTGGCCTTCTTATTGCAACTCTCTAATAAACAGGTTTTGTTTGTACTGTCTAAAATGTAGCTCATCTGAATAAATATACATTACAGTGGATCAACTCTCTGTTAAACACGGTCACGACAATTTTTTTTCTCCTGATATAAAATATCTTTAGTCTGTAGAATTGCTTCTAGTTAGCTGTGATTTCATTTTCTCTTTAAAGCAAAAGCAGTTTTTTTCAAGGTTTTGTAATTGCACTTCTTTAATGATCAGTAGTTGACTAACGGTGAATTATGTTTAATTCTAGGATTTTTCAACGCGTGCACATATTTTACTACTGTCTCACACTTAAATTGTACATCATAGCTAGAGACATCTGGTACCTAACTCCAACTTACAGAATAAATTCTTTTGACAAGTTGGTAACAAGCCTCTTGGGCCAGAACTAGGTTCTCATGCAGTTAGCATAAGGCACAGTTAGCATAAATCCGGTGGCCTCCTACTAGCAATGATAATGCTGGTTTTATTAAACCACTAGTTAGAAAAATTATAAAGATTGTGCTTATGTTTGGGTTCAAAACAAGCTAAAAGTGAAAATCTGCTTTGTGTGCTTCTACTGTTAGGGATGCAAGAGGCTCCAGCAGAATGAAATGTTGATGTTCTAAAGGTAAAGCCTCAGAGCAGTATCATGGCAAAAAGGGATAGTCTCAGCCTTTAATTTGAAAACAGATGATGAGCGCAAGAGCCTGTAGAGGTAATTTTATTTCTCTAGATGACACCAGTTAGGCTTTTAATGGAGCAATATGTCTAGTTCTGGTGTGCTTGAGGAAAGGTGCAGAAAAAATGGAGCAGTCTAGAAAAGTACCCTCTGGAATTATTTTCTAGCTAGCTAGAGTGCCTTAGGTGAGACTTATCTTTTGGACACAATCTATCTTTTCTTCTTCTCAGCAGCAGAGTAAGAGGTAGGAAAAATACCATGTAAGTCTGTCTAAAAGAAAATGGCACAGTTGTCAATACTTGAAGTAAAACAAAAAGTCATACAAGGTTTCTATATATTTGTTTTTAATAATAGTAATGGTGATTAACCATTGGAACAGTTCCCTAAAGGAGCCGCTATCTTCTCTTTTGGTTAAAATTTAAACTACTCATCTCTGGTGAATTACTTTCCTTTAGGAACAAGTTGTCAGGTTGAATACAAGTAAGCGAATTAAATACAGTAGTTTTTCATATACAGTAGGTTAGACAGTCACATGCAGTAATTACTTTTTGACCAGTACTGTTAAATTAAAATGTGATTACTTAATACGGTGGGTGTAAATTAAAGGAGACATGTCTAATGACTAAACTATTCTGAAAAAGTTTTCAAAGGCTCCAAATACTGTATTTCTGACAGAGGGATATTAGCCAAAAGAAGAAGTTAAACATATAACCAAATAAAGAAATGAGAGAAACACTTCACAAAATCTATCTGAAATATCACAAAGCTATTACTAGACAATGTAAGTTGTGACCTATTGTGGCCTTAAGACTGTTGGGATAAACTGAAAAGCTGTATCTATTGGTAAAACAGAGGCAAGGTAGATGGTAATTGCAGATAATGGGCTAAAACCAAAATAAAAGAGTCTGGATTTTGAATAAAATGTTTAAAACCCATGGAGAAAAGCAGTAATTGAAACAAAACCCATTTCCAACTTACACATTTGAATAGTGGAATAAAATTATGCTAATCTAACATATCTGCCTTATTGTGCTTTTCTGTTCATTATGCTGCATGCATAAGTATGAGATGGTTATTATCCCTTTGATAATAGTCCTTACTTATCTGCTTCAAATTGGTATGCTCTTTCTGAGCACTGCAAATGCTGTCTTTTGAAGGATCTTGTTTACCAAATGAGCTTTCTCTGCTTGTTATATTGTATTTTAATTTAGTTTTGTTTACATCATGTAAAATGTATTGCAAATGATATTTACTAAATTGTATTATAGGTTATTTGATGCCTACATATTATTGGGTACCTCCCACATCATCTCTGGAGGATTCCATATCCAGTTCCTAAGAATTATGCTGCAGAATAAAAGTCGGTCGTGACTGGCATCCTATCTCTAGCCCATAAGCAATACTGAGCACTTCGGAGAAAGATTCAGGTTGTCCTCACAGCGCACTTGGTTATGGTCTTGGGAGGTATTTCTTTGGGAATTGTAGTTGGTGATTGTTTCATGTAAGTGGCCTTAGTGCTTTTGTGATTTATGCATTACTTATCACTGTGTCTAGTGTTAATTTTTTGTGGTAAGATTTTTTTCTTGCTAAATATTACTATTTTAAGAGTATTACCTGAGTGTTCAGCATTTTTCTAATGTACATTAAATATTGGTCACACAGTGACAAATGACTTTGTATTTGCAATGAGGTCCAGAAGTATCCCCAGGTATTTACTGTGATGTGTTTTATGCCCTGAATTTCAAAATCAGCTCATTGATCTAATGCTGAGCTCTTGTTAAGTTTGGCCTTAAAGAGCTATTATGATCATGTCTCAATATAGCCCAGACCTAAAAATAAGATGTGCAATACTGTAAACCTTAAATGATCATCCTATCATTTCTTTCCCTCTTGTGCTTAGCTTCTATATATTTCAGTACCTCCTGAAAAGTTTTCTTTCTAGCACAGTTGCAGTATGATGGCTAGAGAAAAGGCTTTCTTTGCCTCCCATGTTAAATTAGCCCTAAGACATTTGGTCAGAGTCCTCACTTGGGAGACCATTTGAGCAACCTTGGGCAAAAAGTAGATAGGCACTTTGGTCTCCATTACCAAAGTTTACTGCAAAAACTGGACTATTGCACAAAAAGTTTTTTGGAGTTTTTTTTTTTCACTTTTTAAAGAAAGCTGTATTTGTCTGATCCTGTAGGTGTGATTTAGTTACACTCTGAAAAGGAGTAGTACGTGAATCTCTGTCAGCTTTAGGCATAAGCTGGGTACTGAAATGCTGAATGAAACTTGCCAGAGTTTCTGAGTTTCTCTGTGCATTTACAAAATTAAATTTTCAGGCCTGGAGGCATATTAAAAATTTAAAACCTTTAAAAATTCAGTATGTACGTATTCTAGGTACCACTAGGGTAGACAGTAGTTTTCTGGGGACAAGGTGGCAGAGGTTCACTTTGTCTATTTTTAAGGTGTGCCTAGAAGTTTATCTTAATCACCGAAGAGCATTTTTTGAGTGGGTTCTTATGTGAATCAGTGGAACATAAGAGATTGAATTCAATACATAATATGTTAGGATATTCTGGTAGTTTTTAAAGAAAATTATCCTGTGCATTTCCTAAGTGCATTCTCCCTTTTATGTATTTCATTGTAGTGAACCGGAGTTGCGGACAAACCCTAGAAAGTCTGGCATGGCCCAGGCCTCAGTACTTTGGAACTTTTATTGTACATGGTTGTAAAACAGGGCATTGTAAGCACCTGTTAACCAAGGATTCAGAGGAACAAGGTTGCTGATGAGGTTTAGCTGACAGCCAAATCAGTTGTCAATGAATACCGAAGACAGAGGCTGTGCTATGAGGCTGGTTCTCATTGCAGCCTGTGTGTGAATTGTAGGTTTCTGATAAGTAGCGAGCGCTCAGCTAAAAGCGTAATGTCTCAGAACGTAAGGGGGAACAGATCTTTGGATTGCTGACTAAGCTTTCTGCCGAAATTTAGCTATGTGAAGTAGTCCTTGGGTTTTGTCGCTCACTTTTAGATTTAGGATATTTAAAATCTTCCTAAAATATACTTTAGGATATCTAAGGATCCACTTTTTGGGTCTCATCCTAAGTACTTTGCTAGAGCACAACCATAATTATTTTCAGAGGCAGTAATGCTTTCTCACAAATGCTGTGTGACCCTTTTTATTCTTTAAACATCCAATCAAATTCTACCCTGAACATGTAGCTGGAAATTTGGCAATGATTCTTGGAGCTATAGTTTATTAAATGAATTCTACAGCTGCAAAGTTTTAGCAATTTTTATTTTGGAACTATATCAAAAGCTTTGCATTGTGTAAATGTGCATAAAAGACTTGTTTAAATTTAATCAGTGATGCATAACCCAGATTTAATCATGGCTGGCTTTCTGCAGTGCCCAAATCCCTTTCTCAGTGGGGGATGAGTGTTGAATCAAATACCATTTAGAGACTTTATTCTGCAAAGTAGAGATTAATCTCAGAATGGCATGAGAATCTTCTCATTTAATCTGACAAGAGTGCTGCAACCACGAAGCAATTGTCAGCATTGAGCTGGCACACTGAAAAACAGTAGACCTAGATTCCTTCAGAGTTGTGTTTGGTTTTAGAAGAGCACAACCTTCATGTCCACCTGTACTGTAACTTTCTACCTGTTACACCTTTTAAGATCTATCAGGGCATTATGGTAAATGCACAGCCACCAACTTTCAGTTTCTAAGACCTTCTCTTAGCATTTTACTAATTTTATTTACTTCGTTACACTTCAGATATATTTGATTGATGAAAAAACAGCTTAAAAATTTGAAGTGTTTTGTTGGAAAAATTGTTGAATTGGAAGAAAGCGATCAGAATGCACTCATCAAAAAATAACTGATTTCCAGACAAATACTGTCTCAGACTTATGTTGGATGTGATTTTTTTTTTTAAAGGCATAGTGCACAGGTTTTTCAAACCCATTTTGAAGTACTTCAACTTTGATATGTAAATAACTGAGAAAGATGGTCTTAAAATAAGGTAAATTGAAATAATCCATCTGTACTTAGCAGTCTTATTTGTAGGATCAGTTACTGTAAACGATTTGCTTTAGAACAAGACAGATAAAAATATTACAGTGCATATTGTAGTCTTTGGGTCAGCTTGTAATGACAGAAATGATCCTTTCAAGAGCCTTTCTGGTACGTTTAGAAGAAAAACAAGAGTCTCCTTTTATGGTACTTACAAGAAGTCAAACACGTATTTTTGCAGATTAGAGGTTTTGACTTGACAATAGGAACAATTAATGTCATCCACATATTTCGGCCACCTGTGAAAACCAAGTGTTTGGAATTGGAACATCATGCCATGAATATAGAATAGCATGAGTGTTTTCAAGCATAAACCAGAAGTGTTTACTAATTTGCCAGGATGCATTGACTGAAGCGTTTCATGACTTCCTAGTTTGAGCAATAGAATTGGAATAGAAAATGCAAGAATTAAAGGTATCTTTTACAATAGATGGAAATCTTGAAAACGAATCTGATCTATCCTCCAAAGTTTTTGCCTGAAGATGTGTATTTTTCAAAATGTTCTTGTGCATATAAAGTAGCCTGTATGATATATTCAGACAGTTATTAATTCTCTGCCTTGGAAGAGCATTAAGAGCAAATAAAATTTGTCTTTAAAATTCTTGTATGCTCCTCTAGTGGCAAATAAGTTTCTTGATTCCTTGGTAATAAAGGAAATAAAATACCAGAAGTAATATCTAAAACTTTATGGTGGCATAATTCTTGAGCTTATTTTATATATCTTTTCATCAAATTTTGATTCAAAAATTAATCTATTTTCTTTCCTCAGATTAGAGATAGCTTTCTGTTGAGTTACATTTAGTTCCATTTGTTAGGAAAATGCATTACCATGATTCATCAGTAAGCATTTTTACTTTATCTCACTAGTTCTGAGCTCAATCTGATATTAACGTGGTACCAGTGTCTGTATTCACGAATGAATGCTTAACACTAAACTAGAAAAAGAAAATAAAAATATAACAAATACTAATTGCTATCACAGATGCATTTAACAGGTAATCTCCAATCTCTAATTATCAGCTCCCAGAAGCACTTTGTATCATTGATCATAACCCTTTGGACCTAGTGACTCATCCAATTTTCCACCCACATCTGTCTCACAAGTATATATATACATCTCCGGCTTGGCTACAAGAATACTGTAGGATACTGTGCTGAAAGCTTTTCAAAGTTAAACTACATCTGGTGCTCTCTTCCTGTCCACAGAGCCAGTCATCTCACCAAAGAAGGCAGTTAGATTTGTTATGTACGCTTTGCCCTTGGTTAAGTCATGCTGGTTGTATCCAGTCGTGATTTTATCACATGCCTGAAAGTGATTTCCTCCTAGACTTGCTCCATAACCCTCCAGGAAGTGAGGTTAGGGTGACTCAGCCTGTAAATCCCTTTTGCCCATGAGTGTGATGATTGGCTTTTTCCAGTCATCAGGAACTTCCTGTTTGCCATGACCTCTTAAGGCTGATAGCAAGTGAACTCACAATGCTGGGTTTTATTTATTTTTTTTAGTATTTCTTTTTTCATGTCCCACAAACAGGCAGAATATGATTCAAAAGAATGCAGAAAGGAGACTGGTTTTGCTTATTCAGACAAAACATATCATGAGTAGTGCACTTTAGTGAATATGGCAGAGAGCTTCAACAACGATTTTCTAGTTCACTGACTATTGCTTTCAAGAAATGCAGCATAAGTATGGCATTAAATTAGAAGACCACTTTTAATTTTAAATTTAAGCTGAAAAAAAAAGAGTGCATTAATAAATATAAATTAAGTCTTCAAAAAGCCCGTGTTCTTCCCTACATTCTCTCAATAACCTTTTTTTTTCTAACAAACACTATCAGGTGCAGTATTCCAGAGAGAAAAATACATGACACTTATCCTCCCCTATTGTGTACAGAATAGATGCAGAGATCACAGGAAATAAATTCTTATATTAAATTATGAACATATTTTAACTTGATTGCTTCCTCATCTTTGTTCCTCTTTTTCTCACAGGATGAGTGAAAGTACATTTTAACTTGGTAAACCTGAACTTAAATAGGAGGAATGGTGGTTTGCTTTATCTTCTGTTGATATATTCAATGAATATCTACTCTGTGTCAGAAATATCTATAAACAAAAAAATCTGTTACTAGAGTTGGTTACATACATATTTATTTTTGTTAAAATTATCTGGACAGGCTAATAGCGAGTGCGTTTCTGTTTTATTACTGCTTAAAAGTTTCAGTTGGTATGTGTAGGACGTATGTATTACGTTAAAGTTTTATTATGCTTTAAGTACGCTACCTGGGACTTTGTTTTGATTAGTTCATTTAGGACCTAAGCAGAAATGCATGGAGGTGTTTGTAAACTCTCCATTGCTTCCAGTGGCTTTTAAATCAGAGTAAATATCTCATTGTTTGCTCTAACCAAGAATTTCATGGAAATATTAAACATTTTAAACTGTAAAGAATATTTTTGAGTATATTGACACTAACATCTCTTAGCTTGGACCCAAAGAATACTAAACGAACAATCTATAAGAAATTTAATGAAAATTTATGTATTAAAAATCTTAATAGTATTATTTTTAATTCAATTTAACTCCAATTCAGGAAAGGAGCTGAAGGAGCCATAGGTGAATGTTGTTTGGGTGGGCGAAGAATGAGAATTTGTTTTTAGTCCTTTCCAATTTTAGTTTTCAGTCTTTTTAATATGCTAGCTCTTGCTGGTTACCAAACATACCAGCCAAGTGTGGTGGCTTCCATCACCATTTATAGATTTGGTTTTTAAAAGGTGGGATCCAGCAAGTCTTATCCCTGTGTGTATCCATTAGATCTGCACTAGTGTTTGATAAATAATTACATCGTGTGAAGAGGTAGACAGGTGGTTTAGTCATCCATGAATCATAAACCTGAACATATACACCAAGCTCTTTCCTGATTTTTCTCCCAATCTTTTCCCCTGGATTATGGTTACTTAGAGCAAACGTTGATATAAATCAGAAACATCCTATTTTCTACAACCTGTTAATTAGAAATGCTGTATGTGTAGACCTGCTATTCTGATAGGAAGGTGTGTTAGCACTTCATTCACTAAATATGCCAGTCTCCCAGCCTGAACTATTCTAGCTGCTAATGTGTGCCTAATCAGTAAGGAATTAATTCAGACTCAATTTATATAAATTGGAAGGGTTTTTCTGTTTTCTACAAACTAGATACTAGGGCATACTTCTCAGTGGATGCAAAAGGTGTGGTTCCTGTATGGTATTTCCAGTGTTCCAGAGACTATTGTAACTGGGGTCTAATAAATTATTCTGAAATATTTGTGGGATAGTCTTGTGGTACTGTCACTTTAGTTTGAAGTGTAGAACTGTATACACCTAATCTTCTGATTAACTGTTGAAATTAGTTAGAAACTACAAAGATATTCCTTATTACTTTTTTTATAAATAAACCAGAAAATAATAAATCTGTCAGCACTTAAGCAGTTAACTGTGTTAATATCCAGCCAGATGAGATTTATGAGTTAATACTGCATTGAGAAAGGGGATAATATCTATCTTGCCACGTGATTGTTTCAAGCTGTCTGCAGCCTTAGGCAGACATCCTATACATGCCACATTTAAAAGGTTAGCTCTGTATCTGGAATAATGTTTAGAGCCTCAGGCTCAAATTTGACTATGTTTTGCTTGATATCTACTATTGCAAGGATATAAAGCAACTGTAAACCTGTCTAACCGACCTGTTAATCTGTTTATAGCTGTTCTGCAGGTCTAGAATGATGTGAAGTAGTGGGAGTAAGGGAAAAAATCTGGCCCTCAGTTTTGTTTGTAAAAGGAAGCTTGGATTTTTGAAGTTATGTAGAAATTTAAAAATAATCTGCAATTATGTGACAATTTACATGCTTGCATAGTAACATTATACGGAAGACCTTGCTTGCGGTTTCCTTTGAAAATATTCAGCAGGTGCACAATCCACTCTCCTTTTATACACGGATGCAGAGATCTCTTTCTGTGTCATAAACGCTTGAAACTGTAACCCATAGTGTAGTTCTTGTAATCTTTTCTAGTTCAAATGATTGAATATCAATAACAAGGATGGACTGAGGAAAGGAACTCTGTTGATTAAAAAAAGTATGTATTTGCATGACTAAAATATTTGGTTCATTTTTCAAAAACAAATTTCATTTTGGGAGGAAGTGTCTATACTGACTTAAAAGCATACTCCAGTGAGGTTTATTCTGAAAAATGGTAACATGACAACCTATTATACTTATGTGCTAGGGTGATAAAGAGATTCTTTATCTGAGTAAAGAATGCTGTTTTGGTTCATTATGACAGAATTTTTGATAAAATGCAGCTTCTGAAATCCCTCTAATTGAATCTATTTTTAGCCCTTATTTTTCATATTGCCAAATAAGAAGAGATTCTAAAAGGGAATAATTTACGAAGTGGAATAAAAGCAAAGGGGAAAAACAAGTCAGCACTGAAGGTCAGTGTCTTATTCAGAATACTATGTGAGGAATATAGTTTAATATTCTGATGCTTTTTGTGTCATGGATTTGGTGTTTCTTACTTCCAATAAAAATAGCAGAAAACTTAATCATTAAACCATAACATTCTTGACGGATTCTGGGAGAATAGTTCTTCATTCTTGTAGGTATAATGGCAAAATAAATGTGACATCTTGAATTGGAAGTGGATGAGAATATTTTTGCAGGCAGTGTGTTCTGTTTTTAAGTGTGCGCAGTTCCCCACAACCAACCTTAAACTCTTTCAGCAATCAAAATACATTTTGATGATTGACGTATTGACCCATTGCTAGGTAATTCTGTTTTTCCACCTGAACATTAAGACTCATTAATCACTCATGCTCACTGAAGTCAATAGGACTGTAAGTCAGAATTTTGAAAGAGATCTGATGGAATTATGTATTCTAACAAAACTAGGCTTGGAGAATTCTTGGAGGCCTTGCTATTACTTGGAAAATTCTAAGGTGAAAGTGGGATCTGACTTTTGTAATTCCAACTAGGTTCTCTCTACAGTCAGTTGAAAATGGTGATGATTCATCCCATGTATCTTGGATACCTATTTTATCCTAGACTTGTATCAAATTAATTCTATGTTTCATGAATAATTGCTGCACATATACTAATAATGTAAGGTCTTTCAGAGACACATGGCTTGTATTCAAGATGCTGTATTTTTAATGCAAGTATATGCATAGCTGAAGAATTTCTGGTTGTGGATTCTTTATATAACAGCAGTAAAACTATGTATGAGATATAGATACTGCTTATAAGACAGGTATTTCTGCCATTAAGGATATAGACTATTTCAAAATGCTTATCTAACTTTATTGCAATTCTTCTTATCCTCAAGAGCTGTTGAAATCTTATCTAGAACTCATAAAAGTTATTAGAAGGAAAAAAACCCACTCTCATTTTGTTTCTACTACAAAGAAGAAATTATATTAACTAGAATCTGGTTTCGATAATCATCACTTGAAGAAGGTAAAATGCTGTAGCAGTGAGAGATCGGTTTGGCCTATTACCCGTTTGAATAGATTCATTAAATCAGAGCAAGTATTAACTGCCAAGAATATTTCTAGGTGGTTTAAGCTAATATCCATTGTTCACTGAGATGAAAGCCTCCATTTGGGATGATGGATACTTTCACAAATACAATCAAATATAGGCACCGCTTTTAAAATTTGTATTTCACCCTTTTTCTGGACAGGGGTGGTGGTGTATTACTTTACCCTGAGTGAATGGTACAGTATTTTGAGTTTCAATGTAGAGACTGTGGGAATGTTATTCTTATGTTAACAGCATACAATGCAATTAATTATTTTTTTAATTGGAAATAATGTGAATGTAATATTCATTTCCAAGGGAATTTCACTGTTATTTGACATCAATTAACTTGACATAAAAATCATTTGTTACAATTCCCATGTAAAGTAGAAATATTTATCTTAAGTGGCAAATTACACTTAGCTCTTTTGATTTTTATGTTGATGTAATTTTATTCCACTGTAATTAATTTAACATTAATTAATGTCCAGATTAGCATTTCAATGCTAATACATTGACATTGGGAATTGCTAGGATTTTTCTTTTACACAGTTTAGTTGGCACATGTAGTTGGGAGTTGGGGAGCACTCTTTTTCTCGTGGAGAACTGATGGAACTGCCTTTCTGTCATACTATGTGTTCCTGAATAATGTAGTTGATGGGATTTTCCATGGCTGCATTGATATGTTTTAGAATAGGTGTGAAAGCATCCAATATTACTCCAGCCTCATCACTGTAGGATCTGTATTCTCCAGAACTGCCCTGAGCAATGGGACTGGCTTCTCTGCAGTGTAGGGGTCTGTCTTCTTTGAATGAAACTGTGCGATCATTTGCCAATACCCTGCAAAAATGCAATATTCACTGAAACGTATAAGAGCAAGTACGTAGCCAGTCATCCTGTCTCGTTCTTGCCACTAAGCATAGTGATTCTACTGCAAGATTTTAATTTTTGAAGGAAACATTTCTGTAGACTTGTCCAGTTGAAAAGCAGCCATCTGTTGACTGATATTATTGTAGATACTAGAAACTTTATAAAGAAATTATGTGTTCTATCAACCTTGAAAATTCTTTAACTGTTTCATTTCTGCTGTCTTATGGACTACGAAATACCAAATGTATAAATAGCATAGTCATAAATATGCATAAACTTAATGCAGGAAAATGTTATTGGAAGTCTACCCTAGTTGTTCATCTTCAAGCAGTGAAATTGCTATAAATGACTTTGCAAAAATAGACTGGAAATAGTCCTGATATGGTCATAACTGCACAAGAAGGTAATTCACATTTTCTTACAATATGCCAGTTTGATGCTTCTAAGAAATTATTTTCATTTCGTATTTTCTTTCATTATAATGCAGGCCACTGCAGAAGGAAGGACCTGGGATGTTCACCCAGGGGCTCTTATGTTAGTACAGAAGGGATTTTATTTATTGGTAAAATAGTTAAAACTGAGCCTCCACATAGGCCCTTTGTTCTACAGCTGCTTATTTCTGTCCTGATTGTGAATCAACCCTTTGTCTTGACTGTGAATAGCCTGTGAACACGCTGCTGTTTTGGAGGCTGTGTTTGCTATTCAATGAATGTTTTATGCAGACAAGTTTTTTTGCCTCCAGATTGTTCACTGCTTGTCCAAGGAGTGACTTAGGTTATAGATAAATTCCCCTGGAAATTTACTTCTCAGCGATTCAATGGATACGTATAAAGAAAGAGCAATATGCAAGCTTGCATGTTGCTTGTTCATAATACAGACCCATGGGTAAGACTACTTCTAAAAGGTCCTAATTTATGAAATAAAAATTACTTTCCGTGCTTACATATGTGGCTCACTGAAATAACATGAAGTCTGAGGGTGAATGATCAGAAAGAGGTGTGATGGGAAAGGGACTCATTTTCTGAAGGAGGATGTATTTTCCATTAGTTTCAAATGATCACTTTGGGAATATTTCTCATCTTTCGTAAAATTTAGTCATAGGAGCATCCCTCTAATATGCATCAACAGGCTTCTATTATTCTTTCATTTTTCATAGCCATTCAATTTGTAAGCCTTTCTTTCTGTCAGTAATATTTCCTGGGTGTTCAGTTATTCAGCAGCTCCTGGGTGGTGCATCCTTCTGTTGCCATTAGAAGGATGCCCATCTGACTACCATCCTGTGAAACACGACGACAAGTTGAAGGCAATTACAGAGTTAATGGCAGCTGAAGCAGAGACAACTCAGTTGTGCAGAATTCCTTTTGTATCTCTACATAAACTATGACAGAGTTCAGTGGAGGTAGTTAACAGTAGTACAAATTGGTGGAAATTAAATGGGAGTCAGGCCCTATATGTCTGAGGAAGTAGAAGAAAAATTAGAATGTCCCAGCAAGGCAAATTACAGCAGTTTAGAGCAAACGATGTCTCTGGGCAAAAAGAAGAATTTTACAAAGAACAGTGCAGAGTATAAGAGAGCATAAAAGACAAAATCTTTGTGGAATAAAGATTAACCATTGAAAAATATTCAGAAGAGAAAGACCACGTGAGAGATGGTTGTCACTCATAGCTTGATTTAAACCTAGAAGTTAATAGTGTTACTTCAGTCTGAAACTGCTTCTACTGAGTAGAAAATTTCACCATCTTAAAACATGTTCCACTAAAGCACGATCCCAGCACTTGACTCAAATGGGAATTTTACACTCATCTCAGAATAATGCACTTTTTTGGTTGGTTGTTTGTTTCTCAGTACTCTTTCTAAATAATCAGAACAATTTGAAAAAAATGGGGGTTTTTTTGTGTGGTCTTGTAGATTACTTTTAAATTTTTCATCCTTATTACTCCAGTGATGACAAATTTTGAAATGGACACAGAGACGCAGAGTTTGCCATGTAGAAAATTTTTTAAATTAGTTAAATTTTGGCTTTGTTTATATTAGTTAATTTCATTGCAATGTAAGTACATGGAGGCAGTTATTGCTGAGACTACACATATCTTTAATCTCTGTGATTCAAGGGTTTATTCTGATTACTTGATCCATTGTCACCATATGATTTGAAGATTACTAAAGGGTAAAAGGTATTAGGTGCACAGTGGATGACTTTGTGCTAGTCAGCCATATGCTGGGGTGCTTTCAAAGAAAAGCTGCTGGTTTAGTTTCCTTTAAAAGAAATCTAGCTGCATCACCGAAAGTGCTGTAAAATCTGAACATGTGTTATGTGGAGACATTCAGGGGATCTTTATCTCCTATGCATAGGAGACATTCAGAACTACAGTACTTCTCCAACTCCAAGCACAAACTACATATTTATTCTTCATATGATGTTATGCTGTTAGACCAGCAGTCAGCTGTGCGTTAGGACGTTCATTGGGAGTGGAACAAAGCCCCTAAAGGCTGGTAGATAGCCTGAGTTGGTGACAAGCACCCTTGTGCTTTGCTCTAGTTACCAAGAGCTCACTTTTGTCTCAGTGGCGTTTAGTAGAGCCAGCTGTGCCCCACCAGGTACTACTACTGATAACTTCCTTGATGGCTGAACTGCTGCATAGAAATAATTTCTTATGAAATCATAATACTGGTGTACAGTGGCAGAAGGATCCAGCTCTTCAGAGCTATGCACATCCTGTGAGTTCGTTCTACTGTGATACAACTCATGCCACTCAGAGTGTTAATTATTCATTGTTATTCTCAGTCCTCCTGTCAAGTACTGCACAAGCATTGGAGGAGACACTCCTCCCAGCCTGGAGGTTACAAAAGTGAATTTCAATGAAATGTCCAAACCAACCAGCAGCAAAACCAAGAAATAAATTCAAGACTATATCATTTCTGATCACTGCCTTAATAGCTATTCAGTCCAGACTTTCCCTACAGTTCTATATTTCATCTAATTCAGTTATAAAGCTGATACATAAAGATTTTTTGACAACTAGATGTTTTGTCAGCCTCTGCAGCAGCAGAGCTATGGTACGCATCCATGGGACTGTTCTGCCTTGAAAGTAGCGTTGTGTCATGTGTTAATGATATCTTTTGCAGTTGCTAGACGTTTTGAGGATGAAGTAGCTTTGTCTTTGTTCAGTGTAATATACTGTATTAAGAGGTAAACAGCCCACGCAAGCTATCATTCCGTGATAACTTGAAGGCTATGACCTGCAGCAAGGTAAATTGTATACCTAACCAAACGCCAGACTTGCTAAATGGACCTTTATTTACCTTGAAATGGGATCTGTTTGAAACACAGGCTATTTCAGGTAACAGGCATTTAGCCTTCTGTATGCTTTGTTTTGATCTTTTTGTACAAAATAAAGTGTTGCGCTTTCCTGTGAGAGATGAGACAGTGAGACATAGCTTGTGTGATATTGCAAATAGAAAATACAGAAAACAGATTTTTAAAATAAAATTAATTTAGCAGAACATATTTGAATTACTCTGAAATAAGTAGGACAAGCCAGCAGACGCTAGGGAGTTTGATTCAGATCACATGGATAATTCATACTTCACATTCCTTCTCCTAGTTCAGGATAAAAGTTATGCTAAAATTCTAATCAGGACTACTATAAATTACCAAATTCTGTTTCCTCCTACTAGAAATACCTTTATGTTTCTCTGCACCTTATTTATCTGTAACTATCTTTCTAAAAGAATGTTTTCTAAACTGCTAAAAACTGCTCTGTGCTGCCCAACTGTTGTTTTGTTGTTCTGTGGTTTTTGGGTTTTTGGGTTTGGTTTTGTTTTTTTAAAAAAGACTCCTTTCACTGTTCTTACCCCTTAAAAATACCAGTTTAATAAATTATTTTCATCCAAGTCTTCTGTCCTTGTTAAGGCTTTCCCATCGTCCTTAGGGTTCTGTCCAAAGTGCTTTGAAGTCAATGGGAACTGCCCTGTTTTCCTCAGAGGTAATTTTTGGAAGACTCATTAGATTTCAGTACACTCCATATAACTAGAAACTCTTGGTGTCTTGAGAAGTAAGTCTGGTCTCTGCTGTAGAATACTTATTTGAATTTGAATAAAGTGAATTTACTCTCCTCCAAGTTGTATAAATCACTTCATGTGAGTGTTTTCCCTCTTCTTCACAAAAAATTATTTGTTTTAAAAAGCAAAAGCTTTGGCTTTTATATGGTGTTGTATATGAACATGTGGCACAAAAAGTGCCATATTGGTATGAGTTTGAATGACTAGTTAATTATCCTAAATAAGGGCCTGTAAAGCTTTTGTTCTGCCCACTGTAACAGAATGTTCTGTAAATGAAATATATTTTGTAGCAAACTGTTTCAGAAATATTTTAGACAGTTGTAAACTATTTTTACTGGTGTGATTTTTTTTATATACCTTTAACATGTAGAGTTAGGCACTTTTCTTACCATCAGTTGAGTTGCATAGACCAGGGACACAGGAATTATTATGGTTAAAAATGACCAGAAGAGAAATCTATGGTCCTCTGTATGTTAAAAAGAAACTGCAACCATGTCCAGTAGCTGTAGCATGTCTCAAAACACAAGCATCTGTGGCATTGTCCATTCAGATGCTGCACAAATGGGTGTAGCAAGCAGTACTCCCATTGCAACCCTGTCCAGGGCTGTGTAATCAAGCACACCACAAGCTCGCAGCAGGATGTCTGCATGAGACAGGCTGTTATTGGTCTCTTCATTGCTTGGTCAGTGGGGATCTCTATCTCCTATGTATTGGAAGTATAGAAGAAATTAATAAGAAAGGATGCTTGACTAGGATCTTTTAGCATGCTTCTCCAAAAAACATTCAGCAATGGTAACCTTCTCCTAGTGCTGAAAACTTTGATTTATAGCTGATGTATAATACAGATGTTATGTGTCTCCACACCCCTCATTAGGTATATGTCTATCTCTTAGTAGTTGCTTTGAGTCTGAAATTGTCTAGCTGAAATGATTTATGTCTATATTTCTAAGGATCTTACAGCAGCAAAATATTAATTCTTGTGCTGTTTGTTTGGATGTTGTTTTACAGCAATGTTTACATTTATTCAGATTTTCCTTTATACCTGAAACTGTATGATAGAATTGCATAGTATTATTACCATTCAGTAAAGAAATATACAAATTCTATATTTTAGAAATCAAATTTCTTTTTATCTTTAAGATAAAAAGACACCTTAATCAACCATAGTATCTTCTGTGAAATATCTTGCACAATTATAATCTCAGACAACCAAACAATTTATTTCCCAGATGACATTATATCTGCAAATATCAGTTCTCCTTCCTTGTAATTTCAACATTGTATATGCTGTCCTAGTTGCCAACTAGTATGTTGAGTTGAATGCAGTTTCTGTTCTTCAAATACCTTCAGTCTTTGTCATAAAATTCATTGTGTAGCTTTACATCATATAATCACGTATAATGACTTCACAAAATGCTCAAACTAAGGAGGAAAAGTTCCTTGATGTGTTTAAAAAAAAAAAAAAAAAAAAAATTAGCACAATGGATTTTTTCCCCATTCTCTAAGCAAGAAAAATTAAGTGAGTTAAACTCATCCTAACTTTAGAATCAATCCAGAAAACATATAGCACATTCAGTAAAAAGCAGACTTATCTATAAAAACACCTGGAAAATGAAAATTTGGTTTATTAAGTATTATCATTTCCCTTGCAACATTTTTTCAGTGTCGCTTTTGGAGTAAATTCCTATTGTGTAGCATGATTTATAAAGTATTCATTATCTTCCTTTTCACAGTTCTTTAACGTTTGTTCTATAGCTGTGCACTATTAACCTAACTCCTCTTTTTTTATTCCTTTCAATTATACTTTATGCTGTAGAAGAAATAATTTTTTAGGGTTGCAGATAAATTTTTAATAGACAATATGGGATTTCTGTTAGTGCTTATATAATAGTTTTATAGCCTAAACAGTGTTCAGGTTAATTTAGCTTTTTCAGCAACTCCATTTTTTAAAATTCTTGTAATTTTACTTAATAAATATATCTTTCTACCTTATTTAATAGAGAGGTCTTTGGAAAATGTCATTCAAGTTCTAGGATTTCCATAGAAAGTTTATTTTGCTGGGATCCGTTATATCAATCTGTAGAGTTGACTTTGCAATCACAACCTATAATGTACAAAGCTCTAAAGATAAAACATTTCTTTGAACAACACTTGGCAGTAAAAGATCAGAGTTTGTGTTAGCTGCATGTAGGTGTCCAGAGTATTGTGCATCAATGGCTCAGTTTCCAAAGCACCATCTATCTCCTATACTTGAAGTATTATATATTGATTATGGGATTAAGTTAAAGCCAATTTATATTTCATTCTCTGAGATAAGAAGGGAGTGGCAATTTTCTCTGAGGAAGTCAATCCCTGTCAAGGTTACACAGAAAGACTTAAGCCAAAGAAGAGCTGAGCTTTATGGAGAAGACCTGCCTCTGCAGACAGTTGATTCCGTACTATTACACGCAGGAGAACTGTATGCTAGAGTGAAATTGTTGAAACAAAATTAAACATAGTTTATGTTCTCATGGGCTACCTGGATTATCTACTTCTTAAGAGCTGTTTCTCAAATGCACTTTCAAACTCAGTGAAACTTCAGGCACTACCCAATCTTAGAGTATACCTGAAAAATAGCATAGTATGTTTTATGGTATACTGTATATCAGGTTTGTTTAATGCTATAATCAAGCCAACAACAAGCTCATCTACAAAAAGAAGTGTAGCTGAAGAAACAGGACCGGAACTCACAAAGACCAAGCATGTATTCTTGGCTTGGCTTGACCAGTTAGCAAATCTTCCTCTCTGTTGGCTTCTGCTTTAGTAACCTCATTTGAAGAAACCTCTCACTGCTGTGTGATACAAATACTGGTTTTGATGCTGATGATTATGTGGTCAATTATCTGTCAGTTTTAGTAGTCACTATTGCTACCTTGATGTCTGTTTATTCCTCCATTAGTTTGTTCAGGCTGATCATCTTTGAAATGTCCTTTTAACTTTTCATTTGAGTATGTCGTGTTTCTGATTTCATTTACAGAGATCCATCAAATTGACATGGGATTGAAGGAGGTATTGGTATAAATTTAGGGGTGTCTTTTTAAAACTTTTTACTATCAAAAAGCTATCACTTACTGTCAGTAACATGATGGGTTCTTGCATACTAAAAGCAAGTCCTTTAAGTATTATTCATATTGTTCAGTAGTGACTTCACACAACTGATTTTTGAGAAAAGAAATACTGCAAAAGTTTTGCTACAAGCATTAAGGACAAAAAAAACCCAAACAAAAACCAACTGTTAAACTTCTGATTCTGCTAATCCACTTAAAAATTGGTGAATAAAAACTCTTTCACCTTGGCCCTATCTTTGTGTCTTCCCTGACCCAAATAGACTGGCCTTTCAAAGAAGATATCAGTGATTATATCGTCACAAAACATTACAGAAAAAAACCCAAAACAGCAGCATTTCCAAGGCTAAAGGTAAAAGGCTATATGATACTTTATTCCAGGCTTACTGCTCATCCAGGTACCTTTTTACTTAAGTCATCAATTTAGAGTTTTTCTATGTATTGTCTGGTGTACGTTGTCATACTAAGGATAGTAAAGAAGTGAAGTGATTTTGATTATTATTTCCCATAAACATCCTGGGAACAGATACTGGTATCAGTTCTCTCAATATGTAAGTCATTAAATAAAGGGTGGAAAAATTATCTCTGCTAGTGCAGAATTTGATGCTTAATTCTGCTCCCATTCATTTTTGGGAAACTATGTTCCTCAGTATAAGATCGATTGGTCTTAAAATAGTATTAAGTTTCATGGATAAAACTCTACTATGTTTCATTTTTAAAATGTAATTTTATAGTGAGACTAGCTTCTCTTTAGATTTCATCGTGAAATATTTTGCCATTCAGTGGGTATACTTTATCACTCTCTCGTAGTTTAGGCCAGAAGCAGAGTTTAAAGCCTATTTTCTCATGTACCACCCACTGGGAAACCCATTGAACAGCATGAGAATATGGTTCTGGTTTTAGGCATTTTTTCCTGTTATTTAAGAGTTGGGCCTTTAGTAGACTCTGGAATATTTTCCACTCTTTGAACATGCCGCTTTTCTCAGTAAAGCCTTTTTAAAATTCTCAGGTTTGCCAACATGTGCGTCTGAAGTATCATACGCCTTTATGGAAGCACATCAAAATGAATATGGATGATTTCAAACTACAGTGTGCATTTGCACTAGGAGCCATATTTTCTCCACATATATTTTCTAATACTTCAATAACTTTATCAACGGTACAATGTCTATAAGCATTGACAAAGTCAAGCACCAACCCTTTAGATCTAGAAAACTGGCAATGAAGTTTTATGTAGAGTGTCCATTTTATATAACTGCCTACTGTCATTTCAGTGGCAAACTGACACTGGGTAACACTGTTTCTGCACTGCAGTTTCTTCCCTTCCCAGTTGTATACAGAGTTTTACTGCTTTCCAGTCAGTTTTGATTATAGTGTTAGTGTTTTAGGTTGGGGTTTTTTTGTTGTTGTTTTTTAAAAAAGTATTTTCTTATATATCTTTTCCTTTTGTGCAGACAAGGAGCTGTTTAGAGCTAGCTGTTCAGCTAGGGGAAAAACTGGATTTCAAGTATTTGCCTTAGTGAAACCGTACTGATGTAATGCTGCTAAAGAATGGGCTCTGTCTCTCTGCGTGGTTTGGATAATGTGAAATTTCAAGATGGGGGAACAGTCAAAAGATGTCACTGCAATCTGCAATTGGTGTTAGACATGTAAGGTGTAAGAACTACTTCAGTTATCATCTGATCAAGGATCACCTTTTTCCTTCGTTTATTCAGAGTTTAGCACCATACAGCCCCGTTTTTGTCCTAGGTGCTATGAAAATATAACTTCATCTTAGTAGCAAACATGTCATGAAGTACCGTTTGCAAACTAGTTTGGAGGAAGATTACAGCTAATTACAGGTATAAGTCTTTATTTAGAGTCTCTATTCTTTTTAGGCTGTTATCTAGACAAGTAAATTGCACTGAGATTCACCAAATCTGGGCATTCAACTCATGCTGGCAACTCTGAAAATCACTTAAATTTAAATGTTTGTAATCACAGACACTTTTGAAAGGCAATGTATTTTCTTTCTTCCTGAGTAATCTTCAATAATTTCTAAATTCAAAATATCCTTAAGTTATCTAATCCTTCTATTGCTTGATTATTCTATCTGCTGTATTTATAATTGGGCAAGGATAATCATAACTGAGCATAATTCCTCACTGGGGAAGTAGGTAATAAAACCAAGATTGGTCACGAAGCTGATCAGCCAAAGAGGAATGCTGCCAGAGCAGCAAATCTGGGGCTTAGCATTTCAGAGTTCATTCTGGTTCTCATCAGTCCGTGCAGGATTGAATGACAGGTGGTGGTACCTATGGTTTGAAATTAGAACTTTAATTCTTGTTCCCTGGAAGTCTGCATTTGTGTTACTTTGCTTATCATTTTTCCAAAATACAGATAATATTTTTGGGGAAAATATGAAATATATACTACGTTCTTAGTTGTTCTAGCTTTCCATGGCACTTTATAACAATATGAAATGGATTTATATTTCATCTCGAATTTATACCTACTTGGAATCTCATCTTCAGAAATAAGCCAATTTTCCAAATTAAGGTTGAAAAACCCCAATTACTCTCAAATAGACATATTGCACTGTCTTATGGTTTGTTGCATGACAGATTTTTGCCAGGTACAGAATGAACTGGTTGCATTTGGATTTCACTGTGAAGTGAGGATGCTTGGCTTCTAGAAACTGTTCGTTACTTTCTTTTGAAACAGGCTCTTGATTGCTGACGCTTTCTCCCATGAAAGTTAAGACAATTCCCTTCCTAAGCGGAAGCATTCCTCTGCCTTCATGCTTACTGGCATCAATCTACCACTTACGGCAAATGAACAGTCACTTTCACTTGACTTGGGCAGTTTGGAAAAATTATCTCATCTCTGTTTTTAAAACTGTAGATTCTTCCCCCCTCCCCCCCTCAGTTAAGTAGTTTACTGAACTTCACTGTCTTCTGTAGGCTAGCCAACTATTGGTTTGTATTATAAGTGAAGATTTACCATTTATATTTGAACAGTGATCTGTTGGGTCTCTAGATATCTAAGAGCTGTGGAGAACTAATGAGAGATTCCTGAGAAACATCTGCAGTATATATGTGGACCAATCCTGTGTCACATACACAGGAAATAGAAATTGAATGTATAAATGATACTGTTTAATGCATCCTGCATTGGGCACTTTGCTATGAATAAACTGCCAGTGAAGGCTTGTTTGCATACTGAGGGCCTACCAGTTTTTGGCAGTATTAATCTGCATTTCATACTGAAATTCCTAATAGGTTTGGATGTATGGTGCTGCCTACAGAAGAGGAATTGGAAGCAATTCCTCTTTACTTACATTCTTTCTAGATCAATTGACCTCTATCATATTTCCATGTAAGAATTTACAAAAAAGTAGTCTGAGGTACTCATTCTTAATTGGAATGGTTTAAAATAGAAAAACGGGTGATTCTGTCTTCAGGCAGGGTATGTTACACACTCCAAATGTTACGTAGGCGATAAAGCTTGGTGAATACATGATCTCCACAAGAAAAATGTATGGTAGTTTGATAAATAGCATCTGTGGAAAACACTAAGTGACCAATGTCCATATATATTTACTGTGCTATAGTATTGCTAGTCTCAAACATCACAAATATATTGTTTTTCAATATCAAACATAATGTTTTTTAAAAGGAAAATTGTATTTCTTTTCTTCTGCTGCTAACACATATATAATGTATTGCACAAAGGAGATATTCCTTTTAATGAAAGGGAGGCATTAGAAGCTGCATCTAAAAGTATAAAATCAAACTTCAGATATCACCAGAATGGCATTAAAATTGCAAAACATAACAACCCTGACCTAACTGTTAAGTAAGATTCTCATGTGTTATATTTGGAAAATTATGGGTATAATGATGAAATTACAGCATAACTAATTATTGTTTCTGATTTTCCTGAAGGAACTGATACATTCAGAGTTTATTTTTTTCCCTTTATTATAAAATGCCCAAGAGTGTTTTAAATTTAGGATCCCTAAAATTAGAATTCTAAACAGAACAGGTAAATTGAATATTGCAGGATGGAGTTATGGTTTGGCATTTCATGGAGATTTTCCACATACTTTAACAGAATAATTTAATCAGAGAATAATTAAGGTTGGAAGGTCTATATGGCACTCATCTAGTCCAACTTCAAAACTGGATCAGGTTAGCGGGGCTCTGCTTATCTATGTTTTCAATATCTCCAAGGTTGGTGACTCCACACGTCTCTAGGCAAATATTCATGGGAATAGAGTAAGACCAATGTGAGCATGACTCCCTAGTTTCATGTAGAAATGCCCAGCCTACCTGATCCTACAAGCTGCCGGCAAAATGTTGTTGGAGACAGCATGATATATAACACCTTATGGGTCTGAGAGGACTGTTTTGAACCGGATCACGTGTGGATATTTGATTCCCACCACTTCATACTGGAATGGCTGGTTAGATGTGTACCAGGATAACTCCATAGTCTTAGACTAAAGAGTCACTAGTAATTGCTGTTTTTCACAGCTGGTATTTGCTTTCACAAGAATCCAAATCTGTGCCAGCAAAGTTGTCTGATAATGGTACAGCCTTGGTGTGGGAATGTGGTACTAAAACCATTCAAGAGCCATACAGCCTCAGCTGTCTTGCAGTCAAAGCAACTGCTTCTGAGGAAGGATTAATTTTTAATTTATAGGGTGCTGTTTGAGATCATGAGCTTCAGTGTAGTATGGAGTTATCACTGATGGTTATAACAGAAAGTTTTTGCTATTGTTTATATAGGTGGTTATCACCCAGATGATTATCTCCATTTTCAAAAGTGCGAATTTAGTTATCAAGGCTACAAGAACAGATTTTTGGCTGTATAATATTTAAATGGAGAAGCTTATGCATGTTTATGTAATTGTTTAAATTAAAGGTCTCTGCTTTAAATGGAAAGAAAACAAAAATATGTAGTATTTTGTTTCAGCCTCATTAAAAATCAATCAAAATTTGCTATTAATTTGCTTCTAGGTGGTTGGGTTTTTTCCAAGGATTTTTATCTGTAATACTGGAGTAAAACACAATCCTGAGGCACAAAATCCAGTTTCTAGGCTTTTACCTTTGGGGTGAAGGAAAGTTAAAAAACAAAGCCAAGGATAAGCAAAGGTAGGACTCCGTTAGTATTAAAAAGGAAGGAGACATTTACTGAGAAGCAAGGACCATAATCATCAAAAGGCAAGTTCTTTCCAACTCTGGTGAGCTTTAGAGCCAGCCTTCTTTTCGAAATAGAGTGCATGTTATGTGTAGGCAAGGATTTCAGGAATACACTTGGAATAAAATCCTAAGCTACCTTTCTCCAAAAAGCATTAAGCTCAAGGTATTAAGAAGAAAATACGTTTTTAAAAAGGAAAAACCCTTTGCAGACAGGGTATATCTCAAAGGAAATTAGGCCCATTATGACCTGGAAAAGGATTAGCAATTATTTGTAGATCTGAAAGTATTTGTAATGTTGTTAGTAGAAATGATTTTGTAGAAAGAAAGCTCTTTTGAAATACGAATATGAGAAAAGACAAAATTAAAATGCAGTTCAGGTATATTTTTGGTTTTGCACCTGTCATATTTTGAGCCACCCTGCAGCAATATATATATATATAGGGTAAAATAGTTCATGAGAGGATGTTTGTGAATTTTAATGACAGCTTCAGGGTTTTCATGACCTATCAGTTCTGGAAATAACACTAGTGGCTTGTAAAAATTCTCAGTAAAAATCCTATGACAATAATAATGGTGAGCTATCTGTAGAAAGAGACAATTGATTAAAGACATATGAAATGTTAAGCACTGACCTTGGTAAAACTAACGCACTTGGCCTCAGATCAAGAGATTTGCAGTGATTCAAAGCAATAACTGTTAGACAAATATAGTGTATTTTACAGCTGTAATTTGAAAACAGCATGTGGCAGATTGGCGTAATTTATGCCAAAGTGTATTTTTATTGCATAACTCATTACTCATTCCAGTGGGAGCCAAGAACATAACCTGTGTAGGTACTACTGAAAATACAAGTAGTTTCCTATCAATCGTCTTAGGTACATAAATAGCTTTGAAACTCTAACCCATTAGATGCTATTGTCTTGTGACCAGGAAAAAGCTATTTGCTTTTGGAGGGTGAGTGCATATGTGTATGTTAATGACAAAAATGAATGAGAAGGTTGGAGATTCTCTTAGGTGAGAATTTCCTCCTAGAAAAGCTCATGGCAGGCTTTTGGGTGACTTCTGATTTGTGTGGGATTTTTCTGGTTGCTGGTGTTACAAATTTTTTGGTTTGTGGGGTTTTTTTGGGTTTTGGTTGGTTGGTTGGTTTTTTGTGTTTGGTTTTTTTTTCCTCTAAGGGAACCAACAGAATAGAGCTGTCCATTTCGAAATAAAAGATTTGACGTGGCAGACAATGATTTTCATGTATTTATTGTTAGGAAAGCACTTGTCTTCAGAGAAATAACTGATGCCAAGAGTATTTTGAAGTCAGTCCTAGATTGCTACTGGCATTAGGTAAAAGTGTGAAATGGATGACCCTGCACTTCTGGATCAATGGCAAGATGTCAAATGACTACCACGCAATGATGTTGGCTCTTTAACATCCTCATCCATATTCTTTTCTGCAGAAGGAGAATTCTCTCAATCAACTTTTGTACTGGGCCTTATAAATCCTTCAGAGCTGTCCTTAGTTTGTGTGACTTGAAAATTAACCAGCACAGTGAAAGGAGAATTCGGCTCTGAAGCAAATAAAGTTGGTCTTGAATTGAGCTGAAGAGTCAGACATTTTCTTTGCCTGTCACTGAAGTTCTTTAGTAGACTAAAAAACAGTCTTGTAGGCAAATATATAATCTTTCTTAGTAATCAAAAGTGTGAAAAAGGACTTTGCTAATCAAGAGATGTAACAAATATCTTCATAATATACTGTGCACTGCTGTCAACAAGCAGCTGCAGCTCATCTGCAGCATGTTTTCAAACAACATCCATTCAATTACTGTAGATAGATTTATTGTGAATATGTAAAATAGTCAACAAAATGTTGTTCTCTCAGATGAATGAACAGACTTTAGTTGTCTGTCAGTAGAAAGGACTGATCAGAGGTACTTTGCTTATGGAATGTTATCTATTAATTTCTTTTTTTATTAATAATAGAGTGTCTTTGCAAACAAATTACAACCCTGATTTTATGACAGCAGTCGCTTTTAGAAATATAAAATAACGTTTCCAGAAAAGAGGACTTAATATGGCACTCTTAAAAGGACTGATGTAGAGTAGAAATCCATCTATGTGTATTTCTCTCTAGAATAAGTGGTTTAATTCACACATTCAAGAAAACGTGGGAAGTTAATAGCACAATATAGAATTGAGCCTAGATTCAGGCCATTTATTTAGTATTATTTAGTGACCCATTGTTTTCTCCAGTAGGTGACTAAGTCTAATTCTATTCTATTCTACATTCTAAGCTTTCAACACTTGATCCATATCATTAACCTGTTAGCTTCTTGAAGCTTGTTTGCACATTGATCCTGACTTTGGGGATAGAAGAGGTTTGATCATTCACACATAGTCAGTCTTGTCCCCTTTTACCAGTTATATTCTTCAACATGTTTTAATGAATGGAGTCTTTGAGCATTAGTTGATCAGTGCAATCTTACAGGTGTTTGCATACAATTTACAAACCTGAAGATATGAGGAAAGGAACAGAAGACAGAGGCTGTAGTTACATGGAATTAAAAAAAAAAAAAAAAAAAAGAGCTGGCTGTTGGAAGGTGATTAAGGTTATGCTCCAGGCAGCATTTTCTTGTTAAATTCACTCTTTTGACACATTATAAAATGCAGTGAAGGCAACAGAGAATTGGAGAGTTTAAATAAATCTGAAGTTCAAGGTCAAGTTTCTTGAAGCCTTAGAAGTACTGACTTGTGTACATAATACAGAATTTAAAACATAAATATGGAATTTGATATTCCAGTACTGTTGGCTTAAATAGGAGCAATAAAATCGCAGACTAATGAAATTGAATTGTTGTTAATCAAACAAAGCAATTTGGATTGTTTGCATTCAAATTCCTTTAATTCTATCCTTTGCTAGAAGTTCATAAATGTTTAGAATCTGCCTCAGATAGAAATAAATGCATATGAACTCTTCTGTACTCCTGAAAAGTGAAATTAATAAGAATTTATTGTCAAATGCTGGTGAAAGCAGTGAAGTTAGCTGGTTTATGTAGTTGCATTTTGCTGGTTGATCTGTTCCCATCTTTGTCCTTAGAGGTATCTCCTGTCACACAATAGTAGCTCTTCTCTCTGAATCTCTAAAAGCAATAGATTACTTAGTGATGGAAGTAGGTTACTTATCAACAGATTGGTTAATGTTGGAAAACCTGTGGTAATCATATTGATCAGAGAAGACATGGATGCCAGAGATTAATATTAGTTATCTCGTATATCGTGAATGAAGGAGTAACCTTAGGGCAAGGCTAAAAGATAACATTCTGGAGGTCATTTAATAACAGAGTTTGGGGAGGTGTGTGTTAATTGTACCACAGTTGTACCAGTGTCACTCAACACACCAGTACAGAACAATGCAGGTTTTCATGCTTTCCCCTTTGGCATGTTTTGTCTGTGTTTTTTAGTTATTTGCCTTTCTTCAAATATACTGAAAATGTCCTTTCCAGTACTTGGTGTGTTTTCTCAAAAAAATTATGTAGCTACATCCTTCAAAGATTCCTTTTTTCCAGTTCACACTTTGCTGTCTAGAATTCAGTGAAATATTCTGAGTTGTTAAGACTTAGTTTTCTGATTTTTTTTTTTTGTATTATCATTCATCTTTACAAGGCAGAGAGCTCTCACTGCTGTGGCCTTAAGCTAAGTCTAATGCAGATACTGCATGTGAAAATCTGTTGTAAACAAGAACGTTTTTAAGAACCTGAAGGAATAAACTGGGAAGCCATTGAGCCCTTAATTTGGACATGCCATGTAGTATATATATTGTTTCCTACCACCAGTTAACAAAAGACTTTTATGATGCCTGAGACTTGAGGAATGTTTACTCATTTTAGTTCTTCCCGCCTTGGGGCTTCTCATTCTAAGTGGCTTCTCAGCACAACATCAGCTGAATTCTGGACAAAACTGAAGTGCAATTTGTGTGGGTTTAAGTGTTCTTAATGGTAAAGTTCTGTGAGCCTCGTTGTTCTCTTCACGTGCAGCGAAATCAATTAAGTATCACCATGTACAATTCACTGAAGCGGACTGCTTTGTTATACTCCAGAAAGTATATTTTCTCAGTCTCATTTCTATGAAAGGCCTGTCTAGCTGTTGCCATTTTTCATATATTTTCATATATTGATGAATTGCATTCATCAATGATGGAAGATCAAGAAATCGATGTATCACTGTGCAGCTGGGCTAAATATTGTAAATTATCCATTAAGTTGTACCAATATCCATTTTAACAAGGAGAAAAAGACATCTTTGAACAACAATTAATTTTGTCTTTTAGCCAGTTCATAACTTTGCATCCTTAGTAAAAAATCAGGCCATAATAAAAGCTTGAAAAGCCTTTATCCCCAACTTTCAGTAGAGGAAAGGTAATATTCTTCTCAATCTACTTTAATTTGTTGGCTAATATCCAACAGTGAAAATGGTTTGAACATTTTATTACTGATCTCTTGGTTTGGGAAATCTGTACCTGCCCTTTAATGTTTTCACAGTGTGTGACAAAACAAATCTACAGAATTACTTTTATATTAATACATTAACTATGGATGGATCTGATCCTGTACATTCTATTGAGTTGGGGTGAGAGAGCTCAGGACATTTGCAACTTCCACTGAAAACAGAGACTTTACTGGGACTTTAGTACAAATACTTAGGCTTAGTGTACTTTTAAATATAGCTATCCTGACATTCGCATTTCTGGGAGGTCAGCTATTACTAAAGTGACTTATTGGTAAAAAAAGATTTTAAAAAGATCTCTGCTTTCTAAGTGATAAACTAAAGTAACCTATCTCTGAGAAATGCAGTATAAGGATTTTATATAGCTCTGCCTGTTATTGCAACAATTAGGAGATCACAAACTCAGCAACTTAACAAACTTATAATAAATTTCTAAAGTAGAAAACAAAACCTCACGCTAACTATAAGAACAACTAATATTCAAAGCATCATCATAGAGAACATGGACAATGCAGGACAAGCTGCTAACCAAAACTGGTCTCAAACTCTTTGAGTGCTTTGCAAGTTGTTTAAATATAATTTTTTCTTGGGTTTTTTTGTTTGTTTGTGGTAGAGATATGGAGGATTTTGAACTAAAGTTTAAATATTAAAAGGCTTCTTTGTGCCATTGTGTTTTTTTTCTTGAAAATGAAAAATTTAGCAAATACATTTCAACAAAATATTTTAACTCATTTTAGTGTGTTTTTTAATGTAAGGTAATACCCTTGATTCCCATATGCTTTTTCTTTCTGTTTTTCATATGGACATTGCAGTCTTTTTCACATAATTCTAAACAAAATGGACTGTTACTTTCATGGAATTACTTTAATGAAAACCACAGGATTACCAGAAAAAAACCTCCACAGTTCATTTTATTAATGTCCTATTTAAATTTTTTGAGGCAGAACTTAACATGTAACTAAACTCAGTAAATACGTACTTATTTTTGTTAGAGACTGCTGACAACAATATCCATCTGTAATATTTTTTCTCCCTGCTGCCTGCCAAAGGCATAGCTAAAAGAACGAATTCCTTCTATGAAAAAAGAATACTTAAGTATTTAACTTAGTAATTTCTTTAATTTGTTAATTAAAAGAGTAGCCTCTATATGTTCATTAAATTTGCTTTATATAGTCGTCCTATTTCAGATTCAAGGGAGGTGTCTTAGCCCATTTCTTATTTTTTATGTCTTCAACAACTGCACAAAATTTTGTCACTAATTTTTAAGGCTGGTTTTTTTTTGCCATGGAACTGAATAGCATGACATTTTTCTGAACTACTCAATGCCATTAACTTATTAGGCTCATTTATTCAGGGAAATGTATTTGGTACCACTAACCTGAAAGGAGAACGGCATACAGAATGCATGAATCTGTAGAGACAAGAGGAGAGAAAGACGGACATTTTTTCTGTTTTCCTATAAGCATACTTCCTCATACAACTAAGAATGAGTAAAATGAATGAAAGGAAGCATTTTATGAAGCTGAAAACAAAGGTAGTAAAGTCTCTTAAGTAGGTTCCAAGAAAAATGGAAAAATAACACTGGGGAAAAGGTGGAAATAATAAGAGCAGGGATTGTGTTAAAGGAGGAGTGGCTAGGAGATTAAAGCAGAAGAGGAAACCTCTATGTAGAACACAAACAATTTCAAGAAAGATTAAATTCTGGGGCTTAATTTTCTGAAGTATTGGCTAAAACAAAAAATACATTTTAGTAATTTTCATATATAAAATTGTGTCTGAAAAATAGATATTTTAATAGTCTGTAAAAATACTAATGGTTATATTGTTAGGTGTCCCAAGATTTTCAGATGCCCTCGGGCACTTTTAGGAAGCAGAATATATATAAAGTATTTATTGTTTCAGAGTCAGGAACTGGCCCCTATTAAATTGTATGTACATCATCAAAAATATCCCAGCTCTTTAGGGTGTTGAAATCTCATTGGAGAGATGCACATCCACCTTTCTTCATGAGGTTTCAAGTCTCCCATCAAAGAGAAGTCAACTTACCTTGATGATCTGTGTGGGAAAAGTTGTAGAAAGTGTTTGTGTAGACCTGCCAGAAGAAGATCTCTTTCCTGAGTAGATTCTGATCGATGTAAAGCTTTTTTTTTTTTTTTAACCGCTTTTTTTTTTTTTTACTGCTTCTTTTTAGGGAAACCTACCCATCTGATAGGGGTGCTTGAAGGGCACGAGGTTTGGCTAACTGAGCGAGCGAAAGCCTTCTGAAAATGAATTGACAGGGTTTTAAAAGCTGAGTGAAATAGCAATACTGAATAGAGTGCTTTTAGCATTAAATAAAACATGGAAATTATGTATATTCTAAGACCTCAACATTTTCTAGAGTAACAATATATACATGTTGAAGATCAGCAAGTATGTGAAAAGAAATACCAAAATAATATTTGCCATTCCATTGATGCCAGTAGGCATCAACAGTATAAGATACTGTGAAAGGAACTGAAGAAAACAAATGGAATTTATTTAAAGTTTCTAAGAAGTATCAGTGACTGAAATATGTTTCACTTTCATTGCTTTCTAAAGAGGAAGAAGATAAAAATTTACACAGGTTTGGTGCAGAAAAATAGTATGTACATCATTTACAAGACAAAATGACATAAATAGTTCTGCAAAATCCAAGACCATCAGGCCAGATTCTCAAATGTGTAAAAACAAATGACAGCAGGGGAAAAAAAAGTCACACCAGTAAATTCAGTTCAGTATAACTCGGCCAGATTCAAATGCAATGTTACAGCATATTTCAGGTCATAAGGTGGATATACGGTAGAAATAACCAAGGAAAAGTGGCTTAGTTTTTTTCTTTTTGTTTCTCTCACCTCCCTCATTTAATTTTTCAGTTACTGCAAAGATCAACAAACAGGTTTTTTAATAGAAGACTAATCACTAGTGCATGTCCAAAATGTGGTGCAGTCAGAAAGTAATGGCCTTCCTGTATAGAGGATTCTTTCCCTGTTTAGTTTTCTCTGGTTGACAAACTGGTGTGTCCCATAGTCCCCATCGTCTCTGACAGCCGCCCTTGCAAGCTGGCTTGCAGCTTGCACCTTCTTCCTCCACTGATGCACCTGGGCCTGGTTCTGCAGTGGAGTTGCACCATGCAGCTTTTGAAGTAACGTGACTCGTCACAGGGCTCCTTGATACCTGTGAGGATTGTTGCCTTTTTCCTTTCCAGCTTCTGTTTTTTGTTCTGAAAACTGCTGTGCCATCAGTGTTTTCTGGTCTTTTGTAAAATTGGTATCAACCTCCTGCCTCCATCTCTGTGTGGCTGGAGGATTAATGAAGGTTCATTATTTGTGTACGGCGGTGGTGCCTCTGCCAGCCCAACGCTGACCTCTAGTGAGTAAAGTCTTGCGTTGCAAGTTCAACGTGAATCTCAAGACTCTTGGGAGATCAGAGGTTGGCAGGAGGAAAGAAAGGAAAGTTGCTAACAGCGTACCAAGCACCTAATTCTGCTATCAGACTCTTAAAAACCTTTGCATTTCAATGTATAGGCTGTGCAGCTTAAATTGGTCAAGTGTGTATTGTTTAGCTTTTTTTGTTGTTGTTGCCTTGAACTGTTTCTCTATTTGCTATTACCCACTCAACAACTGTAATGGCACAAAGCATTTTTTTGGTTAATTAGCATCTTTTCTGTGAGCATCTTAGTGTGTTAGTATACTTGCACTGCCTGTCTTTTCACTTATGTGGACAGCAGGAGAGTGAAGCGGTGTTTAAGGCACTTGTTCAGGGTCACAGTACAATCAAGATTGCTCAGTTCTCACTCCTCGAAGATAACCTGTGCTTGTTCCTTTCTGAAAACATAGGGATATTTGGGTGATTGAAATTATAATGCAGACTTCTGTCCAAGGGGGTATGTTCAGAGATCTTGAAATAAATTTCACATGAACTGATGAATGTTAGTAGTAATCTTAAGTAATAATTTTTAATTAACATTGAATATTAAGCCTAACATTAATTTTACTTATTGAGGGGTTTTATTCGAACCAAAACCGTATCCATTAAGGCCCAAAATTTACATTAACTTAAAAGCAATACTGTAGGCCATTTGTAATAACTCTAGATTGCATTTTCACCAAGTGACCCAGTAAATACATACATATTAGAATTGCAGCACTTTGTTTTAATCTATCTATGTTGTGAAGTTTAAAGAAATTCATGTAGATAAACAGAGCGCACAGATGTATTTCCTTCATCAGATGCATGTCTCATTGTAAGTTCTCTTTTCTGAATTTCTAAATAGCCCTAGACCATGCAGCAAGAAGCACAAAACACACAGATGCCCACTATGCATCAGAAATTGTTTATTAATTTTTCTATCAAAGAAAAAAATATGAAAATTTATCAACAGCCATTCTGAGAAGGCTTTGTTTTAAAATGGTTTCCATTACTGTGATGGAAAACATTTTTGCAGGCTAAAATAGTTTCCTTCTGATTATTGGAAAATGTATTTTGATTTGTAAACTTTGTTTAGAAAGTCCTTTGCATATATAATGCTTTATGTTGTCTTTGCTATGGCTTTGGATATATATTCTGTTTTCCTGATCTGTGTTAAATGGACAAAAGCTGAGATGGTAGCAAATGCTTCCATTAAATGAATTTATTTTTCCTCTTAGAATGTGAATGCCAGCTGGTCACCGTATTTCTAAATAGACTGTTTAAGTCAGCAGAAAAAGATGACAAACTGTCCTAGAACTGACAGTATCAAACCGAAAATGAAATACTTGTCCTGTTCTGATTAATATTGTATTCAGAACAGAACATTACTACTGATCTGTTTAAATCACATCAGTGGCCTGCTCTGACCACCTCAGTCTCTGTAAATAACACATGTCCATAACAGTAATTGAAATTTGAAGTCATTAACTGAAGGAGCAAATACCTTCAATCCCTACATTGAACTTAACCTCCATCCATATTCCAGATTTAGTCTGGATTCACCTGACCTACAGTCATTTTTCATGAGTGCCTTCCCTGTCAAATCACAGATATGTACTGGTTACAAATTGGAATGGGGAAAGATGTCTTCAAGGAAGATCATGGCTGTAAGACTTTTTTTTTTTTTTTTTTAAGCTTCTAAGACAACTAATTCAGCCTCCAATGTACTTTCTGTCTCGTCCTAACTAACTGCTGAGGAAGAGAACCCTTGGGAATGAGCTCCATGAGCCATTCTAGCTCCTGCATTAATCAGCATTTGTATCTCCATGTGCTCTCCAAGCAGTTGGGCACTATATAAACCTATTCAGAAAGAGCATAATGAAATGTAGCTTAGTGGTTAAAGGCTTAAGGTACTATATATTCAAGATTCACAAGGTCTTTTAGGTCTTCCACTGAAATATGCTTCACTTACAAACTCTTTAGATGTCAGATGTATTGAAACTTTTTGAAATTGCAAGCAAGAGAGTGTTTCAGTGACAGCTATTGAGGCATGATCTCTTCCAGCATTATGTAATCCCTCATGAATCTTTTTGTGATTTCAGGGTGAGAGAATGACAAGAACTTAAGCATATCATAGACTATGATATGCTCCATGCACGGCATTTTTTCTGATTGAGTTTTCAGGCATGTAATTTCCTCGCCATTACCCTGAGCATAGGTGTGTCACAAGGGACTATGGATTGCAACAGACAGCATGGGTATATACGCCCTTCAGAAGTCAGCATTCCAGTAACTTTATTCTGTTTTGTATGTAGCTTTTAAGTACCAAACCCTATTTTCAAATGTAACAAAGGCATTTAGGCACATTGGCAGTCAGTAGAATTTTGGTTAAGTAGCCATGCAATTTTGAAAGTGGGCCTGGTCTTTTAATTTGCTGAGACACTTGATAATATTACTTGTTAAGCCACCTTCTAGATGGTATCTTGAAAACAGGTTGCCTTGGTATCTCTGAGCTGTCTTGTATTTTGTGTATTTGTGTCATTTGAACTTTCTAATAGCATACTAGTGATTTTTTTTTTTTTTTAATATTTCAGGTATATGATAGGATCAATTTAAGTTAAAACATCAATATAGTAGGTCAAGTCCTTAGCTGTCTAGTTGGCATACCTCCATGAGAACCAGTGGCACTTTGCCAGCTTACACTGTGGGGGGGATATCTGGGCAAGGTTAGTGAACTGATCTTCTTGATTGACCCTTAATCCTCTTGTCTTTCCATTTACAAATTTTATTTGCTAAAGATACTTCTATTGTATATGCTTATATAATAGCATTTCTCAAAACCCCCACTATAAATAGTCTAGCTACTTCTGTCACCTTTGTTTCCAGCATAAACCCTAATTCAGTCTCTGAAAATCTGCATTCTAGAAACACTAGTTCATGGAAACGCATAAATACAAATCTGGACAAGTCCTTTCATTTTGTACCACTCACCAGACAACAAGGTAACAGAAGAAAGCCTGTGGTCACCTAGTTGGAAAAAAACTTTCTTTAGAATAATACCACAGGTGTAATAATATATTGTGATTGCATTGTAAAAGTGATTTCCAAAAATGCTGGTTTATTTAAGGCTCATTTTGGTAGGAGAATCAATCACTTTGATCACACTTTTACTAAATATTCATGGAAAGAATGCAGTGTATCATGAGTATGTTTGAAACGTGGAAACACTGAAGTCTTTACTTTCTAGATGATTACAGGTTTACAGTTTTGTCTGCGTAAGTACTGGTGATCCTAACCCGCCAGGCTCCTGCTCTTTAAAAAAAAAAAAAAAAAAAAAGCAAGCTGTGAAAGAACAGGAAGAAAATTAATAACAAATTCAACATTTTGATTTTGGTTTTTCATAGATTATTTTCAGGAAAGCTAAAATAATGATGACTGAATAGCAGCATTATACATAGTTTAAATCCTCCTAAAGATGAAGGTCAACATGGGATTCTTAGACAAAAAAAGATTAAATATTCTGAACATAAAAATGCAGTTGATAATGAAATCTACAAATGGAAACCTTTTCTATGTTGTATAATGCTAACACATGACATTTTGCTGTCCATATAACCTTTAGCTTTTCTGTCAATATTATTGTGCTGCACTGATTTCAGAAAAGGCGCTAAACACCATCAGAATGAAAGGCATGTTTTAATATTAAAGCAATTATTATCCCCTGTTGATGTAGGAATATAATAGGCTTTTAATGTATTGAATCAAACACTATCTGCTTCAATAACTCTGTTGCTAAAACTATGATGTATAATTTATTAAGAATGGAAGAAAATTTGATGTCAGGAATGTAAACTAAGCACTACAACAAACATTTGTTGCAAAGAGGCACAGATATTCAGCAAATTATAACTGAAGGATTGAAGTATTAGCATCAACCTAAGGTTTGATGTTTATTTTATTTTTAAGGTGAAAGCAAGCTGAGCTTTTATATTTATAAAAATAATTGGTCAAACAGCAGCAGCAGAAACTGCATACTAGTGATTGCAGAAGTATTTTTTTAAGAGACATTCTGTTCAACAGTCTCATAGGACTGTCCCACTTGAAAAAGAACTTGTGATATAATTTCCAAATACAAGGCATGATCTCTGAGTAATTAAAATCTTTTCAAGATTCAATCCTTCTGTCTTGTAGCTTTCCTTTTTTTATCTTTATCCTTGCTGGCTGTTTATGCTTGCAACTGTGTATTGTGCAGCTTGTCTGATGTGTTTTAAAAGTTTTATTAAAAATGTGATTAACAGCAAGAACAAAATTGTTTCTTGCAATTTTAGATGCCTTTTAAGAAATCTTGCTTCTGTGTTTCTGACATCTCAGTCAAACTCTGCAAGTGTAGTAATACAAGGTGTTATTTAAGGGACTGATTGCAATGATTAGAGGAGTCAGAAGTTTTAGTAGCCATATATTTGTACAAAGCAAACTTGAACTTTGCTGTAAAACTAACATCATGGCATCTTGTGTCATTAAGCTGTCATGACGGAACAGAATTATTCTTGAAAATAAAGGTCCAGACTCTGCAATGACATGAATCCTATGTGATACAGAGAAGCATGAGCAATTTCTGCCTCTTGTTTTCAGCCCGACTTAACGAAAGAGGAGTAAGGCATTACACTTAATAAATACACATTTTATATTGTTTTTCAGTATTGAAGAAAATACTTAACAAATGATCAAGCAGATTTTAGAGTAACATGCCAAAAGCAAAGATAAATTCACAACAGAAGGCCCTCTCTTGCTGGGTGCTCTGATATCAATGAGAATCGTGTAAAAAGCAGTGGAAGGAAATCGCTTCAAGGTTTCTACTAACTTTCAGTTAGGAATGTTTTTATTACACTGCAGGCTAAAGCTACAGTAACCGTTGTTAACTTCACCTCATATTCCTGCTGTTTATTTGAACAGAATGGATAGCAAACAGTGTACAAAGATGTGAGAATAAGTCCTGATTTTGTCATCTAAGCTGCGTGGATACAAGAATCTGCCGGGGCGTATCATCTTGCAAAATGAACCTATATGATACAATATCTGAGGGTATATCTGCACTGTAACATACCGGAGAAAAAACTGAGCTAGTATTAAATGAGTTTCTAATGAGAAATAGTCTAGCTGTGCAGGATGGTAAATTATCCTCACACAGAGCTGGGCTATTACAAATAGGTTTCTACTACCAAACCCAACTGTTGATTATCTGTGCTGCGCAGACGGGCAGGAGACCTCAGTGCTACACCTGAGCTTGAGTCAGGACTGCAGTGGTAGAACATCTTGTTCTGCCACCTGCTTCTGGGCAACCTTAAAGTCCAGATTTTCTGACCCAGAGCTTTAGATTTATCTAAAACTTACTGTACTTGGTCACTAAAGTAAACATCTTGCTGAAAGCTTAGTCCCTCCTGAGTTTGTTTGAGCTACGTTTGAAAAGTATCATTGTTTTGATTCAGCTGTTTATGAAATTGATGCAACTAGCTATCTTGTGAAGCAGTTTGGAAGATTAGTAAAGTACTTACGAGAGGTTCTTCAGTGCTCATTAAGTCCCAATTATTCACCCTTGTCATTAACAACCTCTTTGTAGAAACTGACCTTCCCTGCTTCTGAGACTTGGTTCCAAGAGTGTCTGATCCCACTAGCCATGACTGTAATTCATGTACCAATTCAAATGTGTGAAATTCATTTTCAAACCTAACTGGCAGCTGGGGTTCAAATCCGCAAAAACAGATGCTGCAAGGACAAAAAGGTAAAAGTAATTTTCTAGGATCTAGCCACTAGATTGGCTAAAAAATGCTTATTATCAATGAGTTGATTTCAGAAAGTCTATTCTTTCTACTTTATAATGAGAGGTATTTGGGGAATTTTAGTACAATCAAGCATGTTGGAATTGACAGAACACTGAATATACTTCAGACTGGAATGATAATAAAACAGACCTTCTATATAAAATTAAAAATATTAAATGGGAACATTTCAGAAGACGGACAAGTAATGCTTTCATAAACCTGTTAGTTACAATGCAAATGGAATCTAAACCTGTGAACAGATTGGTCATACTAATTTATTTTACTGTTTCCAGAAGGAACATCTTTTTTAAATCAGGTAAGAGCATTTGCATTAAATTTCATTTTTGCAAGTTGCTGTGATAGCATCTGCAACAACACAGTTAATGCTGGCCTTTTAACCTCACAGTAGTCATGAAATGTGCTTGTCTTATGTGTGCATGTACTCTCTTCAGTGCACCAGGCAGACCTTGCTCTTAACCTGGACAAATGCTGTTGCTTCTACTCTGTAAAGATAGCTTCACTATGAATAATCTGCAATAGCCAATTCAGTTTTATCTCTATGAACAATTTTTATAATTGCCCTTGATTAATTATGTACATCCTGATAAAATGTTCTGCTAATCCCTGTAATAAGCCTTTAAAAACTCTTAACATCCTCTCTTGGTAAAAGAATACTGCCTAGCTCCTACCTTCTTCTAATTGACTTCTTTAGCTCTGGAACATGCCCTCTAGAAATTCTAGTGCCCCAAACATTTCCCTTCCTTGATAAAACACTAAAATATGAAATGTTAGAAAATGCAGACTGAAATAGCATGCTCTTCAGAGGAGAAAGGATTTACAGCCTCCTTAAGAAGAGGCAGACAGCATAGCTTATAGCACCACAAAGTCCAAGGATTCACAGTAAAACCCTTCCTAAACATGAATAGAGGAGATTCATATTCAGATGATTAAATGATTAGAGATAAGGAAAGTGTTCCATAGGAAGGGGATTTAAAAGATTGAAAGTGCTTACTTTGAAAAAAAATGCAGAAGATAAAAAAAAAAGTTATACTGTATAGAAGGTAATTACTTTTGTTATGTATCAGTGATCTGTAGTTGCAGAACAGAAGAAGGATTTAATGAACTTTAGAAAGGGACATGTTTGAAATGATAAATGTAAATACTTGTTCTTTTTTTTGAAAAAAGGTCTAAGAATAGTCAATTTTAGGTTTGTCATACACTTACTGAGTCCTACACATAAGTTGATGTTAAAAGACCTGCAAGGCTGAACTGTCATTCACAAATGATTCCATTTTTTTGTTTGTTTTAATCTGGGATATTCACCCTTAGATTTAAAGAGAAAGTCAGCCATTTGCTGGCACACTTTTTTTTCCACTGAAGCGTTACCATTGGAAGCAGAGTCACAGCATGTTGTTTTGTTCTGGAAAAATAATCATTGTGTTCCAAAGATATCCCTGTGGCATCCCTGCCAAGAAATGATTTCTCTGTGAGTATGCAGCTTGATTGGTTAGCACATAAAAGGAAAGATGCAAAGGACATATCACAGCCCCTTTTCATCTTAAAATTTTCACTTATTCGTGTCCTTATGATCCGGGCAGCCTGACTGGTTTTTGTCTGGTTTTTTGTTATTTTCTATGCACCTCAGACCCAAGCACGTGCACAATAAATCACTGCAGATGCTTAATGGAAGGTCAACTGAAGGTGGCAGAGTGGGCTTTAACTGCATGATGTATGAGTTTTGGAGATAGCGCCTGAGTGGCAAAGACTTATGTCTGTAACACAGTCAAATTAAAACAATATCAGTCAGAAAAAAAGCAAAGAAACTATTTTCATCTGACAACTATTGCTATGGTAAACTTGAGCTTTAAACTATTTGTTGTTTCAGTTATAGTGCTGTTAAAACCAAACAACCAAAACCCAAAAAACATCCACAAGTAGAATATTACAATAAAAACATGCATTTTTCCCCACTCTTGAGATGTTTTTATTTTTGATCAGACTAGTAAAGTATTCACCTTTAAGCTCAGACTGATCGTAGAAAATATCATGCCTGTTATTCACAAGTTGAAGAGAAAATTAAAATAGTTCTCTAATCTTAACTATAGTGATTGCTCTTGCTCCCTCTATAGTTAAATGCAGACCTTTGTCAGAATCTGGTTTACAAAAGCAGGCATGTTAGTAAGAACTTAAATGACTCAGGCTTTAAAGTAAGTGGATGTATTCAAATGAGAGATGAAATTTAATTAAAGCTGATGTTATTACTAGCTGCTATAATTCCATTTGTTAGCAGGAAAACATTAAGGCACTATATATAGCCAGATTGAGCAAATGTTTTATATAATTACTCTACATGCATAGTTAGAGGGTATAATCAGAATCAAACATTGGAGTGTTCTATTCTGTTGCCGGGGACAAGTGAAGCAAGACAAGATAGCCCTCTTCTGCTAAAGAAGCAAAACTTAAGTATCATCATGAGGTGTCAGATACTGCAGGTATTCAAAATACGACTGAGGAGGAGCACTTGGTAACATGTGCTGCCCTCACCAGCGCTTATGAGCGAATAACTACAGCTTTCTTAACATGTGTTCATTTCCCCTTGTGGGCAGATCTCTGCTTGATAAATGATTTTTTCTTCTGCCATTAGTAAAGTAGCATTTAAAAAGAAAAAAGTTAGACTTGAAATATCTCTGTTTTGAAGCCTCGTGGCCCTCATTTAAAGGTTGGGACATAAAAGGGGAGTTGTTTTGTGCCATGGATCTTTGAAAAAAAATGATGTCCGCAACTCAATTTCTGTCTTTTTGACAGGACCACACAAGAGCTTAGGCTTGTACCCAAATGCATTCCTGCCCCTAACATGGGAGCGTGAGGGACAAAACTAGTGATTGGTCTTTCAGTCAATGTGCATGGTGGGGATGTTCAATCACTGCTGCCCGCTATTGATCGCACTTTCATTACCATGTCTGTCTTGCAAAAATGCTAATTTTGGTGCACATGCACTTGTTTTGTTTTTTTATCAATTTACTTGAAAATAAGTTTTGAAATAGAAATTTCATATGTTACAGCATGCTTCCAAGACTAACAGGTTAGAGGCATCCCATTGAAATAAATATATAAAACTTGATTTATTTTTCTTTTAGAAGTTTAAATGCCAGGCTTCATAGCTTGCTAGAGAAACTGTTTAGGCTCTCAAATCCTTGCTGCAGTGCTGGTTTTTAATCAGGTAATCAGATGAGCTTCAAGGCTACATGAACTGAAAACTCTATCAAGTGCTTAAAAATGAATATTATTTGTGAAATCAATTGTGTTGCAATAACTGTTACAGGTCTCATTTGAATATCTTTGAAGCCCATAGGATTTGCATATAAATCTATATTCTCACAGTAATGTGGGAACTGATTTTAGAACTCAAAACATAGTTCAATGAATTTTTATTGCACAGTATCTTCTGTATGTTGGGGATGCTATGAAAAATTTGAATCTAAATTTGGATATACAAATGTATCAAATTAAGCTAATACAATAAAACTATTGATACACTGGTGTTCCAGATTTGGTATAGTTTTTATATTTGAGGATGCAAGGTTTTTTGCTTTCTTTCACAAGGTGTTTTTTTGTTTTGAGCGTCTTAGTCATTAACACATCAGAGGAGTCAAATATTTCATTCTCAATATATGATTCTTCAAATATCTACCTTCTCCCCTGAGTTTTTGCCCCAGAACTTACCAGTCATGTCACCAAATGTTCTAGCTCTGAGCAAAAGGGAGCTATTACATTTGAAAGGTAATCTTGTCCATACAATCCACTTAATCCCCACCATAGAGCTAGAGGCACTCCCTGGGCCTGTAATTACCTCAGGGGTGTGAAACAGTGTCTAACACCAATATAAAAATGTTCTAATCTTCTAAGTAATAGTTCCAAAGACTGTAATTTAGTATTGCAAATGGTCTTATCCTGGGACATTACTTTCTCCTGGGGGCATTGGACATGATGGCACTAACGGGGTGGGAGCACCAGCTAGGGCAGCGTTCCTCCAAGCACAGCTGCACTGGTCTCATCAGCAGAATTGCTCCATTTCTCTTTGTCCAAGTGGTGCAGGTGACTTTCTTCTGGAGCTGTATATCTCTCTGCAAATAAACCTTTTTTGTGTAGAGTCTGCGGCACCCAAAAGACAATATCTCTTTTCTGCTCAATATGACTCCTTAGTAAGTATTTGTTAATACTGCATTAAGTCATATTTTCTGCAGATGCCCATTTTTAACATACTCTGTTATGAGTCACTTTGCTCAGTATTTTAGATCTTGACTGTAGCTTTCTATTTATAGGTGAATTCCCTGAAGGCATTAACTGTTTCTAAAGACCTTTTCACTTTAACACCATTTATACATTTTACAGAAATACTTTTTTTGTATTTCTGTTTGAAAAGAGTTACATGCTAAAATATAGAACAACCAAGAATATTAAAAAGCATTCATTCTGATGAATGCTTCTCTAAACTGAAAAACAAGATGATACAAGATTTTTATATTCTCTGCTTTCTGTTTTCTAGTCATGTTCATTTAGATGCAAATTTAAAAAACCTCTAAGGGCTTCTCAGCAGATAGCCCTCTACCTGTTTTTCTGCCATTATTAACTCTTGCATGCTGGCAGCTCTTGCTTGAGAAGTTACCATTAACATTCACTGTCATCATTAGGAGACAACTTTAAACTGATGGGAATATTTATCTAACGGTGCGCTAGCACTCTCAACTGAACTATAAATCATCCTAACTGACTCACGCTTTGTCACCCTCTGAAGCCTGACCCTTATTTTATTAATCCACAGGAGAAAATATATTAGAGAGGAGTGGATAAAAAGAATAATAAATTACCTGAATCATCTTTAATAGACATAGCTGTCTTTGGAGAGCAGGGTAAATTTGAACAATAAAAAAATCAGAGAAGTTTTGTATATGGAAGCTAAGGAAATCATTCTTTGAAATTATAATGTGTGGTACCATAAATCATATTCCTTAATCTACATAATTAATGTAAAGTAATGCAGGTTGTCCCCACCCAATAATTGATCTGCTCATATTCCCAAATATACAAATTGTTTTTCTGCTGTTAGTTGTTCCATTGCAAGTAGGAAGACAGATTTACATTCTTTCCCTGACTCTGTGCTCCTGCTTTAAAATACTATCCCTCATAAGTATTGTGTTGTTTGTCACATGCACAAAAAAGCAAAAACCTAGGAAAGCCTGCTGGTAGAAAACTCTGATCTCAGAGAGTTAAGGAGAATAATTCTATTAAAAAAAGACATAAGAAAGATTGTTACTTTTTTTTTTTTAAGACACCTGTCCTGACATACATCCTCAATTTCTAAAACACAAAGGAAGCTCTATGAAACTGCTGGGTCGCTGTAGTGAAAAGTCTAAGAAAAATGCCAAAGGCCCCTGGACTAACAACAGAAAATACATCTACACACAAACCATCCTTTGGCTTCCTATATTCAGCGTTGTTCTATGGAAACAAAATGGACATTGAAATGCAGGGTATTTAGGTTTTGTCTTCCTAATGCCCAGAGTATCCTCCTATGAAATACCTTCTAAGACCAACTGTGCAGCAACCTTAAGGTAGAAAACAGATGTTTGTTTTAGACTATGCATGTCTCTGACCAAAAAACCCAATCTGTTATGAATATATGTACAAGAAAATGTGAAATGTTATTAGCTGCAGAATTGTAAAAGTTACTGGAATACAAAAAAAACCCAACACCCTAAAAATGTTTTTCAGGATTGTTCTTGTAAGCAATATTGTGCCAGGTTGTGAAGTAGAAAACCATTCTGAATTGAGACTGTTCTGACTAAATGTGCATCCACACAACTATAAGTGCACAACCTTAAGGAATTGCCTGTAAATGACTGCAGCTACTAAGGCTCACTGTTGTCCAGCAGACATGAGGTCAGCATGTGTGTCACTTAGGTCATTGACTAGGCAATGCGAGGAGGGGCGAATTGGTAAATGTGCCTGCTGGTAGACAGGAGAAATGGGAGTGTGAATGCAAGCTGGAGATCTAAACTTGCTCCTTTCAATTAAGTTAGTTGGTTCCTTTCAATTGAGTTAGAGATACATACAATCTGTTAGAACATCTCTGGTGAGAGCATAATATCATAAAGTGCAGTAATTTAATCATTTGCGGTCACCTGAACATACCTAAGTTTATCCCTCAGGCAACTCCATTGACTTCCCTGGAACTACTCCAGAGAGGAATTACGCCCTGCGCTCAGAGAAATAATAAATGCCTTGTACATAGGTTTGCTCAAACTGTTGCGATATCAGAGCATCTTTAATGTTGAAAAGACAAAGTCAGAATTTTCCTTCGAGTTAAATTGACAGCTATTTACTTACCTGGCTTTTGTCTAGGTGTTGGACCAGAATAGTGCTGTCAACTCCAGGCTTTGGTTTTAGTGTCCAGTACCATGGCCTTTTCTGCCCACGGTCGATAGTGGGGAACTTGCTTCTTTCAGTGCTTAAATAGTCCTGTCTCATACTGGTTTCTGGAAAAGCTGTGTCTGTGCAAGCTCCTGCCCCTACACAGCGAGGGAATCGACGCTCCGTTGCAGGTTTTTGCCACATCTCCTCCTTTTCCTATGAAAAACAGATGCACCTACAGTGCCGGAGAGGAGTGGCTCTCACCTCTTCACTTATTCATGTTCTGCCTCCTATCTGTGGGACTTGCCCGGCAGTCATCTCTGTGAGGGATTTTGAATCATGGAGACTTTTGTAGAAAGTATATCCCTGTTATTTTTCACGTAGATGGAGAAAACTTGTATGTTAAGATACTACATATATGCATATATACGATTATACCTCTCGCCTAGAATCTCAAAATAGGGTGTAATTACAACAGAGCAAATGAACACATGGAAGGATCATAGCAAGTTATTTGCCGGAAGTCATGTAATGAAGCAGTTGCAGAGCTATGGAGCTACATTTGACTGCTGCTGCTTCTCATTTACAGCCACAATAATCCTCTTGTTGCTCTAAAACCTGCCGCATACCTAAGTGAAGATTCCCAGCGATGTTGTACCATTGACCTTAAGTCTCACACATGATCACTCTCACTTTCTGAGGTGCTTAACAGTCAAATTGAGCTTACTCATATAAATGATTCATTTCCCATGTTTCATTTTCATATTCTTGTTCTTTAATAATTTCTCAGATTTTTAAAAGCAATTTTTATCATAGAAAAGAAGAATTCTGCATTATTTTTAAGAGAAAAATTGTCTTTCAAAATAAATAGTTAGTTATTTGGACTTCCTGTAGTCATTAAGGTATTGAATCTAAAATTAAAGTACTTATTAAGCTAATCTGTACAGTATTATTTTATTTAGTTAGTAATAGATCTAAATTTTGTCTAAAAAAAGGCCAAAGCTGAATTAAATTACTGGCCCTTACCCATCTCCAGAATTTGTGGCTTTTTCCAGGTTAATGAAAAGCACAGAAACAGTTCTTTCTGGTAAATTTAATGATTTTGTTACTGGCTTTATACCTTCTCTATTTGTGAGCATCATAAAGAGAGAGGAAGCAGAAGGATGTGTCCCTGTTGAAGAAACACAATACAGTGCTTTAACTTTCACAGGGGTATTATTGTATAACTATTCAAAAGATACTGTTTTGTTTTATTTCAGAGTCATTGAAAGAACAACATATCACATAATACAGAAGGTTTTGTTTTCTTTTTAGCTTGACACCATTGTGCTAGATTAAAAATTTTATAACTTGCTAGGATATGCAGGTCTAGATTTTCTTGTGTGTAAACACATTAAATAATATCATGTTATACAATTAGCTGTTTGAAATTAGTGCAGAATTTGATGTTCCTCCCTGAATGAAAATGGCAGGCTGGGCAATAGGATTGAGATCCTAGTTATGAAATCTAGGTTCTTGTAGCGAAGCAGATTAATATTGCATTAGCAGGCTCCCTAAAGCCAAAAGACCAATGAGTTCAATGCATTGTACTTACTAGTGTTTCCTTTAAAATCAGATGTCTCAAAAAATTGAGGAACTTGACAAAAGGTGGGTTCTCTTGCAATGTTTGGGTCACTCGTGAGTCCTTATTCAGCTTGCTGAGAAATCAGCTGGCCTTCTGTTGGCACGAGGAGCAGTTGCAAATTCAGCTATGAATGTGAAGCATCTTGCTTTGGAAATTACACCTCATAGTGTGTAAATTGCTTTGAAAATTGAATTATTTGTAGTAATTTTAAAGATTAAAATAAGATTATCTTATCCTTCTCTTACTGGAGAAGTCTAAATGATATCACCGTTATCCTCAGCTCAGTTCCCAGATTCTGAGGAGGAATCCGCAGGATTGCTATTTCAGCCAGTTGTCTGCTTCCTGCTGCTCGTACCACTGGTTTGCAGAGTTGTAGAAAACCATGCAAAAACAAAAATAAAAATCCAATAGGGAGAACAGAGGAGGAGGGCATTGGTTTTGCTACTTGTTCATCTTTTAATTTTGAGTCACGCTGCCTTTGGTTACAGTGCTCACTGGTCTGATCTCTTGACATTTCTCTGACCAGTGCTGATTTTGGAGGGGCAGAATTGGAACAAGTAGTCTTGAAGTTCATATATTGCAAGAGTACAAATAGTTGAAAAAGTAGCTTCGGAAAATGCACTCATTTTCAGCTGTAGACAAGATTTCTTATGTTGGTTTTGTGTTTAACTGGGTTTGATTGATGTTTTCATGCCAGATAAAAACAATAATTTATAATAATTATTGTTGTCTTCTGATAAAGATTTTTTTTGGCCTGCAAATCATTTCTACGGATGAGGCTAGTTTTGAAAAAAAGTGAGAGATTGCCCGAAGTTGTATGCTATCAAATTTAGAAAAGAGACTGCTGGAGGAATGGAGCAATGCTGGGTAGGAAGTTGCAATGGCAAGAGCAGCAGTGCAGTAGGATATACATTTGTTAGCAGCGTTATGGAGGTTGGAGACGATCAGAGGAAACTACAAAGTGATATACGTGAAAGTAAGCACATCTACTCTGAGGCTTTTCAAGCAGGTTTCTAAATAGCTTTTATTAACCCTAAATCTCTTACAAGATTATGACATAAATTTCTCTTTTGTGGCACAGGTATTCTGGCCTGTCCTATCCTATCATGTGTTGACTGAGATAAGCAAGAGTATCTTCAGACTTCTGAAATGCTACCATATTGATAATAAACATGTTGCTGAATAATAATAATAATAATTTTATCACAGGTAATAGGCAGCGAAGGTGAACATCTTAAGATATAGCTACACCACCAAAACCTATAAAACTCCAATCATACAGCTGAGATTTTAATAAAAAAGAGTAAAACTGGCACAAAGTGCCCTGAGAGGAGAGTAGGAAAGTAGTGAGTTGAACAATTAAACTGGCTCTTTCAACCACCTGTGTAACATACGTGGGGCAGATATGCCAGCAGCCAATGCAGCATTTCCAGGGGGCAGCTTTTGGAATCTGCTCCTTTTCATCTAATTTAACAGATGAAATACAATTAAGGCCATTGCAGTCTATCTGAACAATTAATGATTTGCACAATGGAGTCTAGAACTTCTGTACACTTATAAACAGCACTACAGCTACAAGGAACTGATGTGCAGCCATCTGTTGTATTAGGTATCAAAGCTACTGTAAGAGCTACTTGATAAAATAGAATCAAGCTGATTCCTAGTCCTGTATTGCAAGGAGTTGCCCATGCAATAGATGAGTGGATGTGAGGCAAAGTAGAACTGGATTGATATACTTGTGCTATATGGATCCTCAAGGTAAACATCTCAGTAGAAGGGAGCATAAATGCATACCGAACCTCAGGCAGTTACACAGCATTTCCCAAAGACATCCCTCCAAACAAGCCAATTGTATGGGCTCTGACAGGGACAGCTATTAAAAAAACCATAACCCAGCAGCTGTAAAGTGATAAAGCAACACTGTTACTCTGCACAGTTCACTACTCTTGTCTTCTCTACAAGTTTTGCTCTTAGAATTTTGCTGTTTTCTTTATAACACACCAGGCACAGTACTAAACGGTGGAGTTTTTATTTGATATGTCGATAAACAGCAAAATATTCAGCATCTCCTTTTGGGAGTGCTGAGCAAGTATTTAGTTCTGGTTCATTTGGCTCTTCTAGTCGCTGATGGACTGAATGCAGAATCTTTGCGTTTTTTTCTTTCCAATTCTTGAATAAGCTGGTCTTGAAACATCAGTCCACCAAATACTTCACAATAGGAGGAAAATAAATCTTTGCAAGCATGTAAGTGTGGCAGCTTCCTAGACCCCAGTTTCCTACTAATCCTATTGCTGGGAGTTCTGAGAAACTCCATATTTCTTAATGACATTCCTAAATAATGGAAAATACTTGATATTTGCTTTTTGGTATCCACATAATGAGCAAACACCAAAAGCTTCACAAAAAGGACATGAAACAACAAGAAGCTTACAGGAAGACTGGAGAAAGATAAGTTTCAAATCTTCAATTTATTCCATGCGAGCCTTATTGTTCCTTTGAAATATCATCTGATCATTTATCACAGAATATTTTTATGTAAAAAAACCAACCTGTTTTAAACATTTCCTATTATCTATCTTCTAATTCATGTAGGTCTTGAAGCCTAATAGTACTGTTACAACTGGAAAAGTTAATTTCCTCCCAAATATTTTTTAGATTACTTAAATGAAGTTCAGTGAGTCTTAGACACGTGAGTAATTAGAATAAGATCTTACAGGGATTACAACTGCAGTGTAAAGTAAACCATGTAATTGGCTGGTTCTCTGCTGTAACGTGGTTAGGGCTGATCTGGTTGAGCTCTATGTAGTTAAACTGCTTTAATTATCAAGCTATAGGAAATTCTGTGGATTGTGAGAAATGGTTTTTCCAAGGCAAAGCCAAGATTGACTTTGAAATTATAGTGGTTAAATCACTTCCCTGAGCTGGAGGAAACTGATTTCCACCCTTGTGCCAATGCATATTTATACAAAGCGGAACAGAATCAACAGGAGTAAATTTAATACTTTCCATTATGGGATATGCTTGTGTGTGGTTTAAGACAAGTACATTCCTATAACATCCAAAGGGAGAAGATTAAATGTACAGGGCTCCAGAGGATCTAAGCTTTGACTCACATACCAAGTGACAAGCATATATATCTTTTTGTGAATCTAAAATTGATGATTTAGAAATCGATGTCTCAAGTTTCTAGCTGGAGAACTTAGAAGCCCAAATCCCACTTGCCTGAAAATGAAATTAGGATCCTAGGAAATGAAGTTTCTTGAAAATGGTCATTACATGTGTAAGTTGCCTTATATTTGCATAGTACTCTACCTGCATGATAATTTTCCTTGAAGTAAATTTGTTGTCTAGGCATGAGACTAGAAAAGGGATGCAAAGATGGTGACTTAGAAGCCTTGATAACTGATGGTATTTAAATAATTTTTTAAAACTAAATTGTATATGTTCTGAACTTAAATTTCTTTAAAATTTATTCAGAATTACAAATCACTGCTAGAGGACATTGAATCTGTTCTATCGGTACTAACTCCCATAAAACATATAATAAATTGTGAGTGCCTAGGTATTTATTTAGAATAATTGTTGATATCACGCTGAGAAAGGCTATAAGAATGAAATAGAATGTAGACACATATACATAGCAGTTCAACAAGCAATTCTATTTGCTATAAAGGAGGATAAAATGAAATGTTGTGACTTCTTATGAAGCTTTACCACCACTTCAAGTGAAGGACATATACTTAGCAGTTCAGGAATTCAGCCTCAAAGTAGGAGATGGGTAATCAAAGTTCAGTAGGCACTCCCTATGATAAAGGAAGAGGTTAAGAAGTTATTCTCAGTGGCATTTAAGACTGCTGTTTGTACCTTGCCTTTCCCTTTCAAAGCTCAGCAGCTTCACAGCATCTGGAGTGGTGGCAATATAGACTACCCTACTATCAAATAAATAAGTGAAATCATAAGGGAATTTTTCACCGCATATGGTTTGCCAGAGGAAATTGTCTCAGTCAATGGCCCACAGTTTATTTCAGAAGAATTTGACATGTTGTAAGGTCTAAATGCAGTGAAGTATGACGAAGTTGCTTCATTTCATGAAGCACCAAATGGAGCAGTGGAACATTTTTTTTCAAACCATTAACCAGACAATCTCCCTAACAATACGTTGTCAGAAAACTGGAGTCTGTTTGGTTTTTCGGTGGGTTTTTTTGGTACAAAAAATCCTCTGTATGCCACAACAAAGGAAACAGTAGTTTTTAAATAGACTAAGTCTTGTGCTTTGTGCTGTTACCTTATGACAATGCTGGTGGCCTATTACAAGCAGTGGTAACACTGTATTTACTGACATACCAGGCTTTGTAGGGTCAGAAGCTTTTATGGCTGGAGTCACAAAATACTGGCCACCTTGGTAAATCTCAGCCCTTTGTCGAGTCACTGACAAAATTCTCACTTGCACGGAGGAGAAGGGGTGGTTTTCTTTCCTTTGTCCACTCATGCAGGTTAGAAAACGCTCAAGAATTTGAAATTCTGAGTAAAGCAAAGAGGAAGCTGAGCTAAGAGCAACAAGTATAATGAGCTGTGTGTCAGACAAGTCATTTCTTACAAGGCTCTGAAGAGTCCGTTTTTCTGCTTTTTCATTCTAACCTGGGAAAGCGCATGGCATTGCTGTTAAAAGCTATCACAAAGACTGAAATGAATGAGGAAAAATGATTATTATTTCATATTGAGAACAATAGAGTTTTGGTGTCCTATAGGGATGAATTGCTCAACTGACAATCAAAGTATCGATACTTGACTTATTTCTCTACCACTGATTTATTATGTGGCTATTTGTATTAGCCATACAATGAATATTTCGATCTTTTCTCTTGTTCTTGGTATTATCTAATTAGATTGAATGGCAGCAAGGATTGGTTCTTACTGTGTGTCCACACGGTGCACAGTACTATGGCATCACAAAGAGCCCCTAATGATACAGTAAATAACAAGATAAAGATTAACGCTCTAAGCTGTCCAAACATGCATGCAAGGTGTGAGGAAATTTTAATCAACCCACTTAGGGCTTTTTAAATTGTAAATTTGCTGGCAAAAAATCTTTGGTGAGTCTAGTAGAGCTGAGAAACTAGTTAGATTTCTAAAAATGAGAAAGTAGGCCTCACAATGTGAACTGTAATCAATGGCTAATAAATCTTTCAGAGCTACAATTTAAAATGCAAAGTTTTGTTTTATTTTCAGGCCTTCAGTGCTTTTTAATCTCATTCTTTTGTTGTGTTTTGGAGGTTTTACTTTACTTGTGATTGGATTTTTCCTTGCATTTTGGAATAGCTTTTGACTTTCATCATTCAGCAGTGAAAGAAAAAACGTCTTTTGATCAATTTTAGAATATTGCAGGTGGGAGATTCTCATCTGGTCTAGTTTGTCATAACTACATTGAAGTGAACATATCTGAGTTAATTGATACTGAAACCTGCCCCCTGTGTTTCAAAGGTAACATTTTCCTGTGTATGAAGGGGTAGATTTGTTGAGGGGAGTGTTTCACAGAGGCCAGCCCCTTGTCCCTTTCTCCCACGTGTGGCACATCTGTTCCCCATCACACAATATCGCTGCACAATCTCCTTTCTCCTCTGCCTTCATACCTCTCATTCTCATTGTGGCTGCATCTGTCTGATATATTGACAGCACTGAAAAGCTTAGGATATTATTAATAGCTTTTTGCCAAACGATGGTTTTGAAAATCACCTCAGTGTATCTGTATTCTGACTACAGACAACTCAGTCAAAGAACAGTCTCTGTGTTCTTTGGGGAGAACTATCACTGTCAAGTTCAGTGCTGGTGGTAAGGTCACCAAGGATATGGTCTTAAATGACAGTGTCATGAACTTGCCAACTGATTCTTGCCAGCTTGCTGGGGTCCTGGCCAAACCCTTCAGCATGATGGACAGGACAAGTATGGATGACGCCTTTGCCCTATTGCAGCTAGAGAATGGCTCATGATGAATAGAAATGACTCCCAATACAATGTATTACATTATATTTTATAAGCACAGCTGAGCTGTCTCCAACTTACTTGAGGGCCTGAATAACTTTCCTTTAAATAGATGTTCTTAACAGACATTCATACTGATGAATGTATATTTTTTGCCCACAGGCTCCTATTCACCAAATATGGAGATTCTGTATTTGCTTTGATCCTGTTTCCTTTGCTCTGTTGTTTGGGGTTTTTTTTAATACGTTACCTCATTATTTGTAGTGACTTCAGCTTTTAGTTCTGTTGGATTGTCTGTTTTCATGGTACATGATTTTAACATGTATTCCTCTCTATATTTTACATATAGAAAAAAAATCCAGTTTACAGAGGCCATTTCAGGATACATTTACTCAGGCCAAACAGTTCTAAATTTTAATCACAAAATTTCAAAGAATGTCTTATTCTCTATTGTTGAAGTAATTCAAGTAAATAAACTCAGAAGAATAGAGCCCTGCTGTATGATAACATTTAAGAATTTGTAAAGAAACAGTCATAATTTTATAGTACATCTTGAACTCCATTTAATTGAAGTAATTAATTGGGAAAAATTATGCACAGTCATACTCAGGAGATTTATTTATAGAGAACCTAATTTAATACAATGCTGAGACTAAAGCTACCCTCTCTCTTAATCTGGGCATGTAATTTTTGTTAATATTAGGGTTGTATGCACATGAACTGAGGATGCCTGTATCCCTAAGTGCTTAATTGCTGTATTCAAAATCATTCTTCTCCTTACAAAGGATTTAATATTAGGATTGTTCAGAATTATATATGGCTTGACTTTAGCAAATAATGCTGGATATTACTTGGCCATTATTTAGAAAAGGAAAGTTGCAAGAAGTGGTTGAATAAATGACAGACTGTGACTATATATGTAGGATCCCTGTTTGCTTCCTTCCTTGCCATATTCTCTAAACTTACACTAAACAGTGTATGCTGTGGAAGAATCAGTTTATCCATGTTTTTTCTATTTTTTCAGGAATTAGGATTTTAAGGATTTCTTATTATCCTCCAGTACTGAAAAGTCAGAAGATAATTCAGGTCAACAAGGACATTGGGAGGTCTCTTGTCCAAGCCCTTGCTCAAAGTAGGGTCAGCTATGGGCTCAGACTTGGTTTCCTGGGACTTTATCCAAAAAAGCTTCCAAGGATGGAGACTGCAATGGGATACACAGAAATGTCCAGATGACAGTAATTTCAGTATGATAAATATATGCTCTGACTGCTACAGACTCCCCAGATTAACTGCACCTTTGGAGCCCCACCCTGAAAGGTTCTTATCTGCTCTGAGGTAGGTCTGTTTGAAAGTGGTTAGAGTTTACATCAGTCAGTATCTCCTAGGTGCTACAGGTTATTTGAGCAGTGTGAAATACTGGTTACTTAGCTGGATCCTCTCAGCTAATGGTCAAGGATGTGGTTGTACTGAAATGGGAGGAATTAGACATCTTTATTCCCTTTAAAGATCAGGTCAATTAGCATGTGGTTAGGCTTTTAAGTCAAGAAGTGCATGCAATTGAGCAAAGCACCAAGTGATTGAATTGATTGAGTTTGCCACTTAAACTGCCAGGAGGAAATGATGACTTTCTTATGTGCCTGATGAGGTCATATTATACTTGACAAGCAAATGTCAGTACTATTATAACTACCAAAACAATCCTTACCCAGAAGATGTTTATAAAATATATTTACATTAATGCTAATAACAGTAAAAATGAGGATAGTGATGAATACAAGCTCCATCTGTAACTGTAAAACAGTAGCTATATAGATTGGCACTGGTTCAGCAATCTTCAGAAATTTTAGTCCTTTCATTAAGGATGCCAGAAGCAGCCTCGGTAGAAATATTTACATTTTTATTTCAGAGCAAGACAACCTCACATTGAAGATGCTTTTGTTCCCACTGAAGTGTGAGGAGCAGCAGAAGTTATTTAAACTTGCTCATTTCTAGAAATGAAATACCTGATTATATTGGAGATATTTTGAGCTCTTATTAGGCAAGTTCCAAAGCTAAACATTTCAGTACTGGGTTCTACAAATCTTAGTCTGTGTATCTTAATCCTCTTACTGCTTAACTTGATAGAGATTTGGATCAAACATTTGTCTCACAGTAATGAAGTTGACGACTGTTTGTTTTATAGGAAACTAGCAAAACCCTAGTATAGCATCCAGAAAGAACCTTTGTTAGAAATAATAAGAAATGAAAATGCCTACTATGTGCTGCATTGGAAAGATACAGAGCAGTGGTGTAACATTCTGACTGCATTATGAATAGCAGACATTGCAGCGTGTTATTAGACTATGGGTTTTTCAGGCTGTTTGTTTTGCTTTTTCATAAGGTGGGGTTTTGCTCTTACATTTTCATAAAGGAAGCTGCAGTCCACTTGAAAGTAAGTAAAATTATGAAATATGTTTTCTACGAGGGAAAGAAAGCAGGAATGTAATCACCAGTACCTGAAACAAACATACTCTGTGTTTCTCAGCAGATGTGTTACTGAATAGAATAGGCAGACATTAGCATTTTTAATGTCCTCTAACAGCAGATGACAAATGTGTCATGAATAATTAGATATTACTAACTACTGAACAGTGCTTAATTCACTTACCTGCCGGTACATTTGCCCTTTCTATCTGACAGCTCAAGTTGAGTAAATGCTATCTCTGGCTCTGAACCACCAGCTGCATAGGGCAGAAAGGTCAGTCTTTCACATCACAGAGTGAAAGCTCTTTACACTGAATAGTAATGCGGCTCCTGAGTCTCTGCGATTTGAACAGAACTGCCTGGGTGGTAGTGGTGTGAACTGGGACTGGGCTTTGCTCTCTGATTAGATGTTGTGTTGGCCTCATGGTTTTAATGCAGGTGAGGTATGAATTAACTTCAATGAACTAAGAAAAGAGTTTCTCAAGATAAAGATAGATATATAGATACTCAAGATAAAGATACATATATATCTATAACTATATGTCAAGAAACTTCTTGCATATTAAACAATGCAATGGCCAGGTGCTCAGCTAATGAAAACTCCCTTTCATTGAAGTACAAAATCTCTGCTATTTTCTGCTACCTGTAGACTTAGTTGACTGCATTGTTTGGAAGAGTGTACTGAACTTCAAATCTTTAGATATACTAAAGCCTACAAACTCCTTTAAAAATATTAATAGGACTATACTGGATGTGTGTGTGTTAAAAAATGTTGGTGCATTTCTTTTAAATCTGTAAGGTCAGACTTACAACTTTGCTCTGGCTTAGAATATTCTTCACACATACCTCTAAGGCTACACTAGCCAATAAAATCAAATTTACAGCTGGAATAGAATTGATTACCTTAGCATCCTTTGCCAATGTTGTCAACAATTTACATTTTAGGCAGAAAATAAGGTCACATTAAGGACCGAGACCCTGCTCCAAATGCCATTGAAATCAATGGAAACTTTCACACTGACTGCAGAATACTTAAAGGTCAGGCTCTAAAGTCCAAATCCTCATGCTGGAAAGCTGCCCAGTGCTCAGCATTGGTCACTGAACAAATAGGCACAGAAAGAAACTCACATCCTGTAAGACTTAGAAAGAGGCAGCATTTTACTGCAAACAGTGGAAAAAGGGCAGAGAAAGTTTTTTATTAAAAAAAAAAAAAAAGATTAATGCCATTTTAAAAAACAGCACCTAATTATTACAGTGATATTTGGATTCATTATGCTTAAGACAAAAATCACTTAACATAACTTTTATTTATTTCCCTTATTTTTCATAAAATAGCATAGTTTGTTTTTCTGTTAACAAAAACTTTTAAGCATACAAGAAAATAAATATATTTGAGTGTATTTGAAAAAACTACATAGAAACATTACAGAAATGAACAAAGTGGTTGGATAATAAAAGGAATAATTACATTTTTCAATAATCCAGTGTGTTTGCTGTGATTAAAGGGAAAACTGGAAAAAAGAAACATTTGGGGGGGGAAGAGTATAACTTATTTAGACTGTAGAAAGTCTAAACGTGTAGCTCAAACTATGCTGAATTCCATGAATGAAAATAGAGGCTGCTAAGTAGAAGGAAAAATAAAAGAGAAAGTGAGATGGCAGGGTCTTCATGTGAAGATCATGGTAGAGGTTTTGTGATGTCTTGTCTCATCTTCCACATCTGTGAGAAAGCAATTCATAGTCATTCCTAAAGTTAAACCTAATTGAAAGCACAGGGAAGTTGATGCAGTTTTAGAAAGGTCATTTTTCTTTTATGAAGCTGTCTGTTAAACTTTGCCTTTCTCAGCATGTACTATCTAGTCTCTCATTGCTTCTTAGCAAAAATGCTTTGTGTATATGCTTGAAAGATGCATTTTCACAATAAGATGGGATGGGAGATTTTTTTGCATCTAAACTGAGGAAACAGGAATAAAAGAAACATTGAAATGTGCTTCTGTGCTGCATGTTTTGCTGTTGAGATGTGGTGCAGATGTTTCTCTTCAGGGGAGCAGGCATGTAACACAGTAAGGAGAAAACACAGTGGCTTTGCTGAAATAAGGTGCCGTTTTGTCATGGGAAGATGTGACTGTGAGGGAGGAATGAGCAATTGTTCATTCACACCAAGACAAATATCAACCAAACAAGTAAAAAGATTGCTCGCTTTCTAATTGATGTGAATGCACTTAGCACACATATAGAAATATGTAATACAGCACACCTCAGATTGTGCTGGTCTTGATCCATAAAAGAGAAATCCTGAGTTTTCCTTCCCATCCATTTGGTGATTGACTGTCTTGGTAGTATTTAAAAAATTGGAAAACAATGCTGCTTTTTTTTTTTTTTTAATTTTCTTAAGTCTATGGGAGTCATGTATCCACAGGATTACGTAGTACATATATATTTGTTTTCTTTGATCTTCAGTGAGAAATGGGGAGATGCTGTATTATATTACGAGTGCATGAAGTTGAGAGGCCAACTGTAAAAACTATTTCACATCTTTTTATAGAAAAATAATTACAAAATTTTATCATTGACAGTATCTCATAGGGTACATTAATTCATAAGATGGTCTTAAAATTGCCTATCGTGAGTTGTGCATATGATGACATATTGATGATAAAGCAATTTACCCATTTCAGCAATTGTAAAATGCATGCTTTGACTAAGCATAGTTAAAAAGGAGCAAACGGAAGGAGTTTCTTTCAGCATCACTCACACGCCTGTTGGATTGGTAAACTCTTCCAGACTGCGATTATATCTACTCTGTTGGTTCAGTCCTGTGCTTTTCATAAATGATGATAAATTATATTTTTACAGTTAAATAATTCATTATTTTATTTCTGTGAATATTCACAGGACTCTGATCCAAACTGTGGTTGTTCACTATTTTCATTGTCATTCTAATCTGGAACATAACTTTTAACATATGTTCTAACCACACTTGCTGCTTAAAACAAAATCTGAAGTCCATCCAGTGACCATTGGGTAGTTTTTGTGCATTCACTGCTTCTGTTGGATATAGCACCAGACTGACTAATGTGTGGGTGATCATTTCCTCTATATGCTTCCTAATGGCACTGTATCTATAGGCTATTAGTAAGAGTGATTCAGCTGAAGCTTAAGATCTATTGCCTGTGCTACTTACAGAACTTACAATTGGAAAGATCTCTTATTTCTTTCCAAACAGCAGCTGCTCTTTACTACTCAGGTACATATCTGCTAGTCACCTTGCTGTGTTGGTTTTCATATCCCTGATGCTTTTGTAGGGTTTCATTATCGTTAGGATTTCCAGAATCCTCTCTGTCTCCTGCAAGGAGGTAACATTTAATATTTTCTCTTCACTATGTAAAGGTAGTCTTCCTTTTTTTGGTTGTGTGAAATGATGAAAGGGCTTTCAGACAGTCTGTGTATTCAGTCTCATAAATTATTTAAATGTATTTGTGTTATTTTACCAGGCAAATACTGGGTTCTTACCATATTCATCATCATATTTTTTAAAAATTTCTGACATATATTGTAGTATCGTTAAAACTTTTCAGCAGCGTTGAAGGAACTCATGCCTGTAGCTAAATGGAAAAGTAATATGGTCAGTTTTTTGCATTCACGATAAATTTTCTATACTGTTCACTCCAAGGCTCTTAGTATTGAGTGAAATGCACTCCTTAATCAAACATGAGACCTCACTGTAATTGTAAATATGCAGTCAAAAAAAGCCTTAAGAGTACTTGCAATATAACTGTAATATGTTCCAAGTTGAACAGTTATAGCTCTATGTTTAGATTAATATGGCGTAGAGAGACTTGATCCATACTTGCAGTGTACAGAACCTCAAACTTGGCAATTGGAATGGGAGTATTACTGTGGATTGGTCTTGCAAGTTTTGAAGCTAACCATTTCCTTCGCTCGTGTATACATTACACGCTATGCACTTAGACGGTCATACGCATGAATTTAAATAAGGTGGCTATCTCCTAAATGTGTTGAATAAGAATAAATATTTTAGGCCTCCAAAATTAATGTTGCTAAGAATTGAGAAGTTTGGCTAGTCAAGTGACCAAATCACTTAAGTTTCTCATCACAGGGAAACAATCTCTTCTGTAAAATGGTCAGTAGAAACTCGAGGAGTGTGTTTGGAGTTTGGATGAGATGAGTTTTGAGGAAAGATATCTGGCTGATAGTTAAGAAAATGTGTTGTCTTCTGCGTTTGAGTATTGCACAAGGTGGTGTCTTAGCACTCTGGCACTGCTGCATGTACAGAATATATTTTTTTTTAAATGAGATAAAGTTTTATTAGCAATTGTTGCATTGTGTTAGTAGGAATGTTAAAGTTACAAATACCTTGTTCTCTGAGAACTACCTACATCAAACCACCCTCAGAGCCTGGGAACTGCAGTTGAAGGCAGGCTTCAGAACAGACAATTTTCTAATTCATATTTTCCTGTAGGCATTCACAGGTGCACTTCGACATAAATTCAGATCATGAAATTTCTCATCACGTTATTTGCTCCAGTTCTCCTTTGGCCCCATTTTATTTAGCATAGTTGTTAACTTGTGTGCAAAAAAGGAGCGTGGTATATTTCCAAAGTGGCAACAAGAAAGAATTATAGCATTGCTCATCTAATCCATTTTTCATACATGAAAAACACATGGTATCATGATGAAGACTGGGCCTGGAGGAAGCAAGGAGGTTTCATCAGCAGTCAGGTTTCTATGCCATGTTAAAACAGTAGTAGTAAATAGCTTAAAATCACAGACGCCTCAATGTTCACCAAATTCATGTTCCTCATCTGTTTCCATTTATTATAAGGAACACGGAAGTTATGACTAGACAGGTATTTAGGTGTTGGTAACTACACAGAGTTTTACCAATGCCTTAAATAGAAGCATGCATTACCTATAGGCGTGAAAAGTAAGAAAATAAACCTTGAACACAGTACTAAAACTCTGTTTGTGGCTTTACCCGCCGTTGTCTCCACAGCTACCCAAACCGACTATCAACAATGTTAGTGTTCTCCGTACGTATTTATTTTGAGGAAAGACAAAATTCTCAAGAACAGTTCTGTTTTGTGTTCTTCATCCATCTCAGATTTTATTTTTAGAGCAAACAGCCTCCAATTGAATAGGACAACCAGTATCCCTTGAGAAAAAAAGTAGAGAAAGGGAACAGGAAAATACAAGGAAATGGACATTGCCAGTGATGGGGGAAGTACTTGGTGAGAGCTAGGGAAAAATAAAAAGAAAATGAGAAGAAATAATTCCTCAAATCTTGGCTCAGTGATGCTTTCCGGATCAAAGGATATTACAGAAATACATCTCCTGTGATTAAAAAGACTCTACTAAGATAAGGAGCATTTGGGGGCACAGTTGGTGCTGCTGAACATTGCTGACTAAATCTTTTCTCCCAAGAATGAGAACAGTAGGCACTGATGGTTTCCAAGAACTTGAAAAATAACCTTTTGTTTAATTAAATGGAGAAAGCTTCTCAATGAAGCTTTCTCATTTTATCTGAGCTTTTCTGTGGAAGAACTGACTATTCAAATCACTGTCATTATTCATAATTATGAATGGTGATGATCTATACAGTTCACTGTGGTCAGATAATCAGAAGGATGCAAGTTTGAAAACTCTGGAGGTTTCTGTTTCTATTTTTTGTGGTTTATATTTTTTCTTAAGTCTTATTTTGTGAATATATTTCAGATTTCCACATGATGACAGAAAGGTCACGTAACTGTAATGATAGCTTATAAGAGCAATATAGTTTAAAAATGCTTTATAGAGGAACTCTAAGTGATGCCACATGGTGTAACATCATTGAAATTGTCTCTATTTCTTGTAAAGCAATTCTACCATGCTTTTCCAGACACACCTGCAGAAGTTAATGATGCATTCATGAGATTGCACTACACTGCTGTAGATTTCTGTCATGAATGCAGCAGAAAGTGAACCAACCCTGAGTAATAGGGGGGCACGTTTGCTGACAGTCTTGTGCACTCCCAATGAAATACTGATCTGCTGCTTACTGACCTGTTTCCTACACCCTCTCTTATCTGTAGCCCTGTAGCATTTACTGTGGGTTACTGTGAGAGTTTACTAGTTGCTTCTCTAACAAATGTAGTGGTCAAGCTCTAGCTTCATACTCTTGTATCCCATTATTTCCCTTTTTAGTCTTTAAAAGATCAATGGCACCATTTATACTATTCACGCTTGCTCTGTACTTCCCATATTTATAATAATCCAACAAAAAAATTCATTGCACAAGCACAAAGGTCCCTCTGTCAAATATTATGTGATTTATATTGATTTATGCCAGCTGAAGTTTTGGACTAATATTTTAAATGTACAAAATACGTGTACCAAGATAATGGAGCAGATTGTAGCTGGTGTATATATAGCACAGTGAATATCACTCAAAGAAGCTTCCAAATCTCTCTTGCTGAGGACCAACAACAGTGAAAACCAAAAGCCCTTAAATTCAGAAAGCGCTAATCTCTCGCTGATTTTGAGGCACAGTGGGATACACGCGTACATCAAGTGTTCTGAATACTGGTAAAATAGTTGGGAAAAAAGAAAGCTTCCTTATTTTACAATAAGCCACACACAAACGCTGCCCTAAAACCTGAGTTAGAGGCAAAGAATAGTCTGTGGAGTAAAAATAAATGCTAATTTTGTAGAAATACCTTTGCTCCACAGAATCCCCAATCGTATATGCTATCTGTGCAGATCTACAGCCAGTATGGATGTACATGCCCTACAAGATCTCCAGCACAAGGGTAGTGTGGGTGCCAAAGACTGAACCCTAACTAAAATCAGTCACTCCAGTGGCAACATAATTAAGTTGATATGAAGCACTTCACAGAGGAAGTCCAGACCCCACGTATGCAGCAATAATAGTCCAGTTCCGCCACTTAGGAGCTCCAATTGTTGTTATGCTTTCAGTCTGTTACTCTTACAGGACAAATTGATCCACTTTACAATCCACATATAAACACATGTAAAGAATAGAAGACCTCTAAGCACATTAGATAGAACTAGATTTTAAAAAAATAAAATTTGGCTGTATTAGATGTATTTCAATATGTATGTGCTGGTTTTATCCCATAGCACATTGTGATATATGTTATTTCATGCAAACATGAAAATGGACTGTGCATGCATTGTAGCATTAAGGTCTGAGGAATTATCTGTAGGTTTGACAGCTGTTCAAAACTTAAGACAGTATAATTCAAATTTTAATTGGTTTGCAATGAAGTAGTTGTTTTGAAATCTTCTTCCTTCTTAATATATCTGTAGCACAGCTCTCAGAGGCTTTAGGAAAAGTACTTTGTGGCCTTTTCCTTATCCCCAGAATCTTCATGCATAGATGTACATCTGCATCAATTGTCTCATCTCCAGACTAATTACCTCATTTACATATTTCATGCTTTCTGCTTAGAATGCTCCATGGGACAGCCAAGATTTAAATCATGTGCTGTCAGACACAATCAGTTAAGGGGGGGATGCATTTTTATTTTATTAAATATTATTATGAATTGCTTGGTACCTTTAGTATCAACAGAATAACATATTATGTAGTGCTTCATGTAAAATATTATGTTAAAGAATTGTTGCAAAATGAAACTCCCAGAACTTAAAAAAATGTTAAAATTCAGGTTCTTGTGCAATTTTCCCTGGTCACCTCTTCCACCCTCTGGTATTACTCCCCCTGCATTTTAAGAGTCTTGAGTTAATGAACTCTATTTTTTTCCTATTTCATTTAAGGTAATTGAAAGATTCTCATTCCAGTTACTTTTTGCAGATGTCATGCCATAGAACTAAAAAATTGCTCACAATAGAATGGCACATAGCTGATAAAATAGTGACCTTGTGGACAAGTGAAAAATACAGCAAATTCTCATAGCTGTAAGTCAGTCACACCTAATTTAAAGATATAAATTTGGTTGCTTTCATGGTCTGATGCTTAAGAAGATAGTATAGTGGAAGATTGCCTCAATATATAAATTTCAGTGTGAATTTGGGACTCTTGATACCGCCTAAATGCCTAGTACAAGTCTCCCCTTAAAAAATAATGACCACTTGAGGTTTCCAGGTAAGCAGGCATGTTGCTATTGTGTCCCCTTAAGATTAGGTGTCTTAATACCTTGAGTGGAGGTAGGCAGCTTTCTCTCAGAGGTTCCTTCAGGAAATCATGTACTTCTAACTATACTGCAAGGCAGAAACCTTGATAGTCCTCTCGGCGCAGGCTGTGCGGCTCTTACACATTCTGCTTTACAGGCTTCTGTTGAGTGAGTTATTTTACACGCTGTGTGCAGAAAAGCCATGGGTCACTGACTAATGTCTGCTAGCCCACTTCCTTGTATAGCAAGATTAATTTGCTATAGGATGAACCAGATAAGCACCCTTGACAGGCAGGATGCGTGTCCTTTCGGTGGCTGAAACAAATAGTTATCCCAGTTAGTACTGACCTTTCAGTTCTGCTGAAAGGCAGCTTAGTATAGTTCCTTCTTTTGAGGATAGATATTGCTACTCTTCCTCTTCTAAGTACTGCTAAAGAATAGCAGGAGATGGTAGGTCCTTTGTGGTCCTTTTCTTCCCTGAACTGTACTATCAGTCATTTTATGTTTGATCTTTCTTTGTACTTTACCACTGATCCATAAAAAGTAGTTTGACGATAAGTGGGCAGAGAAATTTTGGAAGACCACCTGACTACAGATATCATGCAAGGATTGTTGTCCTTAAAAAGCAAACCCCATCTGAGCAGCTTCTAATAAGGAAATCTTCTCAGATTCACATAAGAGGCTGAGATCTATATGTATAGCTATGAAATCAATAGGCAGTCCCTGAAGCCACTGCATAGAAGAGGCCAACTATTATAATGCATATTTGTCTGCAGCTCTGGAAAAAGTATTCTGCTCAAAACAACATCAGTCTGTCCAAGTAACAGAGGTAATGAAAAAAAAACCCCAACAAAAAACCCCACCAACCCCCCCAAAAAACCCCAAAACCCAAAACAACCAAACACTCTCCAACCTCCAAAACAAAACAGAAAAACATTTGCAACACGTAGCTCATCAAAACTTTGAGAATTATTTTCCTTCACTCTTATCAGCACTGTGTAATGCTTTATACTGCCTGTGATAACAAAGCAGGCACTCAACTGCTCTTTAGTGCACTCTTAGATTCAGGGTGTGTGGAATTTAAGTATTTCATAGTGCTGATTTGTGGTACCTTCACATACAGCAGCTTTTTCACATTAAAAAAAAAAAAGTGTTGAGACATAATCACTAAATATTTTACAGCCATAGAATTAGAATCAACAAGTTAGTAAAATCACAAAATTATGTTTAATAGCTCAGCTATTGAAATCAGTATGTTCATTCCCTTCCACATAAGAAGAGCTTACGCTATGCTTATCCTCAACCAACTGAAACTATAAATACAGTAAACACAAAATCAGCTAATTATAATCTAGGGTGTATTTTCTTTTAATACGTATAGGGCCTTAATAGCTACAAGACGCGTTACTTCTGATATTCACTCTATTTCAGTAATTCTACCCAGCAGCCCTGTTTTCTCCCTCTACATTTTAACCTCACAGTTGCCTTACTCAGACTTCTTATGTGCTCAGTAATTTCTGTCAAGAAAGAAACAGGAGTTGCCAGGACCTAATGGCTTTAACTTTAAATGTCCTGTTTAATTATAGTTTCCTAGACATTTACACTGTTCCATATGTGGTTTTGGCAGCTCTAAGAAAAAGGAATTCATCTAGTAATAGCACTGAAAGGGTATCTATTTTTAGACCAAATTTTGTGGATGCCAGTATTTGAACCTGTGAAAGGCGCCCTCTGTCCTGATAAATTCCCATCTCTATATTTTAGTTGTTACTTTTCAGTTATAAAAGTAATTCTACTTTTCATAGGGCATTTTACCCTTAAGGGATTATGTGCCTAATAGACACGGGATTTTAGACATTATTATGTTCAAATCTTAAATGCAAATATTAATACTTTTTAAATTATCTGATGTTTCTTTGTACACTTTCTTGAAACCTGCTAGGTTTCCCTCTGTAGTCTTAGGCGTACTGGAAATTATATTCCTGAAACGGAAGGCTTCTAAACAGCAAAGTAATACCTTTTCTTCTTTTTTCTTCAATCAGGGGGTCAACTCCCCAGATCCTTAATCACTTCATGGATTATATTCAGGTACAGTTTCCACTTAAATGAGTGGAAACTAAGTCTAGCTAAGGATGTTAAAATTTGGCCTGGTGCTATTTGCCCCTGTCCTGAAGGAAGCAAACAGTAAATCCATGTTGTTTCTGAAAAGGTAAAATCAAAATTTCTTACCAATGGTTTAGCTCTGTCTTCTAAGAAGTCAATAGTAAATCTTGTATTGATTTTAATGGGATTAATTAGGTCAGTTCTGAAATTCTGAGAATGCAGAGTGACTAGCCTATGTAATGCACTTTAGTATCTTCCAAAATGAGCACAAAATGCATTGTGAAGTCTTGCAAATGCAATGATTCCTGAGGCTGGATCCAGCTAGCTCTTGTTAAAGTTCAGTAATCCACAACTTTGTAATTGGTGCAAACTTGGAGTTCCCTGAAGTGAATGTAGAGAATATGGTTTTAGATTAGGTCCTGAGCTGCTATGCTCTAATAGTTTGGAAGCAAAGAATAATCATTCCTCTTTTAAAAGTGCATATTGTTATCATTCTGAGCAATTGAGTAAAATTACATTGCTGGTAAGAAGAGCTTTCTAAAATAGATGCTGGGGTACCATAGTAATAATGAGCTTAGTAAAAATGCTTAGGCTGAACATGATCTCATAAAAGCAAAATGTGATATAAGGCTAATTTATAAAACTGCCTCGTTAACTGAAATTATTTGTAGCTTGTCAAATATTAAGTTGCTCAGTTCTTTGCAATTGAATTTCAGAGAAATTAACTTAGTCTGTTGTGGTAATGAATTTAGTGGACTGCATGTTTTGCGTATTTTCTCCGAATTAAAATTAAGTAAATATGTGGCTAAGTCTTTTGACAAATTTTGCTTTTTTTAATATCTAGAAAAATTGAAAAGTTAAACTTCTCTCTTATTTGTGTTGTACTTAAAATTAATTTAAAGCTTAAGTGAGCTAAAACCAGAAATCATCAAAAATGAATTTTGTAGGATGGTGTGTATTGTCATGTTCATTCTGAAAATGAAATTACTCTGCCTGATAATGGCTGTCTGCTATTCGCTCAGAGTTTAAATTGCATTTACTCTATTTTTCCAGTCTTAAATTAATCCACACATTTATTTTGTACCCAGCATATAGGACTTTTAGAATAGAAGGAAAACCCAGTTTTATCACTGTCCTACAAGACAATCTTCAGTAAATTTTGTTGTAACTGTATAGGAAAAAATGACAGCTAGGCGTGGGCCTGGGCACAATAAAGATTTACCTGTGTCGTGTGTAGGTGACTTTGAGAAAGCACTTTAGATTCTAATACTCACTAATGTCCTAACTTGCTATTAATTCATAAATATACCTTTGCCAATGATATCTGTTTCTCAAATATGCATAAAATGTTGCTTCTAGGCATGTGTATGAGCATCTTCACTTCTCTAGGATGCTTAAGAAAACTGTGTTTGTGAGATCCATACCTTTAAAGATCTCCCTAGGGTTCCCGTAATGAGTTTGCCTGCCTTATTATGTCTGCTGCAGAGCTAAAGTATGGCAAAGAAATTTCAGACATCTGCTGTAAAAAGCACATCACAGTATCTGGATTAAGGAGCTTTATGCAGCACATAAAGTTGTACTGCAGTATAGCATCTTTTAAATAAAAGTAATCTGAAAGTAAAAGGATAGGGATTGAGGAATTTGAATTTTTTTCCCAGTGTAAGATGTCACTACCCTACAACAGGTACTGTGTTATCAGTAACATATTCCCTTACTACTGATAGTTTTTGTTAACATTAATAAGAATAATATTGTCAGATATAATGTTTATTATTACATGATTTATTATGTAATATGGGGCTTTAGTTATAAAATCTAATCTTGTTTAAATACAGCTGTATGTAGACTACCATCGACACCACTAGACAGAAAGAAAAAAACACCCTACCTCTAAATAAATAATTCATGTGAAATAAGAAAAGACAAAAGCTAATTGAAATTGATGTTTAGTTGTCTGGGCGATGAAGTGGAACAAGTTCCTCTTCAGTACTATCAGTGAGAGGAACCGCAGGCCTTTGCGGTTAACCAGCCGGCCTGCGCACACGCTGGGTGCACTTAGCTCCTTCACAGAGTCTCTAAGGGTATAGCAGGTATCATCCAGGACACTGCTCTGTACCTAATTGCATCATGGGTGACATTTGTGGTCTGGGAGCTTTGGAAAAAACCTCTATTTTATATCTCTATAAGTTTAAATTACACTGGGAAGATCAATAGTACTGTTTTTGCAACAGTTGGTGCAAATCTTTTCTTTAGTGTTGAGCACTGTGGTATAGGGTTCGGTTTTGGAGAATTTTTTAATAGTGGTTGATGTTCTATCCAATAGATACAGTTTGCTTGCTCACCCGATTACAGCTTCATCAAGTTGTTGTATGCAAAGTTGTTAGGCTTTGTAAGCATTTGATAAAAACTGTAGCCCCATATTTTGTAGCAATATTTTTCTAATTATACTCTTACCTAAGTGTGCGTGAAAAATGTAAATATCTGTGATTCTTTCTGCAAGTAAATAAAACATGCATAAATAATAACTATGAGTAGTAGAGAGGTGATAATTTAACTGCTGTTTCTTTAATAATCTACAGTGCACAAGCAAAAATATTTTTGTTCCAGGGTACAACTGCTTAGTCAAATTATGGGACTTTGCTGCATCGTAAGACAAAATTGAGAGTTCTGTGGTGCTTATTTCCAAGCGTTGAGTGCAAAAGCCTCTTGCGAGAGACAGCGAGAAGGGGGAGACAGGGGTGAGGGGCAGGAGTTTGGTGTCCTCAGACAATATTAAAAAAACAAATAAGAAAGCTTCGATAAAACAAAAACTTTCACTGCTGCTTTGAGACTGTTTTGAAAAACTTCGCTGTCACCTCAGAGGAATTCAAATAATTTGGAAGCAGAATTTCACTTCCTTGTGAAATACAGACTAGAGAATCATAGAATAGTGGAAAATGTACATCTAGATTTGTAGTCTTCAAAGAAAAATATTTCAACAACTATCAAAATCAGTTTAGATCAGATGAAAACTTGCGTATGCGTAAGTAAATAGCATTACTGAACTTTATATTGATGACTTTTTTTTTTCTGTAGGTCTACTGTTCCCATCTGTATATATGGTTAAACATGTAAGCAATTATATTTTTGCCAAGCGAATGTGTGTTTTACATTCATTCTTCCAGGCAGTTTACGCAACAGCTAACATTTCTTGTTCACCTCATTGCAGGAAAAATGGGCTAAATCACTAATCTAAAAATGGTAAGCACCATGCTGGAATGAAATAAGATCCTTAAACAGATATTTAATGAACTAGCAAGATTAGGTAGTAACAACAACAACGTTTTTGGTAACGGTGCTTTCCCGGGGTTGTAGTACCTGTTTAGGTCACTGAGTGAAGGCAGTAGTGTGTTGATACACACTGTTGTTACCACATACTCATGGTAGCTCAGCTCATTCTGCCTCTGAATGACTTGTGCGTGCAGGAGCCTGAGACTTTCCAGTTCAACAGGGAGCTCTTGTTTGCAACAAAAATAAAGGACTGAAACTTTGGTGGGAAAAATGTTAGACAAATGAAAGCAAAGGATTGCTTTTTGTCACAATAAATAATAATAATAAGATACAGAAACAATAAAATGTAGTTCCGTATCATTTTGGTTTTAAGCAGGACACTAGTGGCCAGCTCGGATGGACAGCCTGGCCGGCATATGTTACTGGTGTAGAGGATACTACCTGTTTTCTATACCATATTCAACAAGGCAAAAATGCCTTTTAGAAGGAAATGCTGCTATTCCAAATTCTGCAAACTGTCAGCCTCTGCTAGCTCTCTCTAAGTAATTATCACAGTCCCACAGAGAACACATGGGATCTGTGATGCAGCAGTAGAAATTGGGAGATAAGATGATGGTGTGCACTTGATTTGATAGACTAACCTGTACAGAGTTTCTAAAAGAAGGGTCAAACAGCTGTTTCTTTAGAGATTGGCATATTACATCAAGTGTTGTAGCAATAACCTTTACATTTTTATCCTTCACTTCTCATAGTACTGCTTACAGAAAATTCCAGAAAAAAAAAACTCAACTGTTTCTCACTGACTATACATTTATTGTAAATCCTTATTGCACAGTGAGATTTTGTAATAATAATTATTCAACGTGAGATTTTTTTCCTCATGTTTCAGCTTTCTGCATTAGACTAAACTGTGATATTACACGTCACAAGTGACTGAATTCACTGACAGTTTACCTCTGAAATCAGGATAATGGGAGTTACAAATTACCTGAACAATGATGTTATTAAAGGGAGGAACAAAGTACTTTATAGTGCCATTTGTTTGAGATGAAAATTCTGGAACAGAAAGCTTTACACTGTAAGTTAAAAAACTATTATCAGGGTAGGAACTGATATTAAATGAAGTAATTTGGTTTGCATTTTTTTTTCTGTGGAGAAAATAATCTGAAATGTATGGTTTGAAGATAGCTATTAAGCAATTTCACTTACAGAATGTCCCATTTTCAACTCAGAACCACCCAAATGCATTTACTTACTGCAAATTTAATATAATAGAAAATAGTGATTAAAGGAAGGTAGTATGTGCTAATGTATGGTCATTAAGATTTATGGAAGTTGAAGTAGATGGCTTCAGATTAGACAAGAGTTCTATTTCATAAAATGTTTTTTACGCCTCTTTTTACTGTGACAATTAAACTGATGTGTCAGAGTTCTGCAGTCTGTCTAAAGGGAGAAATGCACAGGTGAAACTACAGTGTTAAGTTTCACTTGAATGATATTCAGGTTTGACAGTGTTGTTCTGTTATCAAAGAATGTACAAGGAAGCTTAAAAAAAATCTCTGAAGTTGCTGACTACTAATGACCCTCATTTCTGAGTTCCCATGTTAAATTCTCTCTAAAAACCAAAACACACAAAAGAATCCCAAACAATAACAGTGGATCAAATACTTCAAAATTCCTCAGGAAACCTTTTCAATTTAAAGGTTTTACATAAGTATATCTCTAAATGCCATAAAGATAGATGGACCGTACTAATATATTCCTTACTTGCTAGAATATTCTGTCATACTGTATTGACCTTCTGCTGTCTCAGGTCAGGCTTCCATTGGGGATTTTAATAATCTTTATTGGTGAGAGTGTTTGTAATCCCATGAGGCTATTTTTGAGGTCAGCATTTATAACGAAGGACTGCTGAAGGAGTAAAAATAATCATTTTTTCATCAAACTAACACTCTGGTGAGTATGAATAAATAGTGGCTGAACATTGTTCTACAGCTCAAGGGGAAAATAGGTGAGTGAAGGAATCTGAGACTTCTAAACTGTAGACTATGCAATTTACTATTTCATCTGCCTTTCAAATCTAGATGGAAAGAAGACTAGATAATAACTGGGAATAGTTCTTCCCGTCCATCTTGGGACTTCCTGCCAACGCTGCAAAGTCATTAAAATAAAGCTGTATGTAATGGGTTTAATCCATTCTGTATGGAACTTTGCTTTAAACAGATTCTTCTCTTCAGAATACTTAAATAATATTCAGTGTGTTAATCCAGGTCCCTGATTAGGAAGAACCTTTTCTTTTCAATGTAAATAGTCTTCATATCAGTGTTAGAAAAAACTACATGTTTCACTAAATATTTATTAAAATGTATTGCATGTCTAGTTACTTTCTCAGGATTATACATTATCCGATAATTAAAAAAAAAAAATTGACAGCATCCTTTCCCCTGTGCGTCCCATCCCCCTCCTCCCCCCGTGTGAGATTCAATGTCAAATGTCACAAATGCTGCTGATGATGAAGAAAACAGCAGAAAGATTATAATGAAGTGTAGGTCTGGGATATCAAATGAGACTGAAGGAATAAAAAGTCATAGTTATCAGCAATTGGAGATGAACTACAAAAGAGTAAATTACCAAAAAACATTAAATATTTACATTTGCTCGTGGAAACAATTCATATTCCAGACTTACTGATGTGGAATCAATTTATTTAAAAAAGTTTTACAATTAAAGGTTAGATTTGAAGCAAAACTATAGACTGAAGTAGTTGAGAACTTGCACATCTGGATCTCAAACATGACTCCAGATGGTTGGGATATGAGTATGGTTTATCTAATGTGTATATATGGAAAAAGAGTCTGTTTTAACAAATCATCAAAGGACACAGAATTGTCATTGGAAGAAAAGGAAATTATGAACAGTGTTAAGAGAAACAAACATAGAAATTAAATTCCTTTGATTAAACTTTCTCCTCAGTTGATTCACTATAGTTGTTACTGCCTTTTTCCCAGACAACACAAAATTTGCAAATAATCCTGCTTTGTGAAATTACAGGCTTAAGTGAAATGCGTCCTATATTGATGACAGAAGAGTAAAACGTGAAGGACTTCCAGACCAGATCCCCAACGTGTAAAGATCTATGTCCTTAGGCTTGGTGAAGCTTCTTTACTACTGTTGTGGCTGTTTCACTACCAGTTCCAATCTCTGCTCCCCAAAAGTAACAAATATGAACTACTGCAAGGCAGCCCTGCTTACTGCCAGGGCTGAAACACACGATTTGTTTCTGGAAACACAGGGCCCTGACATGCAAAGCAGCAGAGTAATTCCATTTTACACCGCAGGTGGCTGGCCAGGAAGGGGAGGGGGATCTCACTCCTACAGCAAATGATTTAATGGCATAAAATATGTAAAAGTCTTAGTCTCATCACTTCCACTTCTATAAGCAAGACCTAAGCCTACCATGGTTTTTTTCATTGTTTAAACCAATAACCAATCTTGAAGTTGTTCTAGATGAGCCCTTGTGTTGTGACTAGCAATGAAACAAAGTGAACTCTGAATCTAAGCCGTAGTATTTTCAGAACTGAAATCATTATAGTAACCTGATAAAATCTGTGTTTATCCATAAGAATTACCAGTGGAAGAAATTCTGCTATTCAGAGGTGGATTTAGTTTAACCTTAGTCTTTGTCTCTTCTGTAATTACAAGTACATTGCTTAGGCAAGAGACATTGAGGCTAATGACACAGTGAAAAGAATTCACTAATGTAAGTGTTTCTTGTTCTTGCCATGATCTTTAAAAGGCAGTAGTAGTATACTTCAGAAGAGATATTTTTCCCCATTGGGAAATGCTTATAGTTAGTCATAGGTAAGCAATTAAGTATTGCAGTAAAACAGTGGAAAAAACATACTTGTCATACAAACACCTGGTATTTATCAACATACTGCTAATATTTGCAAATAGTTCATTCAAGTTTTACTGAATGGTATTTGATCACTGAGCTAAATTCAGTGAAATCAATGTGATGAAGTTTCTGCCTTTCAAGAAATAACGATTCTGCATTGCTGAAGTTTTTTCAAAATCATGCTTGGTTTTTTGAATGCTTTAGTTGGTGACAAATGTAATGATGATTTAGATTATATTCATTAACATAAATGCACAGTTACTTTACTCTTAAGCTAATGAAGGACAGCATTAGAACTAAAGCAATAATTTCTATAGATTTAAAAGTACAAAATTACAAACTATTGGTTGATAAAAATTCTGACAGCAGAAAATAGAGTGACAAACCCATAGCAATCCAAGAAAATTTAAAGTTTACTGCAGTATCAAGTATCAGACTTTTTTTAACCAATTTTCAGTCTTTTTAATAATTATTTTTGGCTTGGGAACAGAATTTGTAATGAGCAACTGAAAGGTAATATCTGTCATCTGAGTAGGTTCTGAACCTGGAGGCTGGTCTGTTACTTGGAGAAAATAATGCACCTCCATGAGAGAGAACCAGAATTGGTTTAGATTCACCCATTTTACTCCTTCAATGGCAAATTGAGGTCTTCAGGTGGAAAAGCATGCAAGTGTTTCATAGCCCACATCTAACAAGTACCTCTATTACTATTTTAATGATTCCAGTAATCACTTGTGTATATGAATATGCATTGTGATTGTTTTTGTGATCATATCTAAGAGCAAAGGTGCGTTATTCTCAAGATTGATGTAAAGGCATTCAGCACTGTGGAACAGTGGGAGTGGATTGAATTGCCTGTATGTTAAACAAGAATTATAAGATACTTTAGACAAATGTGAATAATAAAATATGAAGTAGAACTATTCATTCATATGTGAATGAATACAGGAAAACTTAATTGTGAAGTCTACAAGTTATGATTCCTGTATCTTATTCCTTGCTTTGCTATCAAATTGATACATCGTGCCAATAGCTGTAGAGTCTAGTTCAGGAAAATGCCTAAAAGTGTTTCTACATTTAATTGCACACCAAAGCATAGCGCTGTGCTGAAGTGAAATCCAGAACGTCTTTTATGCCTGCTATACAGGTTTTTCCTATGCATGTTTGGTAAGAAAGGTACCTTGAAAGCATATACTCTGAAATTCAGGAGAAAGTTGGAGTTTTCCCTATCTAAAACTTATTCAAGTTCCTTAAGAAAATGGATGTCTACTACTACTCAGCACCAAAGTCTATTTCTAATGATAAACCTAGTAATTGCACAACATGAAAAATGATGGACAAACCTTGAAATCTGACAAAAATAATTAAAAAGCTTTTGTCTAACAACTTCTCCTCCATCTAGTAACTTTCTCACTTAATCTGGGAGCCATGTAACGTAGTATAGGCAAGAAGTGCTTAAATAAACCAATACAGGAAGAGTTCCAATAGGCACATGGAAACTTCATGCAATTTCAGTGCAACAGGCTAAAACTGCGTGATCATTCCTGCTTCCCAGCTGAGGGTCAATGGCTTATCAAAACAGTATAATGTGCTCGCACGTGAACGTCTGGCACTGCCCTTGGAACAGTTACCCGCTAAATGTCTGCTGGCCAGCAATGATTTATATGGCCCCCTGATTATCTGACAAAAGAAGAGGTAATTTCATATCTGGGAGAAACATCTCTCTCCAAAAGTACACTAGTCTTGGCTGTAGTGAGATAAGTAAATCAAACAGGAAAATGCTTCTCCACCTAAAAATATTTAAATAGAAAGGCAGAATCTGGAGGAGAGTCATCTGGTTCAGGCAAGACTCAAGTGAAAAAGAAAGTGTAGTGAGCACATTCCTTGTGAAGATATTTATTTCTGTCATCCAGCATGGGGAACAAATTGCTTTTTCAAGCTCAAACTCCTTTATTGGCTATCGGTAACTCAGGAATGGAAACAGCTGAAATATAATTCACCCTACAAATTAAATAATGATTCCTTTTCTTAACCTTAATGGTTTTGTGTACTGAGATTTCAACTTTGGTGCCCAGTGAGTGAAAACTCTATGTGTATGAGTTATGTCCCTTTGTAAACAAGGTTTGTCAAGACAGCCTATCTAAGTAACAGATAATATACAGCACGGAAGAGAGTACTGGGTTTATTGTGTTTAGAGGTATTCTTAGGTGCACTATTCCATTCTGCTCACTACTGAGATCACCCCAGGTCTCCATAACACCTCCAAAATCTTCAGTTACATAAAATATTTCAGCCCTAAAAAATAACAATACCTGTTTAAGGTAGAGGGGAGAGAAACTAAGCTTCCATTAATTTATAGAGCCTCCACAAAGATGGTAAATTGCTTGGGCAAGAAATGTACGTAGTCAAATCATGCTACATAGAAAAGCAAACTGATTCTGCAGCGAAGCTTGTTTGATCTGGGAAAGGTTCCTTTTAAATTCAGACCTAGTTATTGTGTGATCTTTATCATACAAGCCAACTCCAGCCAGGTGGTGACAGAATTTGATGTGCAGCCTTAGCAGTTCTTATTCACTCATTTAAAGCTTGTCAGAGAAACACATAATTATATAGCTTAACTTTTCCTGATTGCGAAGAAATGCTTGGTAATACAATCTTAGGCCTAAAGATAAATGAGAATGAAATCTTACCCATGCTATTTTAAAACCAGTCTAGTGGTAAAAATATCTGTGGTTTTGGAAAGCTTTGGGGAAGTTGACTTGTCACTTTTGGCTGTCACATCTTCGAAACCTCTAGCTACACGCTTGTGACTTTCATTGCTGTAAATGTTCTGCATGTCTCACCAATGTAACAATGAAACACTTATTTGCAGCTTAGTACAGTATGTCTAATAAGAGAGAAAAAAATCTTAATATCACAGGCATTTATTCAAGAGTTTTTTTACAAGGAACTAAGTTTTTCACTGAAGGATCCAACTGTCTGGTCACTTATGTTTAAGCCTAATTGTTATATTAACCAAGCAACCAAGTATCTTAGAAATATCCTAATTATAAAGTAGATGATGTCTCTTACTTGTAACCGTCTTCCTGTAAGCCATGTTTGTAATGGACTCCAAGCTTTGATTAGCAAAATGTAGCATGAATTAGACAATAAGGGTGACTTTCAAAATGAATTGTCTACATTATAAGACTATGTGGTACATGCAGGCCAACTTATTAAAAACTGCAAGAAAATATTCATCAATTTATCTGGGGAGGAATAAGTAACCCGCTATCCAGTTATTACATTGATATGGTAGTGTGACCCCAAGAGAATTATTGCCTGTCTTCATCTATTTTGAAGAAGGAGATTATAAAGATAATGAAAAATATTCCTAATGATAAATTCCAGCACAATTTTTATTGTGTTCATATGACAAAGTGCCCCTAATGCCGATTTTTGTAATATAGAAAGTCTGTCAGTAACTGCAAAACATTGGCAGAATTGACTGCAGACAGTTATAGGTAAACAAATTTCAAATTGCATTGTATTTGTAAGACGGATCATCGCAGAAGATACCTGTGCATATTTCTTTTTATACTTGCTTACGTATCCTTTCACTGAGAGCCAAAACAATATTGCAGTTCATGTTGTATTTAGCAGTTGCAGCTTAGTTCTTGGATTGTATGTTTTCCTTTCTTTCACCCCTTTTTAAAATGGGTGAGCTTAAATGATTTGATTAAAGAATACAAAGAACTTTGTAAAGTAAGCAAAACGAACAAGAAAACTTACCAAGACCAGGTAATCAAAAAGCCATTTTGATGTGAAATGATAACAGCTACTTATTTGGAATGCTACTATATTAACTGTCTTTAAGAGTGTACTTAGATTTTTTTAGAAATTAAATTATTTAAAATTAGTAATGATATTTAATTAACTGCATTGCAGGCATGAAAATGAGGCAGAACATTATTTCTCAAAACCCCCACATTTTTCAGCTATTCAGAGTCTTAACACTCATATAATGTGCTAAACCCCTGTTACCTTCATTTTATTATCTTGTAGAAACATTGAATTGGAACATCCAGTCATAATCATTTTTCATTCAAATTGATCACAGCTTTGAAATTTGTGCTATGAAAGTAATCACATCATAAGAAAGACAAAAAAATAGGTCATTTGAATAAAAGGAAAATTATCATACAACTAGAACATATTCATATCTCTTCTTCCATACAGCCTTTCAGGCAAAGTTGCACATACAGCATTTTTGTATTCACTTGAATGTTTTAAGTTTTAATGAATTATGAATGATATTGTAGCTGCTATTACCTTACACAGCACTTTGAAAAATGTTTCTAATTACAGTGACCTGTGACAGTTCTCATTAGTTTGTCACTCTGAGTACTCTCTTGAAATTAGGAATGAGACAAGGTTCAAATAAATATTAGTAATTCATAATAGAAAGTATTTGTTGGCATAATAGCATAAAATAATCTTTTCTAAGTGAATAATTTATTTCTGATAAAAGCACAGGAAGATAGCTTTTCTGAAAATCAAATTTCCAAAATTATGACATTGCAAAGCAGGGATCTAATGATAGAAACGCCTAGGTGCAATCAGACTTTGCCTGTAGCAGCCCCTAGGAGGACTGCATAGAAAAAGAGCAATGTCAAAAGAAACTACATCCCTCATTGTGTGATGCTTTCTCTTCAGAGCTGGCACGAAGGAGAGCTCCTCTGTTCAGCCCCAGTAAAATCAAGGATGAGATCCCAACAGCCTGATCCCCCAGTAAAATGAGATGACAAGATAAAGTCAAAGATAAAAGTGCAGAGCAATTTATATCTATCAAGATATGGTAAGAACAGTAGCTTTGCTCCCCGAGAGGTTTCAAAACTTTACTTTTTGCTAGGTAATTTTGCAACATAAAGAACAGATATAATTATAAGCCATTTTGTTGCACTGTCTCACTGTGGAGCATCCTAGGTTGTGCACAGTATATTTCTGCAGGCTTGAAAGCACATGCTGCTGATGCTCCGAAAAATGGGTGCTAACTTTTGACAGTCTCCCATCAAAACATTTACAGTTTTTCTGCAGCAACAAGTTATGTTAAGGCTTTCAAACCTCATATACGCATACAATGTGAATACCTATATACTTTAAAAAAAAAAAATTAAAGGACATTTTTAAAGGAATTTTAAAGAACCCCCCCCAAAATGCAAAAACCCCTCCAATAGCCCAAGCCCTCCCCTCAAATCCTCTACTGTAACCAGTTCTCTGTAAAGTGTAAAAGTGAGGGGCAAATCTAGAAAAATTTTAAATTTGCAAAAATCTTTCTTTCAAAGATTTATCTGAGAATACATTTTAAGGGAAAAGATCCTCCACAGAGGAAGGAAGATTCATAGTGAAGCTTTCCAGTTATTTGCTGTTTCATCCATTAGTTACCTGTGATGAATGGATCCTTTTCAGCTCTTTCTTGTTAGTAAACCATCACTAGAAGCAGTGCTTCTGTTCAGGAACACAAATGCTTACGTTGGGGTCTTTTTAAAATATGTACAATGAACTGCTTTAATTTGCTAAGCATTTCAGTTTAGGGTTGAGTTCAAACAAATCTTTATTTTTTTCCCAGTGAATTAGAAAGGAAGTTTGAAGGCTAATCAGTAATATTATATAATATATATATTATATAAAATATATATTATATAAAATATATCTATTTATATATTATATAATATATAATATAAAACAGAGGCTTTGTACTTTTATTTCTGCTTAGTAAGGGCTCTTAATATTATTGCACATTTTGAGCACAACATTTTATACTGAGCATTTGGAATTAATCCAGGGAGAAGAATAAGGACTGTCAGTGAAAACACGGCTTCTGAGGAAAGATTTAGAGAACTAGGTTTTGAGGAGGAGGAAAGCATGGTAACAGTCACTCGTAACCTGAGAGTTTATTATAACGTTATTTTTGACAACGTTGTTTATAACATGAGTTTATTGTACTTGCCTGAGAATGAACCTTTCAAGCAATGAGGAAAGCCACCAAGACCCAGCATATTTACAGTCCTTTTTTGAGAGTTGAGAGATGCAAAGAACCGTAGTACATGAAGTGTGAGTACCAACCTGGGGAAAAAACCAGCCATGCTGTTGTTACAAAGGATGAGAGCCGAGTGAAATGCCCAGGAGGTGAGAGGAGAGAGAGGTGCACCCTTCCACATCCTTTGACCGGCCGTATATCCCGAAAGGCCCCTGCTGCCCACCTCCTTAGCAGTGCAGTGTCTCCTCCAGGGCCAGGCTGGGTAGGAGTGGCCTGCAGGCATGACATTGCATATTACTTGGTTGCCTTTTCTTACCTGATGGTTCTTTTGTTTTATTTTCTAGATTATTTTAAAATGCTTTTAAACTAGTAGAAAGCCTTTCATTATCACCTTGCTCTGAATAGTAAGACAGAAAGATGGGCTAATATGAACTCCATAGGACATTTATAGATCTAGTACTAAATTAACAATCTAAGCTATGTGGCACAGCATTTAAAAAAGCATGGAACTAATGTCTGTTTTGGAAGAAAACCCAATCCAATTCCCTTGTTTATGTGCTAGTTCTAAGCAAATTTCATTTTCTCTATAAAACTCACCCTTTTATTTAATGAGTAATACTACTACTGTGGTAAGCTGCTTTGAGATCAAGCATGTAGCTTGTCAAAATTGCACACTATTCACTGCAGTCCATATCTTGACCAGGTAGAAGCTAGCATACCTTCCCTGAAGTCAGTGGATTTATACTCATGCATGCTACTTGAAGCTTCTGTCTATCAGAAATCTAAGGAAGCTGATAAGAGCTGATAAGCATTGCATTCATTCAATGTAATCATACTCAGTTACTGAAGTTTAAGATAATCGAAAGGATATGAACAAGGCATCTGTACAACTTCAGTAAGAGATCAAGGTACTATACGGTAGAATAATATCAACACTTTATATTAATTTATGTTTTTTTAAAAAAGCATCTATTTCTAGATTGAATTAGCATTCACATTTCATTTTAAATATGCTTTTTTCGCTTTCTAAAAATGGGGGTTATGTTTCCCATTTTCCAGTCAGTGGGAACTTCACCAGACTGCCACAGCTTCTCAAATATGATGAAGAGTGGCTTAGCAACTTCATCTGCCAGTTTGAGAGTCCAAAGGTTTTTTTCATTTTTCTTGTTTTGTGTAGACTACCTTCTGTCATTAAACAGGTTAATAAAATTCAGAAATGGGGAGATATGAATTTGTCCTACTGATTGTAATATTTACTCAATAGATTAGATTAATAGGTTGTTTGTCTGTCTGTTTTCCACTTCACATTCTTACTATAAGAATATTTTATATCTACAGACCTTAGAAGGGCCTTGGGGTTATTACATTTTTCTAAAACAGAAGCCTAATGGTAGTATTCCATCTATCAGTGCTGCCAAAATACAGAAATTAAAAGGTGTCTTGCTTGTCTCCCATGACAGCACCAGCTCAAGATAATAAGAATCAGACTGTAGAAATAAACCCTACTGTCATCAGTGGTTGGTTTTTTTGGTTTTTGTGGTTTTTTTGTCACTCTATACTGTCCTATTTCCCACATCAAAATACCAGGAATATTAAGTGTATACTCATTATGTGGAAAATGCATAATGCCATGTTGCCTTTGTGTAACATACCTTTACTTCAAACTGTGTAAAAATTCTGCTACATTTTGATATGGCAGCACGGTGCATCTGTTGCACAAAAGAGCCAGGGGCTTCTGTCTGTTTACTCCCCACTGCCTGCATAAATGGGGAAATCCTTGCAATGTGGGAGAGATCTCATCCTGAACAGATTTCCACTATAGATATCAAGTGCAACTTGACTTGTTTGAGCTCAGCCATCTAAAGAATAACATTCCTTTATTTTTCGATCTTTCACTTCAAGAAATGAAATGACAAAGAGATCAAATGCACACGATTCTTAGCTTCCTTGTGTTCCTTCCTCTCAAATCGCAAAAGCCTTTTTTCTTACTTTCAGAACAAGAAGGAAATAGCTCTATTTTACTTAATCCCTTGTATATCTAAAGTGGCCAAGAGTAATTCACCTGAAAAAAATCATGACTATTTGTGTTAGAAAATAAACCTACAAAGATATAAGGGGTATCTTGCTTAACTTCCTGCTCAGGTTAGCTTTTAGACCACAACTTTGTGGTCAAAGATGAAAATAATACTCTGTTCTGAAAAATGTTTTACTTGTGCAGGAATGATGATTAATTTTACAGGTCCAACCTGGGGACAGGTTGGCATCTGTAACTGTGGGAACAGAAATCAGTTTTGCAGATTGTTCTCCCAATTAATCAATTATAACCTTCCTTTTATTGGCGTACCTTTCTTGCACTTTAGATGAAGTGTTCAGAAATCACCCTTGGCAAACTCAAGCCACTGTCATATGCTACATAGATCTGAAGCTGAAGCAAACCAGCTTTTGCTAGGAGCCTTTTAGAAATAAAATAGGAAGTTTAGCAGAAATAAAATGCTCTTGTGAGAAGAGCATCTCTCATCTAGAAATGTAAATAAGACTCAAATCCCTGATACGCAGTCTTTGTCATGGATTTTCTACTAAACAGATGGTGAATAAGCTTTTCCTAGCAGGAGATGCTTTCATTGAGCCTCATAGTAGAAATAAAATATTTCTCAATAAAATAAAAGATTTAACATAGCAAAAAGAGAGAACCATTCTTCCTGTTTAATAATGAAAAAGAATTATTATTTTCAAAAAATATTTGAAGAAACCTCTTAGTTGAATCTGTATGTATTCTGTTGCACAGTGTTACTGGTGTGTTTTCTACTTTGCTTTATGGCAGGATGTCTGTTACTGTATATTGGTTATTCATGTTTCTTCATTAATAAATTAAATTTCTAGTAGGTGTAAATTTCAGTAGGGAAAAATTTCAGTAGGTGTATGTGTGTGGAGGGTGGAATTGATTTTTTCCCCTCCTGTATCTTCTAGAACCACCGGTCTCTCCACCACACAAACAACGGTATTTGCAAATGTGTTTGCCGAGAGGGGAACACAGGAGGTGTGGGCTCACAATGCGTTAGGAAAAGACAAAGATACTTTTACAAATGGCTGTACAAGATCCAGATCCTAATGGTCTCCAGCTGCTTGATATTGTTACTCTGCTCAAAATTGCTGGTCCTACAGCTGAATTAGCAGAAAGAAATTGTGAGGACTCTCCATCTATTTCAATGAAGAGTGAGGCAGCCTAATCCACCAACAAATGTTATTTAAAGCTTTCCATCCCTGTGTGAAGAAATTAGTAAGGGAATAGGAAATGTTACTTGTTGCTCTTCTAACAGGAGAATTCAAGATGACTAAAAGAAAAATAGGTATTTTATTTTAAGAAAGCTTGTTTTGTTTCTTTTTATGCCCAGTTTTATGTGGTAACATTTCAGAGGGGTTGAATGCATAACTAATTTTAAGCAACCAAATTATGAATTTCCAGGCCACCGACATATAATTGCAGTTTGCTTTTTGAACATTGTATGATCAAGGATTAACATGTGTGACTGGAAATATATTTTCATTTTCTGAAGTGTAATCAATGATCCTCAACTTATTCTTCCAATCAGAAAACCTATGTGAATTGCAAGCACTGTGCGTGAAAGTGCTGGTCAGCATTTGTATTCTGTGAATTTGATAAATAAACATAAATCAGTAAGAATGCATAAAATCAATTAACTAAACAAACCATGCATAGCATTCTGAAGATGTAATTTTGAGTGCTGCAAATGCAGTCATCTGCATCTCCAGTTATGTTTACCAAGATAAGGAAAGTTATTTGTACGTTTTAACATGCAAGGTATTTGCCAAAGAGTGAATTTAAGTTTCTGTTGAAATTAATGAGAGAATTCTGGTTCATAATCACTCATGTATGTTTTGATTAGTGAGAAGTCCAACGTTTCCTGGTACTAACATCTACAGTAATGCATAGTTCAAACTTTCAAATGCAATTAGAGAAATTTAATTAGGGAAACAAGTATAACATTAATTGAATTTTCTGTATGCGTTATCTGGTTTCCATAAATATAAATGGTAAAACTGTCTGTTCAAAGAGCATTTTAAATTTTTGCATACGCTCAATAGCAATATCTATTCAAAACCTGTACAAAGGTAGGGAAAGAAGAGTAAAACATAGGAAGACTTACAAAGCAGTGAATACTTCATTGTGGTTTTTGGTCTGCTGAAAAGAACAGGCATGAGACATTGATTTCAAAGCATGATGCTCTCGTACTCTAGCAGCATTCTTTGGACTTGATTCACCAGTGTCCTGCATCTTAAATGAAAATTTGTGGTGCAACTACGTGTAAATAGTACTTTACATCTGTTTAATACAAATGAGTAAACAAAGAACTGGTTAAACACAGATTGCTGATACTCTGTCTGGAGTTGAGCACATGAGGAGATCATCATCTTTTGACTTAGGCAGTGGAGTTGCTAATGATTGTGATAGATGCTCCTGATGACCTGAGAGGGAAAAAGTGAAGTGTCCATCTCATCTGGCTTCAAATCCTGGTGACATTCTTTCATTTGATCCTGCCTTTGTGAGCTCGTGAAGTAACTGCTGTGAGAAAGCAGCAGTTGTCTCTGTGTGTGTCTTCTATGTGTACCCGCAACAGAAATTACCCGGCAGCTGGGGCAGGCCCTAGGCTAACCATGCTTCAGGGTAACGGTGCCGTCAGACCGCAGCCAAGGTTGCCCACTAGTTTGTTGCAGTACGACAGTGGTGACCAGCAGCCAAGAGGAGAGGAGTGCCCCCAGAGAAGCTGCGGTCCTGTGCAGCATCTGGGGAACCCAACTGAGGGAGGCTGCCTAACCTGTCCTCAGGGGGTCTGAGCCTTGTGGCACCCCACAGAAACAAAGCAGTAAGTGCTTAGGCTGGTTAAACCTCCTTTTTGAAGATTCTTGTCTGTAGCTCACGACAGTGTTACAAAAGGAATGATTTAGCAGAATCTGGACAGTGTAGTTTCACTGAACCCTCTATGCATGCTAAAGCTATCATTTAGCTTAGTTTAGATGTATGGAGATTCAAAGAAATATCTTTTAGCGTTTCAAAAAGAAAGTTACTGTCAGCAAGATAAAGATGTTAAATGGCTATCTTTATAATTTTAACCTTTTTCTTCCCTTAAAAATTCTGAACTCCTAAGAAAATAGTCATTACAACAGAACTTCTAGAATCTTTCATGTTTTTCTCATTTGACTGTTTACTGTCTACCAGAGAACTGGACACAAGTGGTTGCTATAAAGCATATCTGAATTTTTTAAGTATTAAAAGTATGCTAGGGTGTAGTATCAGGGAGGACTCTGTTCCTTAGATGATCCAGTGTATTTTAGTAACAGGTCATTGCCAATGTCATTTTCAGCCAGTATTTTCACACATTTTAGTACAATTCTTTCTTATTTCGAAAGTGGTCTAATTATGTTTACATCAAAAATTTGTGCAGGTTGAGATGTCAGAAATTATTTAAATATACTTCTTAAATCTTTCAAAATCAAATCTCTAACAGTTTAATAGTCATCTTACGTTGGTGAAGCAGTATACAGATGATGTGAACCCTCTCTGAATAACTGTAAAACAGTCAGAATGACCATGTAATTAGGAAGGGGACGGAGCATATTTCCAAACTGATAGCATTATAAATATTCAAACTTCTAGGAGCAGCACAGAAATCTATGTGTCAATGTAATCTTAGTTTCCCTAGACATCAGGGTTTAAAATAATTTAGAGCCTACAGTAAAAATCAATTTTGAGAATTACCTTAGAATCTTTCTTGCATGCGTTCAAACCAATATTGCTTTGATTGAAACTTTTGTTTATTTTTGTAGGCACACTGAAAAATTCTTTATATTTCTATAAATGCTGTGTTGTACAGGTCATGAAGATAAGCCATACAAGCATAAAATAGAGAAGTCTTAATATGTACGGTACACTAACTTAACAGAAAATGTTTCAATACAGGGCCATAAGAGTAAAGAATTGACTTTTTTTAATAAAAAAGTCACCACCCTAATTTATAGTAGTTACGGTTAACAGATTTTAAGATTAAAAGGTACATCACCATCATCTACTCACACTCCCCAGTACTGATCTGGATAAAATTTCTTGTTCGTATATACGATAGTCCTCAAGTATGCACTTGTGTGCTTTTTCTTTTTTATTTTGTATTATAATTAGATAATATATTATGCCCATAACAGAGTACTATTGCAGGAGAATAGGGTAGGCAGAGATATAAGAAAATACTCATTCACCGATTTTTGTTAGGTTTTTGGGTTTTTAAAATAATGAATCTGCAGTAAACTAATGCCTAGCATTAACATTATGATCTCTCTGCTATTTTGACTTGACTTTGGAAATCCAAATAAAGGAGCATTTTAACTAGCATAGTAGCCTATACTTAAACACGGTAATTATTGTTGCTGTTGTTAGCCTTCATTATAGCCCTTGTGACAGTGCAGGCAACACCTGTGAAACAAAAAGAAATATCACCGTCTTCTTGACAATTGAGTATCTTGTGCATCAGAAATAAAAGACCTTTCAAAGCTGGTAAGGAATCCGTGTCGGGGGAAAGTCTGCAAGAAAAATACAGCATTTTTTTTCATGGGGAAAGGAGTGTTAAGTGTTTACATTTACTTTTCTAGCGCTTGTGCTTTGTTCGTACACTTCTCAGAAGGAAGCTAGCAAAGTGTGCCATGTGTACTTTGTCAATTAATGTTTTAAAACCAGGTTTCTAATAAATGTAGGACATTTCACTGGGCTTTGAGGGGAGTTGGTTTAAGAGAGGGGTTGTGGCTTGTTCTGGATGAGTGTATTTCACATAATGACATTTCTCTTCAAAGTATTATAGGATTTTTACTTGCGTCACTAGGCGCTTTTGCTTAATAGGAAAGGGATTTCTAACATGATAAAAAGGATTTATTGACACGGAACATTCCACACAAAGATAGTTATTTGGGGGCTGGGGGGGGATGGGCAGAGGGCGCTGCACATTGAAAAATAAAATATTCTTTAAAAGAAAAAATAAGACAGTCAACCAGTCAACAGTACAAGTGAAACAGCAAACTAATTGTATATATGAAAGAATCATGCCTTTTTTTTTTTTTTTTTGGTGAGTGCCTTTTTAAAGGATCAACTCATACGTTCTTATGGGCTGGTTTACCGTTGCTTTGAATAATTTTAATCATATGGATGGATGACAGGCATGCATAAACCACAACTTTTCTGGTTTTGTTTATGTGGACTCGCCAATACTTATGCTTGTTGGAGGTTATTTTAAACATTTTCTTGAACTGTTTATTTTTTCTGTATCAGATATCCTGCTGTTCTGTATCAGACACTACTTCTCAATTTCAAATAAATAACTGCACAACAGAATGCAGTATAAAGCTTGTCCAATTTGATCAGGTGTTGCAGTTCTCTCATCTGTTGCTACATATCTAAAGCACGGTATGCTGTTAGTATTAATCAACCATAGTGTTAGATTATTTATTAATAAGTAGCTACATATCAGTAAATAATTACTGCAGTTGGAAAGATTTGAATTGGTGAGGGTTTTTCATGTATTTTAAAAAAATCTTATTGTTTTATAAATGTGAACTTTCTTGAGCAAGCTTGCTTACTTGATTACTGTATATAAGTGGTTTAGGTGGCTATTTCAAAAGCACTGTAAATGCCAAGTGTATTACCATTAATCCATGGAGTTAATCCTCATAATTCTCGAATCTCATTAAGGTCTTGATCTTGAAAAGACCCCAGTCAGGCTACTTGTGCCTCTCAAATCTGAGCAAGCTATTTAATGTGTTTTCCCATCAAGCGTGGGTTCATTTTGCTGATTCACGCAGAGATGAGCGAGCCTATGGATCTGAAGCCTTTAAGCCTGTGAATGTAACCATCTGAACCACTCCTTATGCTCACCTTTATTATGCATGGGGCATGAAAGTAATAGTGTTTTGTATCCTCTTTCTGCGTAACTGCGTAGATGTGACCAAAAAGGTTTGTAACAATTTGGATCTTTTCCTTCTCACATTGAATGAGGGGAAAGTCAGTGTTGAAGCTCTTGGGTATTAAAATTGCTATTTTATAATCAGTCGTCCAATTCAGGAAGAATCTTTGACTGTGAGGAATCTATCAGAGGTGAGATGTAGGTGTGCTAAGAAGGTAACTGTCAGTGTGACTAAGCACTGTTCACCCCCCAGTTCTTTCAATTTACTGTATGTGACAGATCTGTATCATTTCTGGAATTCCTGCAGGCATCTTACATGAATGCTCGGGGGCAATCACCGTCCTCATATTAAAGGAAGAACACAATCTCCTGGTTGCATCTTGCCCTCTGCTTAAGAGGTCTGAAACAATCATTCCCTAATTACTCAGTAGTCCCACTAATGCCAACTAGAATTATTATTCTCTGTCACACGTGTTTATCACATGATTACAGTACACAGCGAATGATCATAATTTGCTAGCGGTAGCAATGTAGTCAAGCCAGATACCCTTTACGACTGCTGCATCTTACAAACAGTGAATATCCTTGTATCACTTTCTCTCCATTAATATTATCTATTAAAAATAATCTATCCTACTGTTTCAAAATATAATTGTTAGTAAATAATTGGCCTGAATGATATATGAACTTATTAGCTGTAATTGGTAAAAGACACAGGATGCATAGTTACGGTTTTCCAGAAATATGTTTAACTTAAGTTTTATATAGAAATGATGTTGCTTGTTTTGTTTTGATTCTAGCATCAAAAATTCATTTATTATTGAGCTTTGTTTGACATTCCTTCAGGTTCAAACTTCTTGGGATTCTGAATATAATCACAACAGATACATGTACATCTCTTATTGCTTGGCTGAGCACAGAAGACTTAGAAGCAACCCTAGAGGAAAAAATCCACTCCCTTGATGCATTCTTTAAAATCATTAATGCTTTCTGGCTGCAGCATGGAAGCGGGTCGTGCTAGCAGAGCAATGTAATTAACCTTCTTTATAAATTAAATGTGCAAATGTGTTAAGTAGTGCACAGAATTTGGATAGAATTATTTCTACTTCAGTGTAGGTTTAGTTGGGAAAAAATAATTTTCTAACAGCTGCTCTGTGGCTTGGGAATTTGAAACAGCTTTTACTCTCCTTAAACCAGCTATCAAGTACCCGGGGCTAAGAATGGCTAAATGTGAAATGTAGTCATATATTATTATATACAGGATCAATATTTCAAAGGCCATCTAAGCTCTTTGAGAAAAGAAGGATTTGCTATTTTTCTGTAAACCACAAAAGCAGCATAGCTGGAAAGACTTTTTTTTTCTCATCACTTAGAGTTTAGCAGACAAGCTTCTGTGTAATGCAGAGATGGCAAAAGAATAAATAAATATTTCATGTAGCCATCATTAATTGGGAAGGCTCTTTACCAATTGTGGAAGGGCAAAAAAATCTTTCATAATCCATAAAGATAAAATGTGCCATAAAAATTAAAATAAAATTAATAGCTTTTCTGAAAGGTGAGAGTTTGCTAACCATTTGTGCATAAATTTGTGAAAAGCATTCCCTTTCCTTCCTTTCCTTAAGGACAAGGGTGAGCACACGCCGTATCTTTTGGAGAGAAGAGAGTTATTTCCTTTAATAAAGAAATGTGGTTGTTCCTTGGTCTTACCTATTTAAAGCACAAAAACATGATGAAAAGGCAACAGGTTGAAATTCAAGGAGCTTTACTAAAGAAATAATGCGCAGTGCCAGCTAGAGATGCCATTAGGTTGCTCGTGTACCAGGAAACTGCTGTGTGTCGTGAAGGCACGCTAGAACTCTCAAAGCAATGAACTTGGGCAAGATCCCTACAGCTTCTGTAGGTGGTTTTACCTGAAGGGATATGTAGGTCCCAAAAGGTAGGGAGGAGTTTCTGGGAAACATAAGCTCATTTATTACATGTCAAAAATTATTCCAAAGTAACTGGATATGCTTATTTTCACTGACATTGTCCCGAGGTGGGGGCTGGCCAGGCTGCCATAGGGGTTCATTCGTAGTTAGCCTGCATGTAAGTCACATGAAAGCTTTCTTGCTCGCAAAGGCAAAAACAAAGAGATTGAGGAGTTTGTGACAGAAGTAGAAGTACAGCTTGGAAGTGTGGCAACATAAATAGTTGTATGAGGGACTTAATCAGCAACCAAGTAGGAAATCAATGTAGCTGTTGGTGTGAAAATTTATATGGCAGCATTTTGACAGACTTCTATAGAAGAAATCAATGATGTGACTGGAAAAATTATTAATTCTTGCTTCTATTATAATGGAAAAAACCCCACCATTTTCTTGAAAAATCCCTCTACCAGACTTGTTTAATTTAATATGTTAAAACTTTTGCGTGCTTTTATAAAGGAAAGAAGTGCATACTTAAAGGGAAATTGTATAAATGCTTCCATCATTTAATATAGAGGTAAAAATTTCCCCTAGAAGGGTCATGCAGTATTTTTTGACGTCGTGGGGCATGCTAAAAACAGGGGAAGGTTTCCAGGAGAGAAAATACTGCATATTGGATACTGTATCATTTTAAGATCAATTTGTATTTTTCTTCCTGTTACTAAACATTTGAAAATTTCCTTATTTTTCCTTTTCACTTTTCTTTCTTTTCCTTCCTGTAGATTTGTTCTGCAGTGCATGTGTTTCTTTACGGAAGTCAGTGATTTTTCTCATCAATACTCGTATACATTTTACAGACTAGTTACCTATATTGTGGGATATGGAATTTACTGTTTCTTGAGTTTATGACTAACATCAGAAAACATGTACAGCTTGCCAAAACAGAGAATGAATCAAAAGTTATGTTATGAATCAAAAGTTGATTGATGCTGATAGCAAGTTTAGGAATAAATACTCAGATTTTCATTTTTTATACAACAACAGTCTTAGCTTTTTGTTAAAGATTAAAATAACTGAAAACCAATTCCAAATGAGTCCAATTAGATTGCTGCATTTTTAAAATAAATTCTAATACTCCACTAATCTGTATTGCTATATTATTTCTTATGCAATTTGCCTTAGTAGTTTCTGAAATGAAGAAATAAGGAAAAATAAAAAAGTAGAAAAACCAAGCCCTTGTCCTTAGAATCAGCAAATCAATATTTTTGAAGGAATCATTTTGTAAGAATCCAGCATAAAACGCTACTCTCAAAATTTAAAACTTATCCTATTTTATCTTACAAGCACCTAATTCATGACTGTTATGGGGGCACAACTTTTATCTATATGTCCTCTATATAGTCATTCATGATAGGGCATGGGATTGGTATTTACATGCCTGAATTTTTCTTCTGCATGCATAAGACAAATAAGATATATTGAAGTGTTTTCAATGGAAAATACTCTCATCCCCATCTGCTGAGGCAAACTCTTTTCCTTAGAACTTCGGATTCTAGGTTTAACACTTTAGTTAGGATGCGTTAACTGTGGATTCAAATATATGAATATTCCTCTTGACTAGTTTTTATAGGTAGCCTGGACAACAGAGATGGTATCTGGTCATCCATTTAGGAGAATTAAAAGGGGTTGAGTATGATGGTGTACATTGGCTACAGAAACTGGCTTACTTGAAAATTGGCTTACTATCCCAATGTTTTTTTTCATTACGTGGCAAACAGCATTGCAAAATAGAGAATGGTATTTTGGTCCTTGTATGCATGTGCAAACAGGATGTTATCACTGCTGAAAGTTACAGGCAAAGACAGATCAAGAAAAATCAAGAGACTGCATGCTTACTGCTTTTATCCTTGCAGGGAAGCAAGTCATACCTACTAAAGTAGATTTGGCTTCTTAGAAGGGCTATTCATCACAGGCAGAGCACCTGTGTCTAGTTGCATCTGCTATCTGTGATGCGTATACCTGTACTCATCTTTGTGCATTTATACCACTTGCATACTGTTGAGCTAGCTCCAGTGTCTTGAATGACACTTCATCATGCCATCAGGATAGGAAATACACCCAAACTAACCATGATTAATATGTGTCAATATTTGAATGATAAATGTCGTAGGAATTGCAGATGATTACCCCCTGAGGTATTAATCTACTGTCTCAGCACGATTTCAGGGAGCTCTGAGCCTCTGTTTATGCTGTCTTTTGGATCAGCTAGTCTATATCAATTCAAAAGGTCTGTATCAACTGCGATCCCATGATACCTTTTGTAAATAGGATCACTAACCCCAATATGCTGCCCAAATAACAAGTTCTAATAACAGTCAGTCAAGTCAAATTCCCCCTATATTCCAAGGTCAGGTATGACATTCTTCACTTCCTCCTGTGCTCATGAAAATGAAAGCATTCAGTACTCTAAGAAATCAAACCTTATTCCAAGCATAGTTTTTCCTACTTTTCCCTGTTCTTCCAAGACATGTTCCAAAAACTAACTTGGAGCTCACTGCGGACTGATTTGCTATATGCCTAGACCGAGATTTCAAAGTCATTAAGTTACTTAGCTCTCTTATCCATCACAATTAGAGTTAGCCACCCAAATATCTTCATGTCTAGACACATTGATGGAAGATATAGTCACTATTCTTTCATGGAAGATTATAGTTAATAATTAGGATTAAGGCATTAGCATGCATATTAGAAATCACTGCAGCTAAAGAGCTCCTTTATCATCTGAATCTGCAGCAGATGCATAGGCACGTCATCAGAACTTGTGTTTGCTTCTATAAACTGCTTCCTTTTCTTAAAATGGAGCATGTAGGACACAGCAGCTAATAGTAAATGTCACTCACAGCACAGCAGCAGAGATCCATTCCAGTTCTGACTGTAAAGGTGGAAGAGCAGCTGAAAACAGTAGCTCAGGCTGAACGGAAAATTAGCAGGTCCAGTTCTGAGTTTTGAGTGTACCTGGATGGTTGTAACATCAATTCTGCATTTATGCATTACTATGTGTATTAACATAAGGGCATCTGTCTCCTTCCCAGTATCTCAGATGCATTACTTCCTTTCTACGTTCCTCTCTGGCTTTGCATCATAGATTAGAATAAAATCACACAGTTTGAGTACCAAGATCCAGATCAGTTCCTGCTCACTTGGAAAGCAGGTAATCTGAGACCTTTTAGAAATCTGTCACATGAAAAGTAGCCTTCTTTTTAAAGCAACAACTGAGACTTAGCTTCCCGAGCTCCTCCGGAGGCAGAAAATCTGTGAGGGAGTTGACAAGAAAAAAGGATGGGGCAGTTGAGATGTTGCAGGGCTTCCATCACTCCACAGACTCTTTAGAACAGCCCAGACACTGGAGGCAAGGACGAGAGAAGGCTGAGAAAAATGGCCAGTGGTATAAGTAGATTAAGAGCCACCCAGTAGAGAACAGGCATTGACATACCATGAGAATGAGCATGACTCTAGGAGTAAAATTTAAGGTAAGAAATGATCCTCTGGGTGTGTGACATGGAGCAGGCCATGGGGTGATGAAAATGCTAATCAAATCTTGTAAGCAGGAGTGAAGAGCTCTTCAGAAAAGAAAATCAATTTACAGCAAGTTTGTATTCTTAATATTTTTGGTATTCTTAATGTTTGTTAAAAATGTGTCAATTATAACATGTTTTATTGTCAATATCTTCTTGTAGGATTTCTCTGGAGTACTCTACTCATCCCTGAATTAAATATATGTTAAATTTTCAGTGTTTGGTGCCAGTATATGATATAACAGCCACTTTGAAAGGTATCATTGCCACATATACAGTCTGAACCAACAAGCTGTACACAGATTATTTAAAAAAAAAAACAAAAAAACCAAACACCACAAACATCTAGCCAAGTGTTTCTGCAAGTACTGTGGCTCATGCTCTTACTCATTCCTGTGTGAAGGACTTTCAGTAATTGTAGTGCTTCATGACTTGCTTCTCCTCCATTTTTTTTCAGGATGACACATTCTTATTTTGTTTTACCTGGGTTCTGTCTTTGATAGTGATGTGATTCTAAGTTAGTCCCTGGCGTGACTTAGAAGCATCTCTTTCTGAGTTCTTCAGTTTTTATTTAATTCATGCTGTATGAAATACTGAACTATAATTGGGATAGTATAACGGTGTATTACTGGCTTTTCTTAAACCTTACACAATTACATCTTATATTTGTACTTTCTCTATAAAAGGAAACTGAATTCCAGTAGAACATGTTATATCAAAGTTCATTAGCATTTGTGCTCTTTCAACATTCCTTTTTATTATCCATTTTGATCTCCAACTTTCATGTTCTTGGTTTGATTACTACAAAAAGCAAAATCACTTTTAAAATTCTGTCATGTCTCTAATGGAAACTGGCATTCATGAATAAATATTCATAAAAAGTTTGTTGCATAAAACGTACTGAATATAAACAAAATGTAGTGGTGGTCTGAAGTGTCGAAGAATGAACTACATAAAGGAGTTGTATTTTGAGAAGAAATCCAGGCCATTAGCAGCTCCCACAGTAAGAAGCAGTACTATGTTTCTTGTCTTTGTAAAATTGCAAAATTCATTACATTAAAAACTAGTGTTATCTATGAAACTCTTAAGCATTTACTAAAACACTGCCTTTATGGGTATCGCACATCTGTGTTAAAAAAAGAAAACAAACACCGTTGTCATTGTGACAGAATAGGTAATTGAGAAACAAAAATTCCAAGCAGTACTCTGTTTTTAACTATGAGCTTATTCACAGTTACTAAGTTTAGCAGTTTGTAAAAGGTTTAAATCACAGTGATACCCTAAACACTTCTGTTATACTCTGTCATGTTCTCCTAGAAAACATTATGTTATATATTCCCCTCATATATCACCCCCCAAATTTCAATGAAAATCATGTATAACAAAAGCATAATAGAGGCAAAATAAAATTTGATAGAAGTGTATAGTACAAACACAAATAATGAAAAGAGTATGAGCTTTGTTTATATTTGGGAACATTCAGATGTCAAAATAATCTGTATTTTATATATATTTTTAAAATATTGCAGTGGGCATTTAGGGGATAAACATCATGGTATCAGCAGTTCTTGAAAGAAAAGATAATCTTTTAGGTGCATAGATTCATATCAGTGAGTACCTTGAAATCAGAGGGAGGGGGACATATTTATTAGGATAACAATGAAACTCCTGATTTTCTTTGGTGCTTTGAAGAACTGGCAAGCAATATGGTAATAGGAATATGAAGTTTTTACTTCATGCTTGTTTGCAGCTATAACTCTTTTGTGAGATATAATGAGGTAGAATAAAAAGGAAAACAACTGCTGATACTTTAATAATCTGTCCTGTAGGACAGCTGGAATTTCAGAGCTTTAGGTCTGTATATTATAAAGTGTGAAATTTATGATGAATCTGCCTTTTTGCCCTATTCTTTCATTCCTGTGGTTTTTTTCTTCTTGTATTATCTTCCTGTACCTTTCCAATCAGGCACAGTCCACATGAAAGATTGGAAAGTATCCTCCCTCCCTTAAATAGAGTATTATACAGTATGCTGTTGTGCTAGTCATAAAGTCCTTTGCTTAGATTGTCATCTACAGAGGTTTGTGTAGCTTTTGAAGTTCTTTTAGATGTTGAAATGCTTGACACATCCTGCATACCTAAGGTAAAAACATTGGATTTCCATTCCCATCTCTGCATTTATTATCATTTCATACTTGCAGAGTAAATATCTCCACAATCTCCCAGGCAAACTCTAGCTGCAGGTATGTCAGTCAAAACCAAGAAAATAAAAACTGTAGTAGGAAAAGTTTGTTTAACTATATTGGCATTCTTTTGATACTCTTCAAGACCTTTAATATGTGGCCAAATTAGCATCAACAGAAGTGCATTCTGCATTTTCTCTGTGACTGTGATATGGATGTCATTTGACATGTGAACTCATTGTGAAACAATTCTATATCCTTATATTTCTATGAGAAGTAAAATCAGTCTAAAGGAAAATTAAAAGGCAGAGGAGTCATTACAAGCAGGTTATTTGGGGTTGTCCTTTGAAACAAGAATTGGGAAAGCAGATTGGCACCCAGCACAAATATATTAGTCCCAATGTAATTTTTGGGGTAGATTTTTCATTGTTTGTGAAAAGATGTCTTGTTTGATAGCATAGGTAAAGACAAAGTCTTGCTTATGCCAGACAATTTGATTCTATAAAGCGCATCAGTACAAATAGCCACAAAGGCCAACACTGTAGAGAGCCAAATGGGAAGAAAAAAGGGGGAAAAAAAAAAAAAAAAAGAAAAAGTGGAATGGCAAAGAAAACGTGTGATTGCTTACCTGGGATTGCTAGGTAAGATTGACCTGGACACATCATTTTGCAGCACAACCCCCAACAACCAATCTCTACCAGTTTCCCCCTCAGTTCAACATAGGTGTCAGAGCACAGTGTTGCAGGGAAGATCCAATGTTATCGTTTCCAGCATCTCCTGTAGTAAACTCAGTTCAATAAATCTTAAGGATTCATTCTGGTTTTGATGTAAAGCGCACATCCAGGGAATACAGAGTACACTAGTGAGTCCTTGGAATGTCGAAGCAAGTTGTACAGGAGAAAGGAAAGGTTCTAAAAAATTGGGAACAAAAACAGAATCAAAATTTTTAATTCCAGCTGACTTTTGTGTTGTATATATTATCTCATTTTGCATCTGCATAGCGAGGTTATTGTTATACTGCAATACATTAGTGAACGAGATCATGTTAAAGATGCAAAAATGAAAGGTACAAAGCAAGATGCCGTATGGATACCACCTGCAAGGGAAGAACACTGTAAGTAGGACCAGGATAACTAGAAGTGATTGGAAAGCTCCAGTAAAGGTTTACATCTGACAAATATGAACATAATAAAATGAAGAAAGGGAAAAACTAAAGAGAGAATTGTTGTCAGATGTATGAAAAAGTACAAAAGAAGTTGAGAGAAGCCTATTTTGGGTACTCAGATGTACAGAATTGATAGTTCCTCACTTTATTTCTTTCTCCACTATTATATCTGTTGTTTGAGCTTCAGCATATCCTCGGGCTTTCAATAAAACAAGTATTCAATAAAACAAATAATATGGTGCAGTTCTAATTAGGAAAATTACAAGGGTGTAAGTATACATTCACAGCAGTGAAGAGAGAGACAAAGCAGTAGAAGTTTCAGGAGCTTTATAACAAAAATTGACACATGCTTGTTGCAGTACTGATGTTATCTTGCCGTTTCAAATTCAAGTAGAGACAGCAACTGTAAGAAAATTGGAGAACAAGCTCATTCTTACACACAGATGACATTGTTTTCCTGTAGTAAATATAAACTTACTAAGCGAGATAATTTTAAAATTAATACGAGATGATGTTGCAGATATAATCTTTAATAGACTAAAAAGAGATTAAATGTTTTGCTGAGAATCTGAAAATGCTCTAGGGACAATTTCTGTCCTTACACTGCACACACAAAAATAGTTGGCAGAATGTAATAGAGTTATTTTTCATTTTGTAAACAACACATTAGATCTTGTGCCATTTAAGAAAAAGCACATTGTAAAGTAACGCTGTAAATATTGCACGGTGTTATTCCGATCTAGTGTGACAATGTAGATGCTATGAAAAGGAACAAGAAAAATTGCCTTTTTAAGCACTATTAATCTGCCTACTTTTGAATTTTTTTCAATATTTAAAGCAATATAAATCCATTTTCTCATCCTTTAAACAACGTTCTAGCCTTGAATATTTTTGTTTTTCCCAGATTTACACTTCTACTATTTTACTATTATTTTAGGTGTCCACTTATTCTGCAGCTACTTGTGCAATAATAAAAAAGAGCTTTTTTACTTTAAAAAAAAAAAATAAAATCATTCCTCTGGGTCTGAGATTGTCTCTTTAGGTGGTATTTCATTCTTTCTGCTCTTGTGAACATCCATTGAGTTGGGTTATGAAAAATGCCTTGCTACAGTAGGAAGACTTTTTATAATGTAGGTAATTTTATTCATAACAAGAAGAGAAAGTTTCTATTTAACACGTCTAACTTTTTTTAGTCAAAGATCAGGTTTAAAATATCTATCAGATTTAACCTCTCTCTGAGGTTAAAAATCTATCAGTCTTTTTATCTTCGTAAATAATTCACCAACACAATCAAGTTTATATGTACCAAATAGAGACATTCAACAGATATAAACAGTGTTATTCTATTGTCAGTTTATAAATACTGAGACTCTCCGGTTGTCTATTCAGAATATACTTGTAAGCGTGTGGCTCATACTCATTTGTGTGTCTGATGCAGATACTTGTATGTATGGGTATGGTCTCATTTGCAAGTATCTTTTTTAATACTTTGCTGCGGTGCACATAGATATATGAGGTGGTATAAACATTTTTGCATAAAATTTTCCTTCTATTCTTCACCACATAAGTGCCTGAATGTCTGTGTGCATGTGCAAGCACATTACATATCTTTTTTCTCACAATGAATTAGGTAACATATTGTTGTTTTGAAGTTGTGATTTATAATCAGTCAAGAAATAGTTGTCCACTAGTCTGTGTTAAACCATTAATGTTATATCATTACATCAACAACAGTTCTATTTTTAACAGCAGATATTTCAGTGGACTTGAAAATTTTTTCATTTTAATTTCCTTTTTTTTCCAAGCTAATGAAGTATTTTGCACGCAATCTTCTAATTTAACAAAAAGATCTAGTTACAGAATAATTTTATATGTATATCTTTTCAGAGTTTACCAAGACTTTCATAATAAATTCAAGGTAATGTGTAAATCACTTTCACAAGAATATGTGTACAGCATTTTATTCTTAAAGCTAAAAATATTTTATGTGCCCTCTACTAGCTGTTTTGAGTTGTTTTGGGTTTTTTTCATGCTTCTTGACGCCAAGTTTTATTGCAGATTGACAGAATACCTCTAATCAATTTTGTACCTAACCAGCCAATCTTTTTATTGTTATGTATATTGTACAGCTGCATTTAAATAATAGTCAAGAATAGCATCAGGTCATAACGAAGACTGCTTATCCTTAGTTATTACTTTACTTTCAGAGACAAAGCAGAAATAAATACTTGGATTTCTGGTATTGACTTGTTTAATTGGAAAATAGGAAAAGTATCTTAGAGTTCACATTTTTTCACAGATCTTTAAAATGTCTTCATAAAATGCCAAATGATCCTGAACCTCCTCTTGTTTCTATGACAACCTGACTGTGGTATAGTAGTAGGCTAGAGATCCTCTGAAGCTGCCAGTGACTTTATTAAATATTTTGTTTTAAGCAGGGAGGATGACACTGATTTTTACCAGATAAGCTCTTGGACCATTGTTTTAGTCTTTGGTTTTAAATATGCTGCTTTGTAACATCTTGGCTATTTCTTTATCAGACATCCAGGAAGAGAAAATACAAAATTAATAATTCTCAGCTCATGATACCTTACACATAGAAAAATTAGTATTTTCAACTGTTTTTAACTAACAGAAAATCAGTTGCCCAGAGATTAATAGTTGTGTATTTCTTCACTTTAGCAAAATACTTGTCTAAAAGATATGTTTACTTTTAATTACATTTCATTTTATGAGGAATATGTACTGACTCTTCAAGGAGAGCAGTTACCTACAGACAAATTTGGCACTAACAGGTTTTTTACTTGTTTTAGTATGGCTTTACTCTGAAACTTTTTTGGTTTTGGTTTGGTTTTTTTGGGGGGAGGAGAGGGCAGGGGGGTTGTTTTGTTTAGTTTAGTTTTTGTTTCATCCTGCCTCAGTGGAAGAGGTTAATATTACTATGCAATAGTGAATCTGCAGTCTGCATGAAGAGGCAATGGCAGACAAGAGATACTGGGAGGGCACATAACTGCCAGGCCTCTAATGATAGCATTGTTTTTAAGAGAAGCGTAGTTGGAAGACTCAGAACATGTGAATGACAGCACAGCACCATGTCAGCTAAACATTTGTTCTTTACATTAAATATTGCAAAATGGAATAAAGAGTGAACTTGATCGATAATTCCATTGGAATTTACTGTCATTTCCACTCATTTTGAATTGGGCTCCAACAGTAAATCATCCCTGTTACATTTCCCACACACACACTCTCTTAGTGCACAAGTGAACAGACTGAGAAGTGTTTGTGTTTCATTCCATCTATTGATGCATTTTTTTTAGACGTGGTAGTAATACTAATAATAAACTCCAACTTAAATGTGTACATGACACATGCAGAGAGAGAATCCGATCCACACTGGGTGAAAAATGAGAAAACTTTATTGCATTTACAGCTGAGTGTTCCCAGGAAATAAATCCTGCAAAGTGGCAAATTTTCCCAAATTATGAGAACCTTAAATGCCTAGCTCCTTTACCAGAAACAGAAGAGTGTTGCTATTCTGCTTTTTTGTTTTGCTTGCCTCTCTCAAATTCATTTTTGCTAGATTGGCTTGGGTCAATCTGTATTCATATTAGATCATTACAAACTGGGCCTCATTTCAGTAAAATGAAAATAAAATGCTGTGAAAATACTGGAGATTACTGTTACCAGTTCAGCAGGTCTGATTCTGATGAATAGCATTTCTATTTTAGAAAGTAGATTAAAGGCTTAGCTCTAAACAGGTAGCCATAATACTTGTATATATCCCAGGTAATTAAAATGTACCAAAGTTTGCTGTTAGGAATATCACATGAAGGACGTAGGGTTATAATCTGCTATACAGGCTACCTAATCATGAAAGGTTGTAAACAAACCATTTTAAAAAATGGTTGATATTATGTGTAGTTTCGTGACCGATATTCATTTCCTTGAATGCAGCTGTTCAACATAATTTTTGTTGTTCCACATTAATCAGAATATGCCTCCAATTAAATTGGTGAAGTGTGCAGATAACTGTTCATATTAGTAAGGGTGTTTGTTACTGTTTTCAGTCTCTCAATCAATTGAGAACAGGTAGTTTTATCTATGATGATGGGTTGCAGAGACTACCAAATTCACTCTATAATTCACACCGAGTTATGGGAGCAGAGACAAGAAAATAACATTTTAAGACAATAAATGTAGACAGTGGCAAAAATTAAATATTTAGAGCTCTGGCCTAGTACCAAACAGCATCTCCGTGATGCTAATGGCTAGCTAATTCAGTGCTTTGTCTGCGCTGCCAAAGAATGACAATTTAAGGGAAAATTAAAATAAGAACAAGCTCATCCACTTATGTAAAAATGATTTGGCCAAAGAATGGCCAAATAGAAATGTTTTCCTGGTGTATTAGATATAAGAATAAAGGCATCTGACAGAGATGGAAACCCCATTCAATCCGTGTAATATCAAGAAAATGGAATTAAATAGTTCAGACCATGGATCTCTAAAATCTAACAGTCCTTCAGAGTAATCAGAAATTCATAGAATCAGCAGCCCAAATTTCTACAGAATACTTTGATTTTCATAATCCAGCCCAGTTCTACTCTTTCTCTTTAACTTCATAAAACATCAAGGAGCTCTTAAGAGCTGAAGAAAACCAGAGCAGTACTATTGCTGCAGACAGAGCCGTCATTGCTGACTGGTAACAGCTTTCCAGGATTTGAGAGATGCTTCTCCCAAAGAAGGGTAGAGCAGCTTTGTTCCTTCAGGGTACAGCCTAAGCATATTTGTGTATTGGTTTTACTTATTGTCAGTAAAATAAAGGTGTCAAAGCAATGTACAGGTCAGTACAAAATTCTGTTTTCAGGGAGTGATTTTGTCTTTGGAATTAATCAGAGATTGCCTAAGTAGAAAATTTTCTTCCTTCACAAAGTGCTGGTCTTTTATTAAAGAAATGCTGGCAGCTATCTCTTCCAGAAATGGAAACTCAGATCTTAAGGAAAATCACACGATTTGCATTAAATAGTGCCAACTTTTGAAACATACCACAACAATATAAACTGACATCATGATTGTTGTTAATTCAGAGTGGCGGCATCAGGGAAGAACCTGTGGAAGTCTACAGTAAGAATGTCAACCAATTAAATGATAAAAGCAAAGTTACTCAGTTGTTGATCCTGCAAAAACTGTAAGCTTCATAATATGCATAGTGAGCTATGCATACATAAACAGGTTTGGGGCCTGCCAGGTGTAAAGCAAGGCAGTCAGCGTTGGGTATTGCCAGGTTATAGATGTATAGAAGTAGTTCACCATATGGTGAACCATATAATTGACAGGGTACAACACAGCATTATTACTTGTGAAACAAGTTTAGTTGTCAAAATGAAAGTTCTCTAAGATAAAAAGAAATTTTCATGTGATTTCCAGCATACTAAGCAAGCCACACAGTCAATCTTACCACAGCCTAGAACACTTCATGATGATAAAACTAGGAAAAAAAGAAGCCAAGGAAAGAAGAAATACAAGAAATAGTCCAGGAACTAGTAATGGAAATGGACATGCATGCATGAAATTGTTCAAGGATCAATTTGAATTTGTAGAACTGGGCATACATCCTTTGGAGAGTAACATTTTTCTTATTTCTTTAATAATCCAGCTCTGGAGTGAGCTGTCTCTCAGGACTTTGTTTTCTGGCTCTGCTGACATCAAAGATAATGCTAAATGTTTAAATTGCATGAACACTGCACTGGAAAAGTAGGATATCCAACATAGTAGGGAAAGGTGAATTTTGGAAATATTTTAGGTGAATCTTGGCTTACTGAAGTGAATGGCAGAGCTTCCAGTGGTTTCAGTTAAACTACAATTCCACCTTCGACTTTTCTACAGTCTTCACAAAAAAAAACAAAACAAAACAAAAAAATCCATTATCATTTTTTTTTGGTCTCTTAAAAGAACCAGAAGAAATCTTAGTTTCCTTCCAGTGTTTTCTCAAGAGGCAGAATGGAAAATTCAATTATACTTGAAAAGTAGGGGTTTTTTCCATGGAAGGAGAAAGAACAGATAAATATTTTCCAAGGGCAGTGAGGAGCAATTGAATGTCCAAGCCTCAAAACACTAAATAAAATGGGGGGGGGGGTGTGTGTTTGTGGGTTTGGGTTTTGGTTTTTATGGTGTTTTGTTTTGTTTTTTTTTTTAATTGGCTTTTTGTTAAGGTCATATTTTCAGAAGGATCAGAGAAGAGAACCAAGATAGAACTTCTTTATTCACAGATTAAAAACACAGCTGCAAAAAATTGATAGAGTTTTAAATTGGCAGTTAAAGCATGAAGCAGATAAGACAAATTCTGTGGTTAGGCTGAAATTCATGGAAAGGACTTTCTCTAATTGTCTGAAATGATGAGGTAGGGATTGCTGAAACTGACAATAGATTGTATTTTCCTCCAGATATAAACATGGCTCATTTCTGCTCATTTGGCTTTTGTTCAGTCTTCATTGCAGAATAACTCAGTCATTTTAAAAACACTGAAGTGCGTGTTAAATTAATCTACAACATCTGAATGTTGTTTTGTTGGACTGGGTTTTTTTTAAGCATGCAAGCACCATCTTTGAGGCGTAGGCAGTGTAGTCTTTTGAGCTTAGGCAGCCATGCTATTCCTGCTAAACTTACCAGCAATTCATTTCAAGGCAAACAATGTTTTCATGTGATATGCACATAATTCATCTCAGGAGTAGAGCTCTGCATCAGGAGGAAGCTGCTATTGGGTGCCCTTTACTTTCAGTTATTTATTCATTATTTACCTGGTCTGGATTTGTAACATGGCCCTAAAGATATGAGAATGTAGATATGTAAAGAGGAATTTTAGAGTTCTCAGTAAGGTAAGCAAAGTTACTATAAGAATTATAATAACAGACATCTTAAGAGGATCATATTGCAAGTGCCATAACTGCTCTGTTAGCCGTCGCTGTTCCTCACATCCTGAGTCTGTCCTTGGTGGCAGCTACAGCAACAGGGCCAGCTATGCATGAGGCTGTGCGAATGAGATCAGCTGCTTGGACATCACTTTTCTTGAACAGCTGGTGTGCGTTGCCACTGGGAGAAGACATAATCAAAGTGGGTAACAGGGCCATAACTGTCCTTTATTGAGACAGTTTTCCGGCCTGATTTTTCTGGCCAAAAGCCTGTTCCTGCCATAATGATCACACATTGTTCCAAGAACTGCTAACACTATGCATTGGCATAAATTGAGTAAAAGAGTAGTAACATTAGTTTACAAGTACTTTTAATAATGCATTTTTAAAGCCATCCTTTAAACTTTTATATTCTTAGGAACACATCATTTTATCAAGTATGTATTGTTTAGTGACTTCTAAGATGACTTCATGATTTTGGGAGTTTAATTCATTACTTTTGTCATGCGGAAACATACAGGAGTGGATTAACCTAGTTATGCATGTTTTCATCAGCCACGAAGCTCAGCTAAAGAATGCAATTGTAGTACACATTGGTATAAGTATACTAAAAGTAGCATGGTTAATAGCAGTAGTAAAGGAGTTACTGATCAAGCTTCAGGCTGGTGGCTTGGGGTGCTTGGTTTTGCCTAGGTTGTAAGGGATGCATCTAGTTGATTTTTTTATTACCTGTGCTAGCTAAACGAATGCTAGCATGAGTGTGACTGCTTGCCCTGTATTTGTTGTATGATTGTAGCTCAAGATACAGAAACTTGTTTATAGTCCTAGAAAGGCAAAACTCAAACATGCAATAAAGTAAAAAAAGAAAATTTGAATCCTACAAAGATTAAAGATACACGGAAGCAATTTTGCAAGTTAGTTATAAGGAGCAATACCTGTCATCACAGACTAACAAGCATCTTATTTTAGCTTTTTCCCACCTGTTCATTTGGCATTTACTCAGGTTTCACTTTAACTTACTAGAGTGTCAATGTCTGAGCTCAGTGTTCCAGGCCTGCCTTTTCACTTCATTTTCTCAAATGAGCCAATTGTAAGTTTTCTTTTCATGGCTTTTAAACTTCTCTTAATGAGGGAAAAAAAACCCAACCAAACAAAACCAGCCCCCATGATCCTTCAAAAAGTGGTTTTAACAGGCTGGTGTGATGAATACCCAGTGCTACAAAAATGCTTACAAAAATCTGCATATTATAAAATGAGCAATCTTGAGCTTCTGTTGAAACCAGAGCAATTTTGCATTGTGATCATTCTTAGAGAGGCAGTTAGAATACAAAAATGCTTCATGAAGTGTTTAACAGAAGGCTTGGACAATGATGTTGTGAACACTTACAGACATGCTTGGATTTAGGGAAGCAAATGATCCAGTTGATTTCAAAGTGTCATGAAACTGTATCTACAGAGCTTGATGTAAGGTCTTTTAAAGTTAATATAAGGGGGAAAACGAGGCCAAGAAGGGGCAATGCAACTTTCAGAGAAGTCACAGAATCAAGCCTTTACCTTTTCACAGGATTTTTTTGTTAACATATGAAAATAAATTATAAAGTTGATGGATTTTATTACCGACAGCTACTGACAAACCCTATCTCCAGATCTGGCCTACAGTCAGCAACATTGTCCCTATTTTACTTAGAACTGGTAAGGAACTTGTTTCTTAATAGGCACATATCTAATAGTTAATATTTTTTACCTGTAACTGCTGTTTATACATAAACCTATGTGTACCATATTTTATTTTAAAGTATACATTAGCTTAAACATTACCTAAACATTTATACTCTTTTCTAGATAGTAGGTATATTTTACCATCACCATTATACTATCTGGCCTTTGGTGATTCTCTAGATAATTTTGTAATATTCACAGCTGTCAGTTTGTTAGGCTATCTGGTATTTTACAGTGTCTGATCACCATTTAACACTTACTTTAAAACAACAGTTAAAGCGTTGAGTTTTTGCTCTTCAAACAAACAGCAGCTGTATTTTTAATTGACATCACCCATTATCTCCCGAATTGCAGGGAAAAGCACTTATATTACATCACATACAACTAGATTGCAAGGTGAATTTAAATGGTACCCTCTCTAAAGAAATACCTTTGATTTCAGACATTTAGCGTGATACAATCATGTAAGATATCTGACACCAGGGCAAGTCTTAATTTTAAAATGTAAATCTGTGAAGTTTAGTGTGAAACACTCCTGCTATTCTTTATTCCAAAGAAAGCAATCTTAGTAGAGCAAAGTAAAATGAAACATGTGAATTACTTCCTTTTTTAACACCACACATAATTCATATTTGAGACAGATTGCTGAACAACATAATTGAATTGGAGAGCTCTGGAAGATTCATAAAAGAAATGCATGAGAACTTCCACAGTTACATTAGATATATAACATTTGCATAAACCTGAACACTCAAGATCATGCACTACTTGAAATTAAGAATACCTTTCTCCTAAGCTGGTTATTTCATAGCTGATAGTTCAGAAGTAAAAATATGTTTCGTCTTCAAGAGCTGACTTTTCAAATGTCCTAAAGTAGTTGGTTTACTAATATAATCTACTACAATCCTTCCTATTATGCAGCTAAATAATAAATGTACAGGAATAAGGACTAAGATGTAGGGGGAGCTTTGAAACTGAAAGCTGTAAAGCTAAAAATCTGAATACAACAGCTGGTGAAATTCTGATTCTTTGACATAAAGTCCAGAATGCTTTTATTTCAGTAGGACCAGGAGATTTTTACGAATTCTGTGACTCGGTTCATAATTTCCATTCTTCCATCTTTATTATAGTATTTGTATTGCAAATAATATAAGTACTAAAAAACTAAAACTCCTGACCCCTTAACTGAGACTAAAGGTTGTAATGAATTTAGGTTAGGATTGCAAGCATGTTTCCACATCAAAAAACCTCAAGATACTGACATGTTGGGCATGTTGTGTATGGAGCTATGGCTTTATGAAACTCTAGTAATTTTGTCAGAATTGTTTACTTTATTGATTTAAAACAGGGGGGGATGTAATTTGCCCATCAAAATGGGGATCCAGCTAGCCTATTATCCTCTGTGAGAAAACCCACAATGCACCGCTTTTTAAAACAGCTGGTTGAAAGAACAATATCAAATCCTATAAAACAAATGATTTAAGAGAAATTTTCTATATATGAACAGTTTCATATAATACCATTTCTCATTTTATGATCCATATCCTATAAACTTATGCAGCTTTTTATAAACAGCCTTAGCATGTAGAATCAAAATCTAAACACTCTGTTCAGCATTCTTTCTGCTACAATTAAGCCATTACTGATTGAACTTCTGCATTTTCTGTTGCATTTTCAGTTCAAAGGTTATTATTTCTTTGGTAATTGAGTTTCACTGGTTTTGCATAATTTGCATTAATTACAGTAATTAATGGTAACATTACTCTGCTAAGCACATATTTTCTGTCGTGTACCCAAAAGCTGAGCTAGCAACAATTCATTGTGAGTATTGGAGAGGACAGATAATATAATATGAATAGCTTATAAAATCTGCTCTTAAGTTTGTCAGTGATAAATTTTAATGGGGACAAATAATTAGAGCTATTATTGCAGCAAAAAGGGCTTTACAATTCCATTTGCCTTTGCCTTCCACATTGAAAAATAATTTAATTTTTTCATAAACCATAATACTTTGACTGCCCAAGATCTGTATTGAATACTGATAGACAGAGCTAGAATTGTACATACATAATGTGTTTTCCATGTATTTTTTCTCCACACTGTGTTCATGGGGGCTTAAGAAAGTAGTAGGTAATAGAGATACAAGCATGGCTCACCCAACATCCTGTTGGATTAGCATGTGGCAATAAAGATGACATGTATGCATTGATATGTCTTCATCCTTATTTACATGTACCAAACCTACCATACCTAAGTGTTTTCGAATAAACCCTCTGACAGACCAGTCTTACCAAAATGCTCTTGTATGCAGTCAGATAGAAGTTATTTCTTAAAATCCAGCAAACCTTTTGAACAGATCCACACAGCAAAGTTGTCACTTCAGTACAGTCAGATTCACACCTAAATACGTACGTACTTTTGCTTTTTGCTAAGACATCTTTCAATCCCTCCTATTTGCAATTTCATAACATGAAGAGAGAGAGACTAATTGGAATATTTGAGTGTTGATGGTTTTTACTAGGATCCCAAGAGGGCAGTAGAATGTTGAAAAAAATTGAATGAAGAAAACCAGAATGTAAATGAAGTGGCTGATAGGGAAAGAGTACAGGATCTGTGCAGCTGGTCTGAGTGACTAATAGTAATTAGAGAAAAGGAGACAGGTAAATCAGAGGCTCATGGACAAAGAGTTAAGATTTTAAGTAGGTAATGCAAGGTGAAGTAACCCATACAAGTCCAGAGCCTTGTTTTCTAAGTCAGTTAATATTTTTTGACTGTGTTTTTGGGGAGCAGAACATACTGTCCATGGATCCAGAGAGGGCATGAAATGCCATTAGTTCAAATAATTCTTTAAGTCTTCTCTACTGCTTCTCTAGATATACTAAGCTGCTGAATATGGTAGACCGTGCCAGGAGGATTTAGGGCTCTTGACTATATTTTTCTGTTACTTTTCTGTTATTCTGCTATAAAGTCATAATAGTATCTTGTTAGCTGTGTTTAATTTTCTTGATTTTCCTATGGGTTCCTTCTGCTACTTTAAATATTTAAAACAAACACACTACCTTGGAGATACTTTATGTGACTGTTTTATCCCTTTCAGGAGAAAAACTATTGTGTGTAAAAATTTGGTGAAGCTGGGTCTGGCAGCTAGAGCCAAGCATGATGGGAGCAGGTGCTCTACAAGCTTTCCCATACAGCTCTGCCAACAGAGCTCGCTTCAGTCCAGCCAAGCTCTTGTCATCTCATTACTGGCTGTCTCCTGGGCAGTCTGACAATTGGGCTAGCTTTCTTTTATGTTGATAAAGAGCAAATTGGACTAGATTGCAACTATTTAACTCATTTCACTTCTGAAATGCATTCACCTGGATTTTTAAAGGGTATTGTCATGGCCCTGAGAGTAGCAGTAGGCTTTAAGTGCTCTGACCAGCCTCACCTGGCCTGCTCTTTCCATACACCCTGCCCTTCATCTAGGGCATCCATTTGAGCTCAGGTTGGGGGTTCTGGTCTGTGTCATAGGTGTGCCTGTTTCTGTCTCCTAGATAGATTACAGACTTACACTGTAGGTCTATAACCCTGACTCCTACTGCTTCTGCTAGGCTCCCTGGACAGCCCTGGTCCATCCCCTCCCTGTGCCTGGGATAGTCAACACACAGCTCTGTCTCTGTGGGTTGGTGCTGGTTGGTGAGGGCACAGCTGGTGCTGCAGTCACCCTTGGTTCCTGCTTGTCCTCCATCATGGAGCTACCCTGCTTCTGATGCTCCTTTAGAGGTATGTCTCTATGGAGTTTCCAAAGCTTTGCTGCAGTATACAGAAAGCTCAGAGATGCTATAGAACTTACACAGTCATCATTGTGATCTAGAAAAGTGGAAGAAACTTTCTATGGATAGGTAATTGCAGTATTTAATTTAATTTGTAATCCCTTAGGTAATTCTGAATACATAAGCTTAAGTGACCAATTCAGCATCATGGAAGAGCCCTGTGGCTCAGGGCAGAAATTCAACCCTAATTCCCTTGTTCCCCATCTGCTCAATTTGTGAAGTAGATTCTTATGAGAAAACAGTTGTCAGCGTTGATCTTATAGATGGTACTGAGAACGCATGCGGTATCTGTCTAGTTCAAGTTATCTCTATTCACATCTACTGAGAAAACAGGCATTGTAATGTAGGAAGGAAAAACATTTCTGTCGTACTTGGTCATATTTTTCAGTGCCTTTAATGTTAAGTAAACTCACCTAGTCTTTTCTCCTTAAACCCTTGTGAAATCTAAAAAAACCAACTATTAGAAGAAAAATGTCTTAAGTATTTACTGTTAAGATAAGCTTGCATTTGTCTTTTGGCTGCAAAAGGACACAGGCTCAAACTGATAAATGTTCTCTGTCTCCTCTTTCTGCAGCAATACTTGCTTCCTGCAGTATGGTTCCTTTAAACTCAGTATGTTTTTTATTTGGCTATTAATTATAACCTTAAGAAATTAAAAGCCTTGGAATCTAAATATGCAGGTTTTGTTCAGTCTTACAAAAGTTCATTCTCGAGAAGGGAATCAAAGATTAGGGCAGCACTTCACAGCTAATAGTTTTGGCATTGCTACATATGTCTACTTAATCTCACCTTTTGATATGTTTAGTCCTTGCAATAAAAAGAAAACGCTGAAATAAAACTAATCTCCATGTTTACGTGGCCTTTCTACATCCCTTCTCTCAACTTCACTGGAAATGGGTGCTTCATAAACTGAATTCACTTTCATTCTATGTAAAGTTGCACATTATTTGTTTAAGAAAACACAGCCCAAAATCTCAAATGGTAGCAATTTCACACCTGCTACCCCAGACCAAAGTTTGTTAATTAGCACAGAAACACTGTTTCCAAACTCAAGTGTTCAGAAGTACACTACCTGGAGTCTCTAGCAGGTGTTCATCACAGGAGGTGCCTTAATGATCTTAACTAGGTTCTCTTAAACCATTATATTTAGAAATCTTTTACCATTATTAATTTCATTTCTGACAGTACAGTTTACTGTAGTTCATATGAACCCTTGCCAAAATAGATGTAAATGCACTCAATTCTTTTTGTCTTACTTTCCTCTTGAAGATTTCATTTTTAATCAAAAAAGTCCTTCATAAACCTTATCTATCTTCCATTTCTTTCCCCAGAGGTCTCATCTGAGGGCCACTGAACTCAAAAGGAACTGTTTCATGGAATTGTAAAGGCTTTAAATCAGCTTTCAAATGCTACTTTAAATATGTAAAAACAAACAAGCATCAGTACTTTTTTTTTCCAAGCAGTCCTGCAGCTCCTTTGAATAATGTGCATTCACTGAGACTATACCGTGCCTTGTTGAATTCAGTTGTATGTTGAGTAACTGAAGACAATTATTTCTGTCAAGTCAGAAAATAACCTTCAGTGGATCTCTGCTGTTCTATGTTGAACTGCTGAAAGTTAAATACAGTAATTCTAGTATTTTAGTAGCATTTTACTGTAAACAAGAGCAAGCCTGTTTTTCAGTAGGAAGGTTTTGTTTAAAAAAAAACAAAAAACCCAAAACCAGAACACCAAACACACAAACAAACCCTTGAAGTTGCTTATAGACCCTGAGAAAAAACCTGTACTTGTAACAGCTTAAAAAACATTGCACTATAGTACAATCCCTGTTGCAGCATAGTGGATCTGCAGTTGTTTTCTGTGCTGTAAATGGTTAACTTGGAGCAGCTGTCATGCTAGAACCATGCTTCCACAGAGAAAGCCCTACATGTAAAAGTATGAATAAATAAGATATAGTGTATTTGCAAATACTATTATCCTAACATTATGTCAGAAAAATCCCATTCATATCCAATTCATAACACTTTTGCATGGTCCCAACAACTAGGACAACTGGCTTGGGCGGTCTTTCTTTATATAATTTTTATCCAAATAATTTTTTCAGGCCTGGTTCCATTATGTGTGAATGCAATGCCCTACATGTTCAAGAGAATTCTACAGCACAGACAAAGAAATTGGCGGGGGGGGGGACGACACAGAAAAAGCAGTGAAAAGCCATTCAGAACAAAATTCAGTAGGCTTAATGTAAGATGTAAATAGTTTACCTTCCTTTTATATCCAAAAGAATATGATTATGAGTTCAGTTAGAAGCCTACTGCCACTTAATTGCCTACTCACAAAGTTATGGTTAGTATCGTGTACTGCTACTTACCTGACACCTGCATCCCTTGCTGGAAGAAGAAAATGGAAAAATAAAATTGAAACATCTAGAGAGACTGCTGAAGTCATAGTAACAAAGAATGTGTCTTTAAAGATCTCTGCTGAGTTCACTGTCATGCTTGAAAAGGAAGAACACTGCATGCATTTACAACATTATTTGATCTGCTTTTCAAGGGCAGAACTACCTATCATCTGTTATTTACACTGAGATCAAATGTTCAGTGTGGCTGGTAACAGTAGTAGGCAGAGACCATTTTTAGTCTTAAGAGCATTTTTCTTTTTTTTTTTTTTTTGACTGTTGATTTTGGAAAAAAGATGGTAGGGGTTGGAGGGTGAAGATAATGATGACCATTATATCAACTGTTTAACATGGATTGAAACCTAAAGCTTCTTTAACTAAAATAAAATTATTTTGCTAGCCTGATGGAGGAGGGGGAGAATCTTGAAAATGCCAATGGCTGTCTGTAGATATCCTGCTGCAAAACATAATGTGCACAATATTAGGATCATCCACAATGAAGTGTAAGTGGAATAATTTTAAAATATTAATTATTCCCCTATCAAGTGAGGTCTTACTCTGCTTTATTCTCTTGTTTTGAGCTCCTTCATAGTGTTAGAGTGGTCTATTCTATACCAAGTACTAAATTTTACTCGATAAACTGTCTTCCAATTTAATTATCAACAGATTGTTATTAGAATTCATTGATTTGAGGATTCCAGATCTATTTCAGACTGGAATTTTCAATTGAATTGGAAAAGGAATACCACTACCTAGTTCATATAAGCTGACATAAACATTTGTACCTTGATTCCATTTATGCATGACAAACATTGACCAGCCTCCTATCCCTTTATTTGCTGTGTTATTTTACATATCATATCTGTGAAGCATTGACAGAAGTGACCAGAAGAGAATGGGACTTGTTTCTAGTCTGCTGTTAAGATTTGGGATTTGCTGTTGTGAGATGTTACTGAACCTGGATTTTTTTTTTTTTTGTAATAAATTGATTTCCATTAGGAGAGCTTACAGAACCAAAAATGTTATTAAAGATAAATCTTTTCTCTGTAAAGATAAGCTGATTGCTGCTGAGATTTAGGAAGCAAATCCTCCTGTTTTAACATGGAATTATTGAAAGAGCAGTGCTGACTTTCTCATGTGGGGCTTGGCTTGTCTTGCTTTTGTGGGGCTGATGGTCCCTTATCCTGGCCTGGTGGTGCTTCCTGTACGGTGTCCATGTAGATATGAATGAAATGCTTTTCCTTGCTGCTTTATCTGGTGGTATATTCAGGACAGGAGATGCATGTCTTCCTGGTTCTCTCTCTTTCCCTTTCATGTATACATAAAGAAGTAATGACAATCTTGGGATCCGCTTGACAAAATCCAATATGCATCACGTTCTGGGATGAAACTGTAGGTTGTATAGAACATTTACACTGTCTTACAGTTATTTGATTTGAATTCAGAATTTTAGGGGTCTATAAGGGGAAATCAGAAATGCTTTGTAGAGACAGTCCTGCATCTTATGATTTTTTATGTGTGCAGGCCAGTTTTGGAGTTGATTTAATGTGCAATAGAGAGCAAGAGGAAAACCTGACCTAGTTACAGAAGAACAAAGAAGAAATTCAAAAAAACTTTCATGATGCTTCCTGACTCTAATGCTTACATTTAAGGGTGTGACTTGCCTGAAGCAGTTAGTTTTAACAGGCTAGAATCCAGAATGATACTGCCAGCCAGACATAGGTGGTTATTTGTAACTCTGAAAATTAGGCAATCAGAAACTCTTATGAGTAAGCTTAGTGGTGTAAATTACTTCTTCCAGAGTAGGTCTATGAAACTTGGCAAATCAGAAAGAGGGAGGGTCAAAACAAATAAGCAAAGCTACCATGCTGCTTGTCAGAGATGAAAAAAAATGCATTTTATCCCTCCTCAACTTAATCCTTGATATTCTTGTCACATACCATTTTCCCCATCATTTGTTACGTTGTCTTATCCTGAGGCTGTCTGGTTTTCATATGCTTCAGTATAATATTCTCTTCAGTATAATACTACTTTTAGCGTTATTTTGATTTTGTGAGGAAAGCTAAGAATGTCTATGTGTGAATAACTTCAGACGTAGAAAAAAATGATTTTCATGTTATAAAAAGTTTTAAGAGGATATACCAGGGTGGAACAGACTATTGATTTCTTTAGTCTTCCACTGAAATGAACATCTCTTAAAAATTGATATAGTCACAGGTGTGCCAGATCCATTAGCACTGGTGCTTAGGTCAGGTAGGAAGCAAACCCATTTTAGATCAAGGAAGTCACTAGCAACTTTTGTCACTATTGGCTGGATCTTTTAAGGTGAATCTATGCCAAATTTTACAAGTAAGGTAGCAGCAGAATGCAGAAATGCCATTTCCCATCAGAAAATAAAGGCTCTGCAGAATCACTAGCCTCAATAGTGTAAAAGGAATAGAAAGGTAAATTCTTCACTGTACTTAAATGCCAGTTGTTTTGAAAATCTACCAGATTCTGACATTTATTTCTACTATTTTTGAAGCTTGCATTTTGTGACTTAAACTCTTTCCTGACAACCACACAGGGTCATTTTAAAGTGCATATAGACAAATGTTAACTTTGCAGTCGATGTTCAAAGTAAAATCTACTGATCGATACTACTTTTGCTCTGGTAAGCAAAACAAGTCAACTTCCTCCTTTGTAAGATTCTCCAGTCTAAAAGTTATCTTTTTAGCTTATTCTAGTTTCTTCAACAACCAGGCTAAAGAAAAGGAATTTAAACTATTTCAGGTTAAGGATCATTCTTATCTGGTCCAAAACCCTTAGAACTTCACTATCTTGATTATATTTACCTTTTTTAAAGGTGTATCTCATTAATGATTCATAATTTTCATATGACCCAGTCACTCAAATACATCTTTCTCCTTTATTCTCAGATTACAAAGTTCCTGAACTATTGTTGAAGCTTCTGTCACAACATGGTTTTTTATCAGTTGTTCTTATTAATTTTAGTGTTAGTACATGACCTCATTTTGCACTATTGAGTATCATTCATTACCAGCTGCCAAGGTCACCCAGTTCTTGTCATGTGATATCATTATGATGTTCTATATTGAGCTTGTCTTTTCCTAGCTTGAGCACCATAGGCAAGTGTAATCTTACTGGTTCTTGGGGACAGCTGCCATACCTTAGATAATCCTTTTGCTTGCTGTAACTCACAGGTGGCCCTGGCTTGTGGTAGAGATGGTTTACGAGTGCATGTTACTTCCTTCTCTTTTGTTTTGAGTTACACTGTGCATTTTTCTGCAGGAATTGAAGATAGAAGCTGATGTTGTGTGTTATTGTACAGAAATCAGAATTTAATAGAGATAAATGCAAAAGAATGAATTCCTAGAAAAATCATAAAAAGGAGGAAGTGCTAGAATACAATGACTACATAGAGCCTTGAGAACACTAAGCAGCAAAAGCCCTTAAGGTGTCAGCACTTCACAGAAGGAACAGGATATTGGCATGAATCCCAGATGCATAAAAACAAAATTAATGGAATTACAAGTTACTGGTTAGATCTCAGCAAGAGCCTTGCATGCACTCAGAGCCATGTGAGGAAAAGCTGTAATTGCTCATGGTAGGATGAAAAAACTATCTAACCAGTGTGCTGTTTGGCTCAAAGACTTAAATTACAGGCAGTAGAAGTTGAGCTTTTTCTTGGAAGTAGTGGAGGGTGGGGAAAGCCTTGCAATTTGTCTGCTTAACCGGAGTTTTGAAAGGATTACTAGGGTTCCAATAAAATTCATTCAAGCAAACTCTTTGTATTTGTGAGAAATAAGTAAGATGACAAGATATAAAACTGCACGCATTCAAACACACATAATAATAATAATAATAATAATAAAAAATCCTTCACCAATAAGGAAGCAAATGTGATGTGAAAGTGGTTAATTTTAGTATACCAGTTGCACCTGTATGCTGTGGAATTCTGCTCCCTTACCAAGGACATCAAATGTTAGCAGGGAGATGTTGAAGTATGTTTGAGAATCTGGGCTTCCATGCTTCAGATTCATAGGAATTAATTGTCTGTAATAAAATCTACATTTTCATGTGGGTGACGTTTAAAGACATACGTTTCCATCAACTGCAGTGACTGTATCCAAGATGGGTTTAAGTTAGCTAGTGAAATACAGCAACACTTAATGCTGGATGAGGGAGCTTAATGCCTCCTATTGGGATATCTGCTCGGAATCTGAATGGAGGCAGGTGGCTGGTCTGCATGGAGGGATGTGCTACAGGGACTACGGTGTATGCGGTAAATGAACCTGTGGATTAAGCTAGTCCTGAAGTTTACTGGAAGTGTAGTCTTCATAGTGAACTCTAATATGTTAACTTTCTTAGCTTTTTAAAAAATCTGCGATATGGGAGCATGTGAGCTATCTCTAAATACTAAAAGGATGAAAGCCCAGGGGTCAATTCCTAGCTCTCAAGCCTTGTAGCACAAGACTGGGTCTTGTCTTTGCTTTTCAGTGTTGATTTCTTCTAGGCTGTGCGCACACTGTGTAGCACTTGGCTTTTTAGTGTCCTTGGCATCTAGGCCATCCCAAGGCAGTTGCTTTTATTGTGTGTTGGCAGTTCAGAGTCCCTGAAATAATGCGGACTGTGCTGCAGCACAAGGTACGTATAGGGCATGATCCCAAAGTTGTGTTAAATCTGTGGGGTAGGCTATGAGGGCATCTAAACGTGTTGGAAGAATGTCACACAGGTCAACAAGGGGAAGTGAAAAGTTCTCCATTTGGGGAGGAAATAACCCCTTGCCACAGGTACCTCCTGGAGGCTGACCACCTGTAAAGAACTTTTGCAAGGAGGATGCAGAATTCCTGGTGGGCAAGTTGAAAATGAGCCAGCAATGGGCCCTTGCAGAAAAAAAGGCTAACTATCCTGGACTGCATTGCTGTCATATCAACCACATATTGCTGGACTCTGCAAGCAGAGTTGATGGTACTGGTTACAATGTGACTGGAGGCCATTGTCATTACTACCTCCTAGACTCATCTTGCTTAGTAAATAATCATGAATTTTTGTGAGTGGTGTGGTTCTGTCCTTGCAGCTACCTCAGCCCAAAATTCCTGCATGACAGGTACTATGCTGACAGAAATGTAACTCAAGACTAAACATTGTCTTACTTGTATGCAATGTTCATACTGAGGTCACTAGGAAATTCAATTGCGTAGGATGACAAAATCATTTCCTGCCTAGCTCTAGGGAGTCTGTTCACATTTAGATTTAACAATACAATAGTACTATAGCAATTACGTTATCCTTAAAGCATTTTAGAAGCATGCTGTTGTGTCTAGCAGAGCACTTCGACTTTCTTTTGTTATTCTACAAATTTTTTTATTTTGAATTTAGGTTTTTTTAGGACTTGCCTGACAGCTTTAAGAACATAGTATAGCAAGAGCAAGTCTATTATCTGTAGTATGAACATATTTAAGCTTTTCTTCTTGTAGCAGTTCTCAGCCTTATGGTACCTGAAGGGGACCTGCAAGAAAGCCGGAGAGAGACTGTTTACAAGGGCATGGAGTGATAGGACCAGGGGGAATGGCTGAAGAAGGGGAGATTTAGATTAGATATTCAGAAGAAATTCTTCCCTGTGAGGGTGGTGAGGCACTGGCACAGGTTGCCCAGAGAAGCTGTGGATGCCCCATCCCTGAAAGTGTTCAAGGCCAGGCTGGATGGGGCTTTGGGCAACCTGGTCTAGTGAGGGTTGTCCCTGCTCATGGCAGGGTAGGTAGAACTAGATGATCTTTGAGGTCTCTTCCAACCCAAACCATTCTATGATTCTATCTTACAGGCACACGTTACAGAACAGAATGGAATCAGCAAGTCATCTTTATCGTATATGCCGTACTGATAACAGCAAGTGCTTTTTTTGTAAAGAACATTCACATTCTAAGAAGGGGTGAAATGTAGTTTTAGGTACTTTTTCAATTGCCAAACTGACCAGTTAAGATGGATGACAACTTTAAATGCTATTCATTTAGAACTTATTGGATACTTTATAGCAAGCAATATTCATTAAGCATTGTTCCCATTTTCAATTTCCAAATCTTACATATGTAAGCCTTTTCAGTTTCCTCTGAAGTACTCACATTTCTTTCAAGATTAATTATTAACAAATATCTTTTCCTCTTTGTTTGTAAACTGCTTGCTATAATGACCAGTCATGTTCGTTGCTGGTATCATGGGATATTGATTTTGCTTCTAGTCTGGTTTTCTCAGTTGGAGTTTTTTTCAATAATAGAAAAATGATTTATCTGTGATAACTTTTATTAGAAGTTCTCTCCTTAAATGAATGATTGAAAATATGAACACACACACACACAAAAAAAATCAATAGCATTTTGGATAGCCACTGTTACTCTCAATATCACTAAAGTCCACTATATTGAGAATATGGACAATATGAAATTATCTGTGCCTGTAAACACTGGTAAAGTTTACTGGTGTCTTCAGATCACTTTCATAGCATCTGATTTAATCAAAGTTAACTTGAAACAAATACCATGGCAAGATAAAAGCCATTACAGTTGACCTTTGTGTAATTGCATTTTGTGATGACTTTTTATTCCTTCAGTTCTAACTATGCAATTAATAGTAAAAGAGATAAAGGGCAATTGGTTTCCTGCCAATAACCCAGGGGTCAGAATTTGAGGCAAATTAGATAATGTACAAAATCCCAAAAGCAGACCTATACTGGAAATGGAATTTAAGAACTAATAAAAGACATTCATAAAAATATGCACAGGAACTGGAGGTACTTTGGTAAAAACAGATGTCTCAAATAAAGGTACTGACACTATTAGAAGACATAAAAGATAATGTAACCCCATCTTCAGGGAAACAAGGTCTGCAGTCTGTTTTTGAAACATTCACATTTATTCTAACTTCAGATGTTCCACAGATGTAGTTTTGGATTATAGTTTTTAAAATCACAATCAAATATCAAGAAAGGAGCATTTTTGTTACAAATCACAGTTAATGTGGTTTTCTGTAAAATCAATAGTTAGATATTATCAAGGTCTGTGACTTGCAGCTACAAACCCTGTACTCTTGATAATTTTCTCATATAGGGTAAGCAGAGATAAATACAATTGCTTAGCTTAAGTCTTAGGAAACAATGACCTCAGTTTCAAGTTATACAATATGGCAATGGAAGAATGTTGGGAAAATACCAGTGTATTCATAGCTGGGTTTTTTGTGTTTGTGGTGTTTGGGGGTGTGTGTGTGATTTTTCAGAATATATTTTATTTTGTCTGGCTATCAGGGTTTACAGTGCAAGGGATAGCTTACTTCTTAAGTAAAAAGAAACTGACAGAAGTCAAGGTATGTAGCAAAATGTGTTTATATGGCCATGATAAAATAATCTTAATGATCAAGTTCTTAGAGCTGTACTGTTTCATCTATGCTGTTGCCTTCAATGAAAATACATGCATTTAACTGACTTGATTTTTGTAACTCTAAAATATGACCACATGCATGTAAATTTGATTTTTAGTGAAGTTTCAGAAAACTACAAAAAGGCTAATATATTGTTTACATAACTATCAATTATTCTGTTTATTACAGCAAACTTAACAGGATCAGAATAGTGCTTATTTGCAGAATAATATGATATCTGGTCTAATAAATTACCTGCGGCAAGCTGGTGTAAGTCTATTCAATTCTGCTCTTTTACCAGCAGAGGAGATATCAGTGGGAAGTACAGTTTTGTCATAATTATGTGACATGGCACTGCTATAAGATAAAGTTCAAACACACCACCAGGGATGAGTCTGATTATCTAAGCTCTAAATCATTTCATTTAGATTCAGTTCAGAGTAAGTCATGTTATCAGATTTCTAACAAATGATCGGATGGGAGGTTTCTTTCAAGTACCTGACACTTGAAGGGCAGCTGTTGTCCTTCTGTTTTATATGTCTATGAAATATTTACGGTATGTCGCCATAATCCCAAGTGAATGAAAGGTGTAACTGGGCCTAAACCCAGGTTCCTTTTCCCACTATGGAAAAGGGACAAGCTTGAAGGGAGAAAACCACTTCTGTATTGTCCTAAGCCCTGGAAATAAAGTTTTACTTGGTTTTTATTCTTCATCCACCACTGCCTGACATCTGCACTGTCTAGAACGCTGTGTTAACACTTGCATGTGCTGCCTGAACTGAATGCCATGCACCACAGGAAACTCACAGAACTTAATCAGCAACCAAGATGTATAGCAAATCTGTGGAAAGCAGGTTACAGTAATGCAATATAATAAATTAAGGTCACATTGACTACAATGAATTTGAATAATTTAATACAACTGAAAACTGATATCACACACCTATTGAAACATTCATTACAATAAATTGTTTAGGCCATTTAAAAAGCTTATCATTCAGTATGAATATTAACAGCCTCTCTTTCCTAGACAGCTAGACAACAATTAGAACTGACGATTTTATATGTAATATGGAAATTATGCTCTTAATTGCAGTGAAGTTTTTATTGCAGTGAAGATATAGAAAACATTTATACTGGCAATTATGAATTACAGTAAGGTATATAGTATACAGGACAGTTTCTCTCTAACTTAATATTGGTAACAAAATTGAATTCAGTATTTTTTTTGAGGAATAGCAACAATTTTTATAGCCTGTTTCTGTTTGGTTTTGCTTAAAATGTAAATAAGTAAAAGCCCCATAGTTGGCTCTAAGACAAAACCAAGATGGAACCAATAGTGATAATATGGTAAGTGACGTAAACAGAGAGGTTTGTATTCGGTTGAGGTCTTTGATAAAAGTTTTGTATTTCTAAGGGTCTCACCGTGCTTGGGCCTCAGGCCCTCATCTGTGAAAAGGGAATGGTACAATTTGTTTCCTGTGTGTTTTGGTTTTCTGGGGTTTGGTTGGGGTTTTTTTTTGGGGGGAGGGGGTTGGGGATTTGGTTTTGGGGGGTCTGGTTTTTTTGCGGGGGGGGGGACGGACGACATGGGCTGTTTTGGACAGAGCTTGTCTTTGTGCAGTACCAGCTACAGAGTGGTCCCATGTTGACTGTTATATTCTAATAAAATACCAAAATATGCTTTCTTCAAATTTCTTTAAACTTTAGATACAAGAAAAGCAACTAGAAACACATATCTGTCTCACTGCCTTAGTCACTTATGTTATGTTTGTAGTTGGACTATGCAGAAATCAATCTTTCATTTTAAGCATAACTGACACTTCTAATTTGTTATTGCCATTGTGCCTTTGTATTGTTCAGGATACAAATGTATAAAAGATAAGCCATATCTCAAAGAGTATAACAGTCTAAATATGTAAGAGAATATTTCAAAAATTAAATTAATGCGTAGAAAAATTAACTCGACACATTTGAACCCTAATCGTCTGGATTCCAGGCTACACTTAACCACAGCACTCTTGTCCTCAGAGTTTTTAGAGGTATTACCACCTGATGGTTATGATATGTTCAGACAATGCAAGTAAACCCAAGTATGAAATGGGGGCCCTGCAATTTCGAAGTTTGCTTCTGGTGTAGGTCCTCTGTAACATTCAGAGGTATCTTGGGGAAGGCTTGTCCTATTTCAGACTACATTCTGAACTACAGTATGAAGTATTTCCCACAGATATGAGAATTCTTCAATTTATTGCTCTTAAAATGGGTTACAGTATTTAAATTGACTTTGGAACTTTGCTATAATACCAGTGCAATAACTAGGGGTTAAAAGTATATTTAAAAAAATAATTAAAAACTTGATGTTGATTTAGTGTGAGATCTTGAGGGCTTTTTCTGTGCTTTCTAGATTCTAAGGTTTTTGAAGGACAGAAACTGACCACTTAAAGCAGATGTTTTGACTTGTGTTTAAAAAAGCAGATGTTACTTAAGTGGACATTATAGCATATTCGCACATCAGGGTCTAGAAATGTGAAAATGCCAAATGTCATAGCTCAAACTCTAATATTATGCTGATACTATCATTTGCAGGAGAGGAAGAATATAAGGATGTCAAAGTGGATCAAAGAGCACCCCACTGTAAAGAAACGTCTCAGAGAAAGATTAGTTGAAGCAGACAATTAGATTCTCAGCCTTGTTATATTGCCTTTTCTAGTGTAATGATCAGCTGGTTTCACCTCCCTTTTCCATACTACATTTTCTGTAGGGACAATCCTTTGGGGAGCAGCTCAGGCTGGTGTAATTCAGCAAAGGGAAATGTTTTTGGAACACAGGGAGCGAGGCAGAGCAGTACCCTCACTGACAAGGACAAAGTCCCACAGTACCTGAGCAAGGCAAAGAGCAGACCTGGTGAGGGCAGCTAGGTGCAGCCAAGACTTCAGGGATCACCAGACAAGTCTCCGGTGACAAGGCAAGTCTGAGTTTAAGCCTGAAAGTAATCCATGGGTCAGGATCAACAAGGTGTGTGGCATATGATCCCAGGTAGCCAAACCTTCGGGAAATGGAAGATGCCCTGCCACTAAATCCTACAAAGTTAAGACATATGTATGCTCTGTGTGTTTGTTCACTAGATAATAAAAAAGGGTTGGGGTTTTTCTTGTACTTTAAGACTAATGCGCAAGTGCAGGAAAAACAACATTTCTATTAACAATTTCACAATTAGCCAGGTAGGTTAGCCAGCTAACCTACTATTTCCTTATAACTGACTGCCTATCAAATCTGTTTTGCCTTTTTTTAAAATCATTATTATTATGAATAAATAGTAGAGTAGAAATTCCAAGCTTTTCATAGCTGAAGCTGACTATGGATTGTTGAGAATAACAATTATTTTAATGGCAGTGTCAGCCAATGTGACATTGTCGTGAAAGAGTAAATGTGTTTATGCATCATCAAACTGTCATTTTGACAAGGTGATTTTTTTTTTTTAATTTATTTTTCCAACGAGACACTTAAATGTCATGGTAATAAAATATATGAAATGTACCTTAAGTAGCTCTGCATGATGGAATTTTCAAATGGATGCACTTAGCAGGCTTATCAAAACTTATAAAAATACTGCAAGCTCTTTTTGGGAACTTTGAACTTGTACAATTTTTTTATATATATATTTGTACAAAATGTACACACACACATGTGCACGTGTGTATATGTATATATACATACATGTATTAAAACCAATTCAAATGGAGGACACACAGATCTGAAGACAATTTGTTTCCCAGATTAGAGGGGTTTAGATCTCTGTTCCATTGGATGATTCCATTATCTTTGCCACCCTTTAATTTTTTCATTTCATTTGTCATTATTTTCATTTTACTAACAATACTTTCATTTTCTTTACTAGGAATATTATTGCTATAACAATCTCCACTGGTGTTTATGATGGAAATATACAATAGTAACACATGCTTCCCATTCCCTTTTTAATTATTTAGCTCTTAATTATTTTTTAAAAGTCTTTCCATGGTAATAATCGTATACAAGTTCATTAATTTATGTAACCACACTAAAACACAGTTCTGGTATAGATTACACTTTTTTTTTTAATTAAAAACAAGATAAAAAGTACATTAGTACACAACTTTGGCTAAAGGCAAGAAACAAAAAAAAAGTTATGTCCTAAGCAGTAAAAAATGATCAATCACCTTCTCTGGATTTTTTTTTTTTAACTTTCCTACTAGAAAAGTTTTACTTTTCAAGGAAAAAATAACTGCACTATGTGCTGATATCTTTAATATATGCAATACAGTTTGGACTGATCCAGCAATAGAAGCAGTTACTTAAATGAAGAAATCACATATTTAATTTATCATCTGATCTTATGAAATTTTGAGATCAGTATCAATGCTGACAGTCTGACAGCGCTATAGCAGTAGTGTCTGAGTAAAAGCTACTTTAAGATTGGAGGGAAACTGTCAGATAGCACTGTCATCTATCACTATAATAGCCATAGTAGAGAATTTTCCCAAAACCTAGGACACTTACATTTTTTTGTAATATCTGCCATTATTTGACAAAAGTCACAGAAGTTCTTTGCAGATATGCATGAATTTTAATCCCGTGGCATTAGAAGCACTCTTTTGCTGCTTTCAAATCCTGCTGTTCAACAAGATGTGGTGAATGATATATTGATGCGTTAGACTTGCTTCTTGAGTGTGTATGTATATGTATTATAATATTTAAACCAGACATTTATTTGGATGCCATTTACAATTACTGGAATTCAAGTTACTATTTTCATTGGTTTTTTTGCATTTCATTGTGCTAGATACCAACTCCAAATACCTAACAACTGTAGAATAGCAAACATGAACAGCAAACAAGATGTGGAGTTTCCTGGGCTAGGAATACACAACAAATAACAGCCACTATCCTTGTAGCCTAAAGCAGGAAAAAAGTAAGAGTAAACAAACTGAAAGCCATTCGGTCAGTGTCACACAGCTATTAAGTACAAATGAAGCGAGCTGGAGAATTCTGTAGCTTAGCGTCATTCACTAATGTGCAACATTTGGTGATTGAATATGACTTGAACTTTTTTGGCCAAATCCTCAAACACAAATTTTCTTAAATCCAGAAAAGCATTTTGGCACAACTCAGTGTGCCTCCTTAGCTCAGTGATTAAAGGAACCAAGGCAAGATATGACAAAGAGAAAAACCCAGGTTGAGTTCAGTATTGTTCCCTAAATATGGGTCTGTTCTGGAGTTGATCAGTCACAGCTTTAACAAGCAACAATATTTGAGATCTTGATATTTTTATTTTTTTAGTCACTTTAAGATCATGCCTTTTTTCAGTGTACGTTAAGATAAAACTGAATAGGTATGTTTATTAATAACATCCCTATTTTATGAGTTAGTAAATAATTTTGGAAATTCTGATGTTTTTAGTTCACAGAACAAAGTATTTCCCAAATATTCTTGAATATCTGAGCATACCTTTTCTATTAAGTATTTACTTAGTTTTAGGAATCTGCTCAGTGCTTTAAAATATATTCTGAAAGTGCTCCCCAATAAAAATGTCAGTCAGAATAGGTTATTTTCTTCCATTCTGATCTGAATAATATAGGTCATCACAGGTGATAGCAGCATGTGATCTATAGGTTGTGGCTGAAGTAGTAGACACACTGTCTTAAAAGGGACAGCTATCCCAGAAAGGGAATGAACTTGTTAGTCTTCATGCAAGAACCTGATACTCTCGATGCAAGAGGCTCATGTTCTAATTTTAGCCAATGAGGTCTGTTTAAAGGTCACTTAAAGCGCGTGTATAAAGATATTGCCTTATACTGTGGTGACATACTTATGCAAATATAACTGAGCTGAATGAAGACTTAATTTTGCTGTATTATAGGAGTTGTATAAATGGCAATAAAGGGAACTTACTGTGCTTTGTTTTTCTGGAATATGTCTTGGAGCTTTCACACACAAATAATGAAAATGTCCCAAAAAAAGGCAATTTCATATTGAAAATTAGTTCAGTAAAACAAGATCTACTCAAGCAAAAATAACATTAAATAAAATTAAATCTGAATGTAATTTGATTAACACTTCTCAGATAGGGAAAGGAAAAAATATAAAAAGAAAAATTTCTTCATTTGTAGGAAGTACTAAACATATGGACAATGAGACAATTCCAGTAAATTAGCAGCCTGGTTAATTCATTAAGAAGCCATCTCTTGGGTAATTGCTGAAACTGAAAATGTTGACAGCCTATTATTGAAATCTCCGTAGGAAGCTAATGTAGAGTTGAGGTGTTTTTCTCTTAAGCTGAATGACTCCCTAAAGTCAGAGAAAAGAAGAATGTTGGCTGCCATCTTGTAGTTTTCCAGGAAAGTGTTCTTCACTATTAAGTTATAAGAATATAAGGAAGTTTATAAAAGGCTATAATGACACCAGCCTGAGATCTAAGTTTCTGAGCAGTGGGATGCTAGAAATCGATAAAGCTTTGTCTTTGAAAAGTTAAATTGCATTCTCTGTCTACTGCCAGGAATAATCACATGTATTTTTAGGTTTGTTTGTTTTTTTTTTTAACTGTATCTGTGAGATAACTACATGATAACAAATACTGGGATTGTGCAAAATGAGCCTCTCTGCAAAGGGGAAAGATCACTAATGTGAAAGCTAACTACACTCTTAATACAGCTAATTCACTTTCTTGTTGTTATCATTTGTATTAAGCAGCATCTAGCAGCCAAAGCCACTGTAGTAGATACTGTGCAACAGAAAAAAAATACTACAGGGTTTTTTTGTATGGTGTTATTGATATCTATCATTGCTGCATGTTTCAGTTTTGTGTTCATCTGATTCTTTATATTGTTGCTATATATCTTTGGATTGCAACTCTGACAGTAAACCAATATGTAGGAGCCAATTCCTTAATTGGAGTCCATTTGAATTTGGAACTGGAGTCCAATTTTATTTTCCAAATCCATAAGTACAGTAGTGGTCAGAACAAACTTTGAAAATTAATATATTTTTCTATATGTAATGCAGTTCTGATACTGTAATCTTCCGTAGTATTAATCTTTATTGATCAACTGTGTCCCCATTTCTCTTAACTGTAGGTCTAATCAGAAAAAGTAAGAAAATAAACAGTTATAGACAGCATCCAGTATTACACACACACCCTCTTTTTTTTTTTTAAACACCTACAAAATGTCTTCAATATCTAGGAGGATGCTTTGTAGAATTAAAGAAAACCAAACAAATAAATTTGAATTAAAAAAAAATTAGTAAATAACACCTAGCATTGTAGTTTAAATAGAAATGTTTTGTGTACCTGCATTACAGGATGATCAGGTTTGAGAGACTCTAAAAAACACATTATGACTTTCTGCCAGGGTTTTTTTTCTTCTGAAGTTCTTCAGGCACTGGAAGGTAATCTTCCCAAGAGATCAATACTTCCCTCAGTGTACTGATTGACTTAGCCTTCCAAACATAAATAGAAGGAAATAAAAACCATAGACAGCTTGCGAATCCAACTAGGCCATAAATGCCTCAACGTGTCCATTAAGTTGCATTGACTTTCCAGCTATTTACGTTTATAGGTAAGTGCAGATTACAAACAGGAAACTGTTAAAAAAGTGACACTAATTATGCATCGCACTACCATACAGTAAGCTATTCTTGCATACTACTTCCTGGGACTTCATTTTCGGTATTCTTGCCATGAAACAAATACAGTTGTATCTTAGGTGATATTTGACAAAACTAGCATCTTACCAGGAAGAGTACTATTACTAAATTGAATTATTTCTGTATATAAGCATGATTTTCCAAGTCTTTTCCATTTGTAATTGGTATTAGCTCATGGTTCTAAAACCTGTATTTATGGAAAAAGCTTAGGGATCTAACTAACTCCATGGGAATTATTTCATAACTTCAATGTTTTGAGAAAAACTGTGGCCTTGACAATTAATGGCTCTTTCCTATTCAATGAATACACATACCAAGGCCTTACTCTTACGATGGCACACTGAGGACATGACATTCCATCTAGTCAGAATTGGTACCCTCTGTACTTGTCACATTGGGTCCAAAACCCAAAAGCCATATGTGTGTAACATGCGACATTAACAAATAGACATATTTCTCTCAGAAAGCCATGGCGGGTAAAGGAAAAAAGTCTTTTGTAAACAGTTCTGAGCCTCAACTCTTGACCACATGTAGGTATTTCTGGTGTCTCTGTACCACTCATAATTAGAACTATTTGGTTGTCTTCTCATGTTACAGCCCCGAGTCATTCTGAACTGTATACAGGAGGCAGGGGTTTGTCACCTGACCTGACACGGCTGACATACAACATTCCCAAACTTAGCATCAGTCCTAATGCCTGATGTAGGAACTGAGACTTGTCATATAACCTGAAGTAGGATGTGTTCCCTTCCTTTTTAATGAAAGCTGGCTATCCTAGCTGAATGGATACTGATTAAATATTACATTCCATGAGCTAACCAGTGAAGTGATTTCAAATGGCTTAATTTGAATGGTGAATTATTTAATTCCTAAGAAAATGAGTAATGAATTGGCTGTCTATATATGCTCAATTACCATCCAAAATTCAGAATAAGATCTTGTTAATGATTTCCTCACTTTCTTGCTATTTGCATTTGGCAAAGCAGTGAAATACCAGTTGTAAGTTGAAATGAGTAGCACGTACCCAAGTTGCATGTTCTCTCCTGGACACTGCTGTACTGAATGTACTCTGATGTGAAGTAGAGGAAAGAAAACAGAGTGGGAAGAGGCACGCATCTGAACTGAGTAACATACATGAATGGTGCAATGATTTGCCAGTAAAATAATAACAGAAGTAATAACATTATCTAGTAATTATCATAGAATGGTTTGGGTTGGAAGGGACCTTAAAGATCATCTAGTTCTGCTTACCCTGCCATGGGCAGGGACACCCTCCACTAGACCAGGTTGCCCAAAGCCCCATCCAACCTGGCCTTGAACACTTCCAGGGATGGGACATCCACCGCTTCTCTGGGCAACCTGTGCCAGTGTCTCATCACCCTCACAGGGAAGAATTTCTTCCTAATTTCTAATCTAAATCTCCCCTCCTTCAGCTTAAGGCCATTCCCCCTTGTCCTGTCACTCCATGTCCTTGTAACCAGTCCCTCTCCAGCTTTCCTGTAGGCCCCTTTAGGTACTGGAAGGTGCTCTAAGGTCTCCCCAGAGCCTTCTCTTCTGCTGGCTGAACAACCCCAAGTCTCTCAGCCTGTCTCCATAGGAGAGGTGCTCCAGCCCTCTGATTATCTTCATGGCCCTCCTTTGGACTCACTCCAAAGGTCCATATCTTGCTAACATGCTACTAACAAAATACAATTCTTATGTTTTGCCTTATAGCTCATTATATTCTAATCCACTATGTTCTGGATCACTATGGGAAATTCATCGCAGGAGTAACTTTCATGAATTGCACTTAGGCATTTTGAACTTGATTATAGGATGTTGCTTTCTGATTCGGGATTTAGCGGTTTAAGTATAGATAATATTTCTTCCAAATAGTACAATATCTTAATTTTTATGGGGAAGAAACATTAAGAATTAACAACTGTGATGATACAACATTAAGAGGATGAAATCTCTCCTGGATATAGATTTTACAGAAATATGCTGAGCTGGGAAAACTCAAGTGCCACTTCTGCCTTGAAAGGCAAACGTTATTTTAACTGTATGCCTTGTGCTAAAAATCTTGAACCTGTGTCATACTTCTACTGAAAAAGCTTTTACAATAACTTTATATATGTTACTGGCTTTGCGATGAGTAGAAACACTACAGCTATCCATAAGCTACTATCAATCCATCTTCTGCATGCATATAAAAATCTGCATGAGAAAAGCAGCTTTTAAATGGGAGGCAATGTAATGCTTGCTTAACTGCTCTCTGTGGATTCTCTGTTACAGAATGTCCTGTAGTGCAAGACTGTCAATCAGTACTTAAATGGGGACATTAATTAGCTCAGAATAGCTACTCATTTTTGGTTGATTATTGTTCCAAATGTGTTATCTTTAGATAAATTATTCATGAATTATTATGGTCATCCTTTCTTTGGTTCTAAGGAATGAATAATATCTGACAAGTGACTCATCTTACGTTTTTTCTTCATTGACTACCATGTAGTGTTTTGTATTCCGCCAGCTTGTTTCACCTTTTCTTGAAGGAGATGCTGACATATCATGGCAGGTTATTGTAAATAATCATTACTCAGTAAATGCTTTACGCTTGACAGCGTCAGCTTGAATACCTTACAGGATCACCGTCATCTCACCATGAAATGTGAGAGAAAGAAGATACGTTTCCTATAAAGTACATCTTAACTGATGTATTTTCATGGATTTCTACTATTATGCCTGGAGATCTCTTCTATAGGGACATTTTGACCTTCCCGCTTAAGAGGTGAAAAAAAGCGTTACTATTATATATTTAGATCTGTGTGGATCAGGTATGTAATTTCCTTAACTGGTCTGCTGGCCAAAAGCAACATGAAATCCTTTTAATGCAGACGTAAGTTTTGAATACAGCATAATATAAAGTTATGGTAACATGGAGAAAGAATATAAGCAGATCCTGCTTTTAAAAAGTAACTGCTTGATACACTAGTTAGAAAATATGCATTAATTAAACAGAATTTTACATTATCTCCATTTCACTGAGGAGAAAAAAAAAACAACAAAACTGACTAACGCAAAATTCCTCAGAGCTTGGTTTGTTCTGAGAAGCTGTATGTGGAGCGTGCTCAGTTTAGCTACCTGTCCGTTATGTTTTGGATCATATCCTGCATTCTAAAATGGCGGTAAACACCTGATTTGTGTTCGTTCTTCAGTCTAGAAACAGCGCACTCTGATCACGGCTAAGAACATGATACTACTTTTTATGTATACTAATACAAATGGGTTTCCTGTATCAGTGTGAAGAGAACACATAAATTTTCTTTTTACTGTTTTCTATAAATATGTTTATAAATGAATATAGATAATGATAGATACAAACTAATATAACAAAAGAACCTGGCAGGGAAAATAAAAGTATTGTCTAAATGCTAAACAGTGAGTAAAGATTTTTTGCCCAAATGTTGTATTTTGATCATACAATTTAAATAACAATTCTTTTTTCTAAACTTTCTGCATTAATTAGTGTACTGGTATAAAATTGTCTTCCTGGATGTCTTGCAGATTACAGTCAAGAATACACATCTGTATTTCAGAAAAATGTAAAGACAGTATCTTGGTTTTATGTACCTTTTCTCCTGAAGTTGCTTTTCCCAGCTAGCTCTCTATATGTACATGGGGTAGAAGGTGCTTAGAAGGTAAGTTGATCAAAAATAATTGGCTACATGTGTGACGTCGGTATTTCTTGGCTGTAGAATACATGTAGTGAATTCTGTGCCTTTCCATAGCACTGTGCCCCAAAAGCTGAGCTTTAAATTTCTTCTAGCCCATTTGATTCTAGAATAAATGTTTCTAGGCTGGATGGCTATGAGTTTTTTTTCAGAAATTCTTTAATATATTTTAGAGCATCTCTTATAGATACAGACTGGAGCTCATTTTGGAAGGCAGGTTGCTGTGCTAATGTTACTTTAGCATAATAGTGTGCTAATGTGACTATTATTTGTGGATTAGAACTTGCTTTTGTCTGATCAGCTTGTATGACCGGTGGTAAAGTACTGATCCATTCACTTTCATTCATGTCCTTACTGAAAACATGATTGCAGAAATTTATTCAGCGAAAAATCACTAGTTTATGACTAAGGGTGACTAGACAATAAGGCATCCTTTCAAGGAAAACTTCACTGTTCTGTTATTTATTTATATTAGAACAAAAATGAGTCTTTGACAGTCGTCTTGAGCATAAGGTACATTTATTTAATTAAGAATACTGTGTAGACAATAGGGACATTGCCAATTCAGGTTTGTGCTTTAGTTGATTCAGCACAGGACCTTGAATCTGGATCTCGAGTATAAAGATGTACTAAGAAATTTTATTTCCAACAAAATGACTTATTCCAACTGAACAGAAAGCTTTAGGTGACCAGATCTAGTGAGTCCATGAGCAGAAAGGTTTTTAAGTTACCACTTTAGCCCCAACAGCAACTTGTCTCCTTTGGCTAGTTTAAAATGGAAAATGAAGTGGTTTTTTCCATCAGCCCTGAGCTCACAGCAAAAGAGATCTGACCTACATTTATCCCAGTAATACTGAACTGGCCTTTTTTGCTGAAGTTATTGGCATACAGAGGAATAAAATGACTGTTCTTTTGAGGCAGCTTTTAAATTCTGAAAGCTTGTCTTTCTCTCTTCTGCCTTTTATTACCATTTTCTGCATTTTAAAGGGCAAAGTTTCATCTAGGAATCGTTAGACAAGAAAGTGAACTTTCTATCACAATGCAAGTCAAATTCACCTTTTTCTCTCCCTTTTGTTTGGGGGAGGGGGTGGTGGTGGGCGCAGGGGAAGTGGTTGTTTTTTTAAAACTGGAGACAAAAGGCCATTTATCAAGGACATGGAAGACCAAGTCTGACTATTAATGCGGCTTTCAATCTCTAAGATTATATTCAGATGTCTTTTTAATCTAGTTTCACACCTAGATACTACTTAATGTTTTGAAGTCTTACTTGGAATTTTGGTAAATAGCCTTAACACTGGTCTGTTCTTCAGTGTATTCACATTGCGTGTCAAATAGTCTTGTCCAAACATGGGTTTGAGGAAACCACTAAAGACCTTCCTGCATGCAATGCACAGACGTGTTATGCAGATTAACTGGTTCTTACCATCTGGAGGACTTCTTTACTCGAGTTTCTGCCTTTAGATTTCAGCCTGTTGCAAATGCTTGTGTGATGATGCAATTATTTCTATAATTCTATAATTTGTATTGGAGCATACATTTTCCACTCCCAAGTGCCCCCAAAACAAAACTGACGGGAAACCTAGGTTACAAATAATGGTGGTTTAAAGAGTTTCTAGAATGAAGAGGTAGAACAATTCTTGTGCTGGACAGTACTTACTGGACGAAGTAGGCCTATGCAGGATTGGTTGATTGCCAGTACATAGAAAATGAATTGTAAGTTAGAGAACAAGAAGAGTTCAAGTCTGCATGTGGAATTAGTTACTTTAGCTTGTTATTCCTTTAAAGTTATCTAAGGAAAGTGAAGCATGAGTCTTTTCTAGTTTCAATGCAATGTTCCCATCCGTAATGTTAAAGTTTGCTTAAATATAAAGGTGTAGTGTGAATCTATAACAGTGTCATTCCACACATGCTTCAACTAGGGACTAACAGTTCAATCTCCATGGAGGAAAAAGTTAGTGAGCACTCTGGTTTGAGATGATCAAGGCATCGTGATCTGTTAGATAAGTGATGACCTAAGAGAATATGAGAAGGAAACTTGTGAAATTAGGTAAAGGTTGGAGATGGGCAATCAGCTAGGCAAAAATTGAGAAAGGATTGGATAGGTGACTGATGCGTTTCCATTGCTGGGTGTCAGTGGAGACTCTACAGACTGAATGTACACTCGTAAAAACTATATTTGTTGTTGTTACATGAACCTCCTCTTATTGTGATGTTTCTGGTTTGGGAGAAAGAAGGCACGCCTAACTTCTTTACACCAACTGTAATGAAACGTAGTTTAGGGGAATGAAGGAATAGCTTGACTCCCAAAGGAAAAATAGTACTGTGCTATAGAGAAGAAATGACCTTATTTTAAAGAAGTAGATTTTTTTATTATTGTGTTATTAATAAAATATTTTTGGACCAGGGATAAGTAAGTTGCTAGATGTCACTGAACGAATACGCTTGAACAGGGTAGATACACTTCAGTGGAAAGTCAATTCATAAACGTCTAACCTAATATCAGAAAGATGCACAGCATTTTCATGTAGAAACCAAATGAAATTTGGATCCAATGGGATGGGATTTCAAAGTTTTTTTTTTTAGTTTGCAGGACCAGTGCATATCTTGAACAAAACCAAGCAAATAATCACTTGGAACAGTCCTGCATTTAGGTCACTGGCAAAGAGGATGTTCTACACTGAGTTCTAGAAGCAGATTGCATGTTGTTTTGTGGATAACGTTGCTGCCAGAAACACCAACCCTTATTCTACGTTGCCAAAAGTGCTAATTGACTATAAGTGTGATATTCTTCCTGGGGTGTAGTGCTGATTTCTGTTACTTGTACCTCAGGGAGGTTTGTCAAAAAGTCTTCTCAACATGACCACCTGCCAGTAGTCTATTTAGAATATGGGAAGTGTCACCTACTTTCAGTCAAGTCCAGCTTTGAGAAAAAACAAAATACATGGCAGGAACAGTAAGGTACTCTCAGACTAACATTAAAACTGCAGTATATTAGCTTTAGCATGGAAATCTTGATGTAATTTCTATTCAAACAATGGATTTGTTTCCCCTAGGAAATTGTATATCCAGAATGTCTTTCATGGACCTTTGCACAGAAGCTGAAGTCATCTTATATGCTGTAAAAGCACCCATAACTTTTGCAGTTATTTCAAGCAGAAAACATTTGGTGAGCCCGCTAAAATACAACTTTTTGTCCTTTGGGATATAATTTGCTTAGAAACAAAACATTCCCTTGAAGATAAATAGTAAGAGGCATTGATTCTACTAACCAGAACAACATTTACAAATTAATTGAAAAATATTTCCTAAAACCACTGTAACACTTCTACCAATTAAAAATATGTCCTGATTGGAAAGTTTGGTGCTGAAGAATTGTAGTTACAGCACACTGAAAACTTATTGAATTAACTTTTAATTAAGCTATTTTATATCAAACTACATTATATCAAAGACAAATGCAGCATTACTTCAAAGAGTTCATGCTGAACATGAAAATCATTAACATTTAAATAAAGATGTGCCATATGGTTTGGCAGAAACTGGAATACTCAGACATGGGGGCCTTCTGCTTGCAGCTTCTGAATTTGGAGTCCATTATAGTCTGGCAGGGAAAAAAGCTTAAATCTTCAAAGAACATAGACAATGTCAAATGAATATATTTTGGTTTAATTCATTGGATAATCTAGTTCTAAGTAATTATAAAGTACTTCAAATGTTAAAAATAAAGGTGCAGGTGGAGGGGCAGTTGGGGTTGATTATTTATTGCTGATCATGTTGTTAAATAGACCATGAAAGTAAAATAATCTAAAAATTTTAGACACAGTTTCTTGATCCTGGTAAAATCGAGGGTGAGAGAATCTGTAGAAACAAAGAAGGGAAAAGGTGTGTTCTTTGAGAACAGACCATTGTCTGTGAGACAATTCTGTGCAGTGGCTTCTGTACTTCTGAATTCAAGGACATTCTTAGATATTAGTGCAATGATCAATACAAAAATGGTGTTCATGCAGTTGAGGGCTGGGCCTCGAATATTTTCCTGAATTCAAAGGATTTTAGTTTGTGATTAGCAGATATAAAGTGCTAGACTTTTCAAACAGGGTAATATAGACTATACCTTTAGAATCCCTTTAAATCCTTGTGAAACGTATGTTAACACGATGTGCTAGGACAATTTCCAAGTGAGGGAAAGCTCTATGTAAAGAGAAAGAAATAATCATGCACCTTGAAAAACATCTAAATATGACTTGTGGACATTCAGCATGTGTACTAGGTGCTTAAAGAGTTGCAAGTGCAGTACAAATGCCATAGGCAAACCAATTTGCTTTCTCAATTCAGATCTCAAGATGCCTCATGCAAGTTAGTAAGCATGGATTTCTCTGGTTTTGTTACAGAATAGTCATTTTCTCCCGGGAGATGCTAGGCTGGAATGAGGCTGGTTACCTGCAATGGTTGAAGTTGTATGTTAGGGATTTCATTCTGCTTCTACTCAAGAGCACAGTAGAAAATGCAGTGTGGCTCAGATTGCTAAGCTGTCTTCCTACACAAGTGTGATATACATATATATAGCTGTCTGGCAGTGCTTTGCTTTTATCTAACAGATGGATTGTATAATCGTATTGACACACACAGACACACACAGGTGCAGAGGTCATGCAAGTCGTATTTTCATCTTACAGAACATTGAAACAAGTCAGTAAACAAACAAAAACCTTCCTGTTTTTTAAACAGAAGGTACTTCCCAATAACTTAGAGTGACTGCATTTTCATAATATTTTAATGATAAAATATTTTCATACTGATAGCAATAGGAAAAGCAGTACTAAAAGTAGGTATGTTTTCCCACAGAATACATATAGGAGAAACTAATTTAAAGAACGTTAGACACCAAACACCTGCAGAGTTGGATGTAGGAATCTCAGGTGAGATTACTACCATGAATAAACCTAGATCATTATAAGGTGGACTAGAGGAAGAAATGTTCAATCCTTGCTTTCTTTAGTCAAACATGAGTTAGCTGCTCATAATAAATGTAATGCAATCAAATTAATATAGTTCATGGTCATCTTTATTTTGACCATCTATCAGTTGTGCTGCTAGGTTTTCCAGGAACAAAAAGGGGGTTTAATCATTCTCAAAAAAAGTTGTATTACAAGTCTTGACCTTACTGTTATTTCTTATTCTGCTAACAAGTTGGCTGAAGAGAGTAGAGCTGAATTTCAATTCTTTGTATTTAAAGATTTTGCTAAATACAGCCACAGTCATGTAACTGTAAGCCTGTCTTCTCAAAATGGGATATAATGGTGATGATCATGCACACTTAATATCCAGTTCTTCAGAGAGTAACCTGTCTTCACAAACGGAGAGTTGAGGAGAAACAGTGTGTTAATTTCAATTTAAATTACAGTAGTGACTAGATTCTTTTAGAAATTGAACCTTTAATATTATGGATTTTAATCAAACATTTCAATATAAATCTATTATAACAGGATCAGTTTCCTGTTTTGAAACTGCTTTCCAATTTTTCTGTAGTAGAAATGATAAAACTGGAATTAATTACTCTGAGGAAACCTCTAGTGATTAATTTTTTGTCTTCCTGAGTATTGTTTTAAGAGCAACTTATTTTTTTGTGTGCCTTTTTTTCCCATGCCAGATCTTAAATTTTTTGGAGTGCATAATTTCCTGCTAGAGTAAGGAAATAATTTAAAGTATAGAAAAAAATAAACTGTGAGGAGATGCAGAAGCAGGTTATGTGAGTAATAGCATTTAATTTCTGGCAAGTCATATGACAGACTTGTGATTGAGGATAGGATGGCAGTTGAGGGCTCCCAAAATAAAAGCAATAATAGTCCTTAAAATGCAAGTAACTGTTTAAGGTACGGACTTATGTTAAGTCACTTTTTTTTTTTTTTTTTAACTGGTGCATAGCTTTGCATTTGCAGGTCTTAGCTAGAAGGTGCAGAGACAGAAATGGCAATGTACAAAGATTAAAAACAATTTTCCTGGTATTTCTGAACTGTCTGGAATTTGGAAGAACTGTAGATCTTATGAGACTGACTGGCCTCAGGAAGTATGGGCAATTCAGATAAGCTGTGAATAAGCATCAAACATTTTGCTGCTCACTGCTTACCTTCAGTTTCAAACTCTGAAATTTTTTAGGCTTATCTGTCACAACATGAAGGGAAAGGAGGCAAGGTGCCATCATGGTCAAAAATTTGTACAACCATCAATAATAAGAGGTTTGTCAGTGCTCTTAGACATTTCCTGGTACCTGCACCCTGAGGCTAACAACTGAAAGTAGAGAGAAGTTTAGTCTGTATTATTTTAACAAAAGCATCTAAAAATATCAGCTCTTATCTCCGTTAAGTGTTTTCAGTGAGTGGAAAAAGTAAGATTTCAATTAACTGGAAGTGGAATATTGGTCCACTGTGTTTTCTTCCTTGTTTTTGATTGATTCTTGTTTTCAGGGTAGTTAAACATATTTAATAATAGTTATCTGACTATTAAGCAATTATTTTGAAGTGGTCCTAAACTGAACTTTTTTCTTGACAGTTCTGCTTTGACATTTTGTAGTAAGGGAATCTGGCTGAGTTGATGCTTTGTCAGAAGCATGTGCTGTAATATTTAGTTCTTAGGTAAGCTGCAGTGATGTTATTTTCATTATGTTTCATTCTTATATAGGCTAAATTCCTGTTAAATTATGAACCATTTTCTTTATTTTTTGGTGTACCTCTCAGTTGTGGAGAATGTGTTTTAAAATACAACAAACAGTATCACAATCTGTTCAGAGTTAGTTATCAGCTTTAAAAAAAAAGTTTGATATTTATGGTAAAATTTTATTGTGGTTGGGGGGTTTTTTTGTTTTGTTTTGTTCTTTTTTTTTCTTTTTAGAAAAAGGTTTCCTAAATAACACAACAGCTGTTTGAACCTCAGGTTGTTTATCAGTTCTGATGCTTTTCTGTGAGTCTAGTCACTAATGAGACTACTTTCTTCACAACAGTTTCACTGATGATAATTACAGGGGACTCAAACTGATCAATAATTTGTAGACATGTTTTTAGTGTTTGTTATTCTAAGTCATTTTAGACCATACTTCCATGATGGTTGTTTTTCCACGTGTGCTGTAGAATTACAATTATGAATGGATAACTCTGGATATTATGCTGGAGGTAAGGTTTTTTCCCCTAAGAGGACCATACTTAAAGATCATCTGAAATTATATTAAAGCAAATCTCTCTGTTTTATGAAGTCCTCCGACGTGTCTGTTGCCAAGTTTCACTGCATAAAGAACATACAGCATTTGTTACTTTCTTTCATGTTACAGGGCTGCAGTGGTTCTGATTTCCATTTAATTTTTTTTTTGTTTCTTCTGGTTAGTTTTTTATTTTTTGTAGAATTGTTGCTATGGCTTCTTCCACACTTTGCCTCATCTTTTACATACTAGCTTAAACTCTTATGAAATCTGAGTCAACAATCAAACTGTGGAGTCATGAAGACAGTTAAATCCCTGTCAACGAAAACTTTTAAATCATTGCTCTGGAGAATATTTTGGAGTATAGGGTCCTATATCTAATCTTCATAGATTTTATAATTTCTACAGTTCTTCTCTCTAATTTTCTACATCTCTGAAATTACAAGGGTTAAAGTTGATTTTGTGCCTATAAGGTTTTGAAACAAGGATCCAAGCGAAATTTTAATATGAAACAAACCTTAAAACTTTTGAGGTTCTTAAATGCAATTTTACAGTAATTTTCCAAACACATTTTACACTATAATTTTTTCTATGCTGAATAATTAGATTTATTTCACTAAGTCTAAATAAACCCTATTCATCCTTGAAAGCAGGCAGTAATATGTAATATATGTATTTACATATAATATATAAATAAAGAACTCACCTGTAAAGAACAAATGTTATACAGAATATGATTAAGTTCAGTTTTGTTTATAGAAATAAGCATATTACTTTAAAAAGCATTGTTTTGCTTGCATTTGCTGTGGGAGAGTAATTTAAATCTCCATCATAAAGACAAACTGCAGTAATATATGTATCATTACTTACAGTATCAGAGGAGTTATAGCAAAGAGTCCATGTATGAACTGCAGAGCATTGCAGATTAATCCATCCCTCCCTCTTGCCCTATAAGAAAGGAGAAAAGCAAAATGTTTAGATGTTAACTTTAAATAACGTAAAGTAAGAACTTTTGGAAGTTGAATTCCTCCACCTTTTTATTCTCCATGTTTTTATTTATACATTATTATTATTATTATTATTATTATTATTATTATTATTATTATTATTATTATTATGTTGGTCTTTTGTCTTTTATCAAGTAAAATAAATAGACCAAAATGCTTCAGTCTTACAGGTTTTCCAAACCTTCAATGACATTTGCAGTTGAACTCTTCCAAATTTTGCAACATTTTCTTCCCTGCGGAGATTGTTACAAAATATTTTGGAAATTCAAAGTGTCAGTTAGTGTCTCCTACATTAAATCACAATAAATTACAATACATATTAAACAGAATTTATTTATTTATTTATTTATTTGAATTAGATTTTCTCATTATTTAACTCCTCTTGAACTTATTTCATCCTGTTTCCAACGTTTCCTGAAAATGTGATTTTAAACACTGCATATTTATAACCTTTTAGTTAAAATATAATTAAGCTTGAGGAAAAAAACTGTTCTGCATAGCAGAGAGGGGAACATTAGCAGTGGTAGGAGTTATGTAAAGTATTAAGAAGGTGGCTATATTCCAAGATCTAAAGGACCATTATGACTGACTGATATTATTTACACCAAGAAGATTTCACCTTAACTCCATTATTTCTTATTTTGTTAGAGAATTACTTTTAGTTAAATGCAAAGCCTTCAATGAAACAGTGTAAATGGTGAAAAATATAGCACAGCTGTGATGCCAGTAGTTATTCTACCCTGATTTTGTTAGGTTATTGTTAGATTATTTTTTATAGTTGCCTTCTGTTATTAGATTATTTTTTGTAAGTGTCATCTTCATGAATTCAGTTAGCTTCGCATACTAGCAGTTTTAAATTAGTGTAAATGTCGTCTTTGGTAGATTAAATAAATTTGACTGAAATAAATCCGTCTCATTTTCTCTTTGTAGGTGATCACAGATCTCTATTTTGTCCTCTGAAGGTAGTAATCCATTTACCCTAGCTACAAGTCCTGTCAGAACCTGCTTTGCTTAGAGCCGAATTGCTCTAAGGAGCACTTGTGAAAACTTCAAGGGTCCTGGCAAAAGACAATGGTATCTTAAAGAGCTCCTCTGTATGCTCGTTCCTTTTCTTATTTAACTTAAGCAGCAGGTAGCTGTGAATATGCTGACATGTTTAGAGACAATTAGAGAGCTCCAAGGTCTACTAGAACAGTTTTCAAGCCAGGATAAATACCTGTAGTAAGGAGAGGTAGTATAGGTATCTTTCCTTTCCACTCTGCTGCCTCATATGGCTATTCTGGGCACGTGCCCAGAACAAAGCTTTGTCTATAATAAAAATGAGAGGTATGCTGTTGTAGGGAAAACGGCTCAACTCATGGTTTAGAACAAATACAGATTGGAGCAGCTTAATGGCATGTTATTAACTGTCTATCAGTGAGCCAGTCATTCAGGATAGCTGCAGTAGTGCACACAAAATGTTAATGAAGACCTACAATTTTCTAAATGCTTTATAACTACTCCTCAAATGTTTTAATCACACACCCACTACTACGGGCATGCTCCCCCTCTCGTAAACTGTGTGAGTTGCAAGCAAGCACCCTCCTCAGCTTCTGGGAGTGCAGGTTCTCCTATTTCCACACATCTCCTGTTAGAGCTGTGGGTATCCCAGCTTTGTGTGTACTCTCTAAAACCAGCTAATCCACGTGCTTCTGAGAAAGGCACCATAGTCACATACGCACGCCCAGGTTTGGGTCCCTGGTGCTGCACCCTGCATAGTCACTCCTCTAGGTGGATGTAGGCTGCTTATGGCATTTGAGGGGGAGGATGCTCTGGCTGGCCTCTTTGGAGGTTGTAGTGTTGGTGGGGTGACTTCTGCCAGTGCCAAACCAAGTGTAGACAGCTGCTCTGTTATTCTTTTCTCACTCTAAGATCCCTCACAGTTGTTGCAAATTTTCATGATTCTAACTCCGTTTTATTTAGTCAAGCTGAGGTGAGAAATCGCAGGGTGTGTTTGCCACTAAGCGTGGTTTAATTGCTGAGATAGGAGCCTGTGCTCTCCTGACTGAAAGTAATTTCATTTGTAAACTATCTATAGGATGTCAAGCTCTCAAAATTATGTGCCATTACTAAACCTTTTACAGCAGAGACAGCTGCAGTAGCCCTGTGAGTGTTCACTTCATAAAGTTCAGGTTTCTTCACTGTGTGAAAAGTTTAAGGAAATAATAGTAACTGGACACATCAAAACATGACTCCATTCCAGAAAATGACAATAAATCAGGCCACTGGGCTGTAACTAAGCATGGCTCCCAGGGTGTTTTTTGTAAGGGGGTGAGGGGAAGATAGCAACAGGGCGACTGAAGAATCAGAGAGCCTTAGAAACATTATATGGAATTAAACAAGTCAGGAAGTATTTGCTAAATGATAGCGTCTTTCCTCAGTGGTACTTAGTATCACTCTAGGAAGAAGTCTTCCTTTTTTCCCTGGTGTACCAATAAACAAGACTGACAGTTCCTGGAATTGTTCTTTATAATAATGACTTATGCTTATTTGTATGGCTCTTTGGGCTCTGCAGTCTAGTAGCGTTGATAATGTGGGGCTGAACCCATAGTGTTTCAATAACTGGCTGCCTTCTGCTAAATATGTTCTGCCACCCGTGTGTTCTGAAAATTGAAGGTATTCCCTAAAATAGGAAGTTATAAAATAAATTATTTCTTTCACGTAATAAAAGAAATCCAGAAACTTGCACCGGATAATTTATTTTCCAAAGAGTGTAGTCTCATGCCTCAGTTGTAGAATGAGAGGTAGAAAGACTCCAAGGGTCTTTGGGTTTAGCAGTCTTTCTGCATATAATCAGTTACAGGATTGGAAGCTTAATTAAATGAGAGATGCAACAGGTTAAGTGAAACACCAAGAGAAAACAAAAGGATAGCTGTAATGTAAATACATTTAATTTCCAGTAAAAGTTTAAGAACATTGTAAGTGTTGCAATTGTATATTCCTTAGAATAAATGCATGACTACTAATGAATAGCAAATATTTGTCCAAGAATATGTTGTTGCAGCAGGTAATTACTGTTAAGTTTTAGCTCGTTCTATAACCATGATGGTTTTGATTAGCAAGCCTCTAAAACGTTCCCAATAGAGAGGACTGTCAATTCCACTGGCATGTATCTTGTACTTTTCTTACTCTTTGCAGTTCTCTTAGAAGTAATATGAAAATAGTAGAAAATGCATGTATGTATGCTGGGCTATGTTCTGTTTGTCACATTTTTTCTCTACTATATAACAAGCATTTGAAAAAGGTTAATAATTTTTAGGGGGCTGGCATGCCTCTTCTGTCTCTGAAACAATTCATTTTAACCTGAGAAGACAGAATGGTTTTAGCAGCTTCCAAAAAACTGTTGTAACTATTACACTCTCTAGAATTTGATAAATCTAACCAATTTTTTCCTTTTGTGAAAAAGTTATGTCTGCCTCTGTCTATTCTTTCTTCTGCAAATCTTGAGCTGCCATTTCTCATTTGCCTTTCATTGCTGATGTTACAAAATTGCATATTAAAAACATGTCATAAATAAATTTGTGTAATAAAAATTCCAGGGTATAATCACAGATAATATTAGCAGGGAAGTGGAAAATGCAAAATTTTTTCTGTCCTTTCATATCTTCCTTTCTAAAGTGCAGTAAATTATTCACCTTTACTACTTCAAAAGACAAATTTGGTTTTATTATGTACTTTGTATCTTGATATCTTGTTGACTATAATACATTATGAATCTTACTGGGTAACATAGTCTGGCTTTCGACCAAGAACAAGCTATACCTTACTACAGTTCATTGCAATGTCTGAGTGCTTTGGAATAGTGGAAAAGTCTCTTGACAGATGTCCTGACAAAGCAATAATGAAAAGGTCATACCACATTTCCTGCAGCATTTATCTTGTTTCTTTAGTGGCTGTGTACCAAAACCTAGACTCAATTGCATCTAATTAGGAACACCAAGTTCTACAATAAAGTTTAGAATCTATTAAACACTTTTCTCAAAATTATTACACATTATATTTGAAAATTCTAGAACTGTTAAATGGCATCTCATCAACATTACTATTCACATCCAGTCTTAAAACTTTTTACCTTTTCTAAAGATCAAGGTCACAGAGCTCAGCAGTTCTTGTTTTATGGGGCCTTGGGGCCATTTTGAACTATTACTTCAAGAACTCTTGATTATGATTGAATACTGGAACAAAAGCACATCGTAGACATTCTCAGCAAGTCTTCCCTGACAACACTGTCCGCATATGGAATAACAAATGCCAATTCGGTGACAATTATGAAAATGCTTGCTTATCAATTATTTTATCTTCTCTTGATAAGCCATAAATGATTAAAGACTAGTTCTAAAGATATTGCTTATTTGAGTAAGTACACTAATTACGCTTCTTTTGTAATAATGTTCTGATTTTAGGAAAAAAAAGTAAAAATAACTGATGATGCTAAAGAAAATATTTTCTGTGTTGATATGCAGGAGTAATTTGGATATGTTTGGAACAGGCTATTTTGAAAGGCCACAGAAGTCTTTCAGCTCACTTAATGAGTTTTTGTTAGACCCATAGGCTGCTAATTACATTGGTAACAATGTCATTGTTATGGCACCAGTAAACTAAGGTGCTTAATTGTGTGGGTTTTACACTGCTTAGAAATGGACTTATTTATTTTGCTTTGTGTCAGACCTTTTCTGCATAAGCAATATCAACAATAATCTTTGCTACATTCCAGCTAGCTCCGTATTTTAAAATGTTGAGATAGAAAATTTGGTCCAAAGTCAACCAGGAATTAGAAGATTGTTCCTATCACATTTTCTTCTAAATGGGAAACATGGATTCTGCTTAGTACATTTGGAGATAACCTACATAAAATAAATCTTACTTTCCCTCTGTATTTTGTAACAAGAAGAGATGAGTCAGAGTACAGTATTCTATATTCTGTAAATATATTTTATTTATTTTGCCAGTTGCAAAGACTGGCTCAAAAAAAACTTTAGTAATTGTTCAACTAAATGCTTACAATTTTCTTTCCCTATGTTTTGTCTTCTAGTGATTAATGTGTGGTATACACAAGTGGATGACTAATAGAAGTTCTTCCTGGGCTCAGCTAGCTGGGTTGGTTTGTTTGTTTGTTTGTTTTAAATCCAATCAAAATACACAGACTGAAGGAAAAAAGTCCAACTGTGTCCTCAAAGGCCAAGTTATCAGGAGTCACTATCCCTCAGACAAATTACTGTCTTGTATACTCTTATATGTTCTATACTTAATATAGTATAAATTTAAATGCTACCTAAAAGTGAGAAAACTTTTTGTTACTGAAAAAGAATTCCTCTAACACCACAGATGACATAGTACCAGGACTGAAGAACTTGACTTTCATTAAGAAGCCCACTGGAGTGGAATAGTTACTCACTCAAGAAAAAACAAAGCTCGTGAAAAGAAGTGGAATGAATGCAGCTTTGATACAGTCTCTTCATTCTTATTCTTGATAAAAAAGCATATCTGGTTTATTTACAAAGAGGTTTTCCTCTCATACTGTGCTTATTCCATCTTTGATCTAAATACTAATACGCACTGTTGGGCAGGGGAGGTGGGCCCACAATGGCCTGGATAACAACAGCTGACAAGAAACAGTGTGAGAGTAACTCTGTGTGACTGGAATGGCCAAAACTGCCTGAGAGGTTTTGCCCAAACAGTGATTTTGCTGAAGGTGATGATGACCAGGGAATTACAAAAACACTTTTGAAACAATGAAGTACCACCTTGAAAAGAAATATGAAAGACACGTGGAAAGTATGCAACATTTGTGAGGGACTTGAAGTGAGAGGAGGATAACAGAGCAGCAGTTTAAATTCATTTTGACACTGGCAGAAGACTCCCCAGCATGTGACTTCCAGGGCATCCACAGGCAGTATGTGGAAATATGGAAACCCGCAACCCAGTCTTACAGCTGTAAGTGTGTGTGTGCAACTAGAACTTTTTGTCATTACTTATAAAAGAATATTTAGAAATTTGTAGATCTTTATAAACATTTTTTCAGTGTGTTACTGTTTCACGTGTTTTATTGCTGAAATTGTGATCCTCAGTGATTGCTTCACTGTTTACCAGTTAATGACATATCATTAATAAATCGATAGCCATTTCAATCCCAATATGATTTATGCCATGTGAATTGAGTGGGTTTTTTTATGCTGGTACATATTGTATCTAGAAGCTTTCTTTGACCAAATCAAAGATTACAATAATTAAATTGTATATGATTTGAGCTTTTCATTTTTCCTGTTAGAAATCATGATGTACACCTTGTGGGAGAGGGGAAAAAAAAAAGTGATTCTAAAAAATTTTCTCCCTCCTCAGACATCTTAATTGACTTGCCTTTTCTGAAAGTCATGAATTTGATCATTGTTACAAAGTCTACTCCTAGAGGAGGAAGTACAAGGGTTATTAAAATGCTAATTTAAGCTAGAAAGTATAAATAAATGATAGATAAAGTATAAATAATTCCTTTTTTTTTTCTTCTGACACTGCAAAATACGGACTAGATTCTTAGCAGAGAAATTGCTTAATCCAGGCTCATTTTATACAGTTGAGGGTCTAGCCTCATACACTTCAGTGCTTTTCTGAGTCAGGTCCTTGAAAATCCTCCAATTCTCAAATACAGGTGTTCATTTTGCTCTACTGAGGTATAAACAATTGAAGAAACAAATCATATAATAGTATGTAGGCCTATTACACGTCAAGATGAATTACAAAAGAGTATGATGGCACCAGAGTGATAAAGGATTATGACTTTATATGCTGCTAGTGCTGAACCACAATTATCTTAGCCAAGAACAAGCAATTATTCAAAATAAAACACAATTTGCTATAAATGCAGACTACTCAGAATATATGGGGTGTAAGTCTTCCACTGATGTAAAATAGTTTGGCTCAAAGGGTAAGTTTTCAGAATGAGGGTGACCTTTTCATTTTCTGGAGTTATCAACCTGTTCCTGTAGCGTGGATAATTATTTCAGGCACTTTAAAAATGAGTCTGTAGAGACAGAAACTGTCTTGAAATTTTACTCTAAGCCTCTCTACTTTCAACAGTCACGATTTTTTGTGTCATGATTTTTTTTTTTTTTTTTTTGTGATACTCTACTGAGAATTAGGAGGCAATGATTTAGACTCAGTGGGAAGGGCCTGGTTAGACAATTCACCTAAATGATCTAGTCTAAGGTGTGTTTGGCAGGGCTGCCACAGGTGGCTGGTGATGGGGTGGCCGTGAACTGCTATACATCAGTTACAATGGTTTCCAGCTGGCCCTGTGGCAGAGAGAACCAGGAGAAGCAAAAAAAAAAAAGGCGTATGCCAAAATTACTCACTAGAGAAGTATGTGGTGCCCCATATTGAAGGCGACTGCAGTCATTAAGTTGGGCACACGCTCTAAAGGAATGGTTACCTTCTGAGGGAAGTGGCACCAGAGCGAGAATGCTTCTGAGGGAAGTCCAGCCAAAACTGCTGCCACGCCAGAGTGGGAACACTCCTGAGGTAAGTCCCGCCAAAACTGCTGGCACACCAGAGCAGGAACACTCCTGAAGGAAGTGCCACCAGAGCAGGAATGCTCCTGAGGGAAGTCCCGCCAAAACTGCTTCCACGCCAGAGCAGGAACACTCCTGAGGGAAGTGCCATCAGAGCAAGAACGCTTCTGAGGGAAGTGCAGCCAAAACTGCTTCCACACCAGAGCCGGAATGCTCCTGAGGGAAGTCCCGCCAAAACTGCTGGCACGCCAGAGCCTGAACGCTCCTGAGGTAAGTGCCACCAGAGCAGGAACGCTCCTGAGGTAAGTGCCACCACAGCGGGAATGCTCCTGAGGGAAGTCCCGCCAAAACTGCTTCCACACCAGAGCCGGAATGCTCCTGAGGTAAGTGCCACCAGAGCGGGAACGCTCCTGGGGGAAGTCCCGCCAAAACTGCTTCCACGCCAGAGCCGGAACGCTCCTGAGGTAAGTGCCACCAGAGCAGGAACGCTCCTGAGGTAAGTGCCACCAGAGTGGGAACGCTCCTGAAGGAAGTCCTGCCAAAACTGCTTCCATGCCAGAGAAGGATTGCTTCCCTTCTGAGGGAAGTGCCACCAGAGCAGGAATGCTCCTGAGGGAAGTCCCGCCAAAACTGCTGGCACGCCAGAGCGGAAACACTCCTGAGGTAAGTCCCGCCAAAACTGCTGGCATGCCAGAGCCGGAACGCTCCTGAAGGAAGTGCCACTACAGCGGGAACACTCCTGAGGGAAGTGCTGCCAAAACTGCTTCCACACCAGAGCAGGAATTCTCCTGAGGGAAGTGCCGCCAGAGCAGGAACGCTCCTGAGGTAAGTGCCACCAGAGCAGGAACGCTCCTGAGGGAAGTCCCGCCAAAACTGCTGGCACGCCAGAGCCTGAACGCTCCTGAGGTAAGTGCCACCAGAGCAGGAACGCTCCTGAGGTAAGTGCCACCACAGCGGGAATGCTCCTGAGGGAAGTCCCGCCAAAACTGCTTCCACACCAGCGCCGGAATGCTCCTGAGGTAAGTGCCACCAGAGCGGGAACGCTCCTGGGGGAAGTCCCGCCAAAACTGCTTCCACGCCAGAGCCGGAACGCTCCTGAGGTAAGTGCCACCAGAGCAGGAATGCTCCTGAGGTAAGTGCCACCAGAGTGGGAACGCTCCTGAAGGAAGTCCTGCCAAAACTGCTTCCATGCCAGAGAAGGATTGCTTCCCTTCTGAGGGAAGTGCCACCAGAGCAGGAATGCTCCTGAGGGAAGTCCCGCCAAAACTACTGGCACGCCAGAGCGGAAACACTCCTGAGGTAAGTCCCGCCAAAACTGCTGGCATGCCAGAGCCGGAACGCTCCTGAAGGAAGTGCCACTACAGCGGGAACACTCCTGAGGGAAGTGCTGCCAAAACTGCTTCCACACCAGAGCAGGAATTCTCCTGAGGGAAGTGCCGCCAGAGCAGGAACGCTCCTGAGGTAAGTGCCACCAGAGCAGGAACGCTCCTGAGGGAAGTCTCGCCAAAACTACTGGCACGCCAGGGCGGGAACGCTCCTGAGGGAAGTGCCACCAAAGCGAGAATGCTCCTGAGGGAAGTCCCGCCAAAACTGCTTCCATGCCAGAGCCGGAACGCTCCTGAGGTAAGTGCCACCAGAGCAGGAACGCTCCTGAGGTAAGTGCCACCACAGCGGGAATGCTCCTGAGGGAAGTCCCGCCAAAACTGCTTCCACACCAGAGCTGGAATGCTCCTGAGGTAAGTGCCACCAGAGCAGGAACGCTCCTGAGGTAAGTGCCACCAGAGTGGGAATGCTCCTGAAGGAAGTCCTGCCAAAACTGCTTCCATGCCAGAGCCGGAATGCTTCCCTTCTGAGGGAAGTGCCACCAGAGCAGGAATGCTCCTGAGGGAAGTCCCGCCAAAACTGCTGGCACGCCAGAGCGGAAACACTCCTGAGGGAAGTGCCACCAGAGCGGGAACACTCCTGAGGGAAGTGCTGCCAAAACTGCTTCCACACCAGAGCAGGAATTCTCCTGAGGGAAGTGCCGCCAGAGCAGGAACGCTCCTGAGGTAAGTGCCACCAGAGCAGGAATGCTCCTGAGGGAAGTCCCGCCAAAACTGCTTCTACGCCAGAGCGGGAACGCTCCTCAGGGAAGTCTCGCCAAAACTACTGGCACGCCAGGGCGGGAACACTCCTGAGGGAAGTCCCGCCAAAACTGCTGGCACGCCAGAGCAGGAACACTCCTGAGGGAAGTGCCACCAGAGCGAGAATGCTCCTGAGGGAAGTCCCGCCAAAACTGCTTCCACACCAGAGCAGGAACGCTCCTGAGGTAAGTACCACCAGAGCAGGAATGCTCCTGAGGGAAGTCCCGCCAAAACTGCTTCCACGCCAGAGCGGGAACGCTCCTGAGGTAAGTGCCACCAGAGCAGGAATGCTCCTGAGGTAAGTGACACCACAGCGGGAATGCTCCTGAGGGAAGTCCCGCCAAAACTGCTTCCACGCCAGAGCGGGAACGCTCCTGAGGGAAGTCCCGCCAAAACTGCTGGCACGCCAGAGGAGGAACACTCCTGAGGGAAGTGCCACCAGAGCGAGAATGCTCCTGAGGGAAGTCCCGCCAAAACTGCTTCCGTGCCAGAGCCGGAACGCTCCTGAGGTAAGTGCCACCAGAGCAGGAACGCTCCTGAGGTAAGTGCCACCACAGCGGGAATGCTCCTGAGGGAAGTCCCGCCAAAACTGCTTCCACACCAGAGCTGGAATGCTCCTGAGGTAAGTGCCACCAGAGCAGGAACGCTCCTGAGGTAAGTGCCACCAGAGTGGGAATGCTCCTGAAGGAAGTCCTGCCAAAACTGCTGGCACAACAGAGCAGGAATGCCTCCTGAAGGAATTCCCGCCAAAACTGCTTCCATGCCAGAGCCAGAATGCTCCTGAGGTAAGTGCCACCAGAGCAGGAACGCTCCTGAGGTAAGTGCCACCAGAGTGGGAACGCTCCTGAGGGAATTCCTGCCAAAACTGCTTCCACGCCAGAGCAGGAACACTCCTGAGGGAAGTGCCACCAGAGCAGGAATGCTCCTGAGGGAAGTCCCGCCAAAACTGCTTCCACGCCAGAGCCGGAACGCTCCTGAGGTAAGTGCCACTAGAGTGGGAACGCTCCTGAGGGAAGTTCCACCAAAACTGCTTCCACGCCAGAGCTGGAATGCCTCCTGAGGGAATTGCCACCACAGCGGGAATACTTCTGAGGGAAGTGCTGCCAAAACTGCTGGCACGCCAGAGCGGGAACGCTCCTGAGGTAAGTGCCACCAGAGCGGGAACGCTCCTGAAGGACGTCCTGCCAAAACTGCTGCCATGCCAGAGCAGGAATGCTTCCCTTCTGAGGGAAGTGCCACCAGAGCAGGAATGCTCCTGAGGGAAGTCCCGCCAAAACTGCTGGCACACCAGAGCAGGAACGCTCCTGAGGTAGGTGCTACGAGAGCGGGAACGCTCCTGAAGGAAGTCCCGCCAAAACGGCTGGCACACCAGAGCGGGAACACTCCTGAAGGAAATGCCACCAGAGCAGGAACGCTCCTGGGGGAAGTGCTGCCAAAACTGCTTCCACACCAGAGCGGGAACGCTCCTGAGGTAAGTGCCACCAGAGCAGGAACACTCCTGAGGGAAGTGCTGCCAAAACTGCTTCCACGCCAGAGCAGGAATCCTCCTGAGGGAAGTCCCGCCAAAACTGCTTCCACGCCAGAGCCGGAACGCTCCTGAGGTAAGTGCCACCAGAGCAGGAATGCCTCCTGAGGGAAGTCCTGCCAAAACTGCTTCCACACCAGAGCCGGAATGCTCCTGAGGTAAGTGCCACCAGGGCGGGAACGCTCCTGAAGGACGTCCTGCCAAAACTGCTGCCATGCCAGAGCAGGAATGCTTCCCTTCTGAGGGAAGTGCCACCAGAGCAGGAATGCTCCTGAGGGAAGTCCCGGCAAAAGTGCTTCCACACCAGAGCCGGAGCGCTCCTGAAGGAATGGCCGCCAGAACTGGTTCCACACCAGAGCAGTCACATAAGTGAAGGAAGTGCCGCCATGCTGAAGCAGGGACACTTCTGTCACCCACTGTTGATTGCGCATCAGAGCAGGCCTGGTGAGTAACAGAGCAGCAGAAAAGTTTAGGCATGTTCTGTTTGGATGGTCCTGGTGGACACTCAGTAGAATGATCCACCTGCAGTTACTGAGCACTAAGAATTTTCCTGGAGAACTTGCATGGAACTGTCAGGCTGCTGTGAAGCTACATCCCAGCTCTTTCTAGAGACACAAAACTAAAATTGTATACGTAGCAAAAATAATTCATCTCTAGGCTTCAATAGAAGAAGTAGTGACCACCTGGATTTGTAATGGGACCAGAACACCTCAGCAGAAGATGGAGGGCTCCTGTAAACATGGAGTCTGCAGAAGTGTGAGATGCGATGTGTCTTATCTCACAGATTTTGCTAGGAAGCCATTTTGCAAGTTCCTCTCCGGTCACTAATGCAGTGAATATAACTAAAATGCCATCACTTGTCGTGCCTGCTAGCTCCAGGTGGAAAGTAGTTGTACCCTTTACCTCTGTATGTCTTTAGGTATGAGCATTAGAGGTTATCACTAGAAGAATAAAGCAGTGGTTCTGAGAATCCTTAGAAGCACTAGGCATCTAGTTTATATATGGAAATAAAAAGTTAGAAATCAGGCTTTCGGAATATCAAATCGGCTTAATAGGTTCATGACAGGGGCACCATAAGTGTTTTTCTTCCTCAGTGAACTTTGTATTGGGAGTGCATGGAGTTTACATCAGCTACCTAACTTCAGCATATCCTGTAGACAACAGCTGTCAGGATATTATTGCAGTGTTACTCCATGATTGCAGGTAGCAGGTAAGAGAAAATATCATTTCTGAAGTGGCATTCTTATGGCATGTGTAATTTGATAACATGTTAATTGTAGGTTTTCATTAATACTTTATGTTATGTAATGTATTTCAAAAGTAAGTACATTCTTTGTATTCCAATGCTGTAATCAATTAGTTGTATATAGGTTTTAGGATACAACCAAAACCTACTTTTCACTGCTAAACTACAGCTACTGGCCTGGCACTTTCCTCAGTACTAATGTGGGTTTAGTTTACTGTTAATCTATAATTAGCAAACTTCTTTCTGAGGATCATTCGGGGAATTACTGAATTATAAGACAGCTAGAGTTTTTCTGTGTTGGTGATGGAAAAGATATTTTGTTTTGCTCCTGCACTTGCGATATTTTTCAGAATGTATTTGTATGTTATGTTATTAAACATATATGTCTTTTAGTACTCTTTGTTAGTATTTGTAGTTGGATTAATGAACCAGCCCCTATTAATATTACAGTTCAGTGTAGAAATCCATGTGGCATTGGAATATTTCTAATAGGGCATTATAAACTTAATAAGCTCACAGTAGTGTAAGAAAAATATACTTGAATATAAATTAGCTGGCTTTAAATGGTAGAGTGCTCAAGTAACTAAATAAGCTCTATTTAAACTCACTGTAAAAATGAAACAAAATATATTACATCTGATTTTGTAAGTGCAATGATTTCTATTTGGAGAGACATTCATAGAATTTAAGAGCAAACAAGTATGTTAAAATATCTAATCTCACTGCCAAGTGTCCTGATCCATTTAATTTCACCTGATCATCCTTGTATTATGCATATGTCTTCAGACAGAATGAAAATAAGTCCCGTGGCTGAACTAAATAATCCCTTTGTCAATGTGTGGTTCAGGTGTCTTAGTCATACATATCAGTTGCATGATTGATAAATAAGAAAATACAAGTATTATTTCAAAGGGAATAAACTCCTAAGGAACAATATATTCATAGAAGAATTTACTCTGGACAGGATTTTGTTGATGTATGAAGTTACGCTTGTATAAAATAATACTTTAATGGCTTGTCTATTATTTTCTTAAATTAGATGGTTAAACTGAAAACACTTGTGATGACTGTACAAGAAAAATACCCTAATTTTGTAAGGTGATTTTTTTTTTTCTTTTTACCCAGGCGAAAAAAGATGTGTAGAATAAATTTAGCATTTGGAGTTAGTGTTATACTATTTAAAACGCTACTATATGGCAGCAGTTCAAGTACTTCATCATAGTAAAGAGAGCTCTTTGGGGACATATATACATAACATGAAACCTATGAAATTTTGATGGCCCCAGAGCCACAGTGAATTTGAGATGGGACTAGCCCCAGATGTCTAACTTGTATTAATATTCACTGAACACAGAAATAGCTTTAGTTTCAAAACCAAATGGTAATAAATTGGTCATACTGTAGCTGTCACTGCAAGTGGTGTCTACAAACAGAGCAGCTTCTCATTAAGGGTAATATCTGTTAGAGCTTACACTACATTTAGAATAATTGATACAGCAGTTCTATTCCATTACTGTAGATATGTATGTGGACTGAATATCTTTGATCTTACAGTTGTGCTGACTTCAGAGAAGTTATAGTGTTGAAGTCTGAAAGGGATTAAGGCTTATTATTAATAATCTTAAAAATATTTTAATGAAACTCAGATTGACTGGTATATTTTTACAACCTTTTCATCCCATAACATATGGAAGGAGGACTACGAATCAGTCTTCTGTTCAGACATTGTAAGTGATCAAAATAGTTTCAAATGCATCCTTCCTGCCTTCCCGCCCTTGCCCCACCACCCTTAATCATGTGAATGAATTCTGAGTACAGGCATGGAAGAAAAATTCAAAATACACTTGTCTTTCATTCTAATGCTTGCTGCCCAGGATATTTATATGGTGTGCTTATTTCTATGTTATCCCTTTTTTCATGTCATGTGACAATTTACTGCATTGTCTTGAAATAGAGGTTCAAAAGGAGCTCTTTGCTTCCTCAAATATTATTAGCTATATACTTCAGGTCATGGTGCCAATTGGATTTTACATATGCTGGATTACAATGGCACTCGTGTGGAAGTACCTCTGACACTCACGTGAACACATGAATTCTTAGTCATCTGCAGGTTATAGTGAATGCTAAATGAATTATTAAGATAAATGTAACTATATTCCATCTTTGTGATCAGGGCATGTGTGTGAGTAGAAAAGTGTGTCCTTGGTAAAAAACAGTAGGAGAACTTGTAAAATGAGAAGGCAGCATATGTGCCGAAGGAAGACGTATAGTAGCATGTATGCTAACAAAGAACAAAATGAGAACAAGAACAACTCGTTTTTCCTGGTTTTAGAATTATCTTGCTAATGAATTTGTTCAGGATAGCATTTGGGGTGGGGGGGGGGAAGAATGGAAGCCTATTGGTGAATGGTTCAAGGCACTAGGTGGGGAGCAGGAAATATAGGCAGTGTTAGTGAGCATGACATGATACTAAGTGGGTGGAATTCTGGCTCTGCTGAAAAGCTTGGAGACTTCCTATTAATTTATTTTATTCTTAGTATTTGTTTCATAAACCAAAGCACACTGGTGTAACTGAGAAGCCTTCTACTGCAGGGTAGATTGGACTAGTCTCAGGGATGAAATCCCACTCTGCTGATGCATTGTTCTTTTCCAAGGAAATGGGACAAAAAAAGATAAAAACATTTTCACTGAAGAAAACTCAGTCAAACCATAAAAATAGTATCTTGCCATTAGTATATTTTTCTGCCTGTTTTATAAACTGTCGTAACCTTTCCCCTACACATAAAAAAGAAACTTAATGTCCAAGGAGACACTAACCTCTATTTCATTTTTGAAAGAAAAACATTTTCACATTTACTTTTAAGTTATTTCAGTTGCTAGTGGTGTTCTGTGAGTGTATGTATTTAGAACTGCTAAGGTTCTTTTGCTTTGAAATGAGCATTTGTGGAGAGTTTTGTGTATTCCATCTCATCAAAGGAATTTCTCATTAACATATGTTGTACCTGAATCTTTGAAGATACAATGCTTATTAGATAGGCATTCTTTACAATTTCATTAGTAATTCAATCACCTTTATGTTATATTAAACTGTTAGTCATGAAAGTGATGTGCCGTACTTTCACATTTGGGAGGGGGATTGTTTCCTAGGAGAAATTTGAAACTTTCACATTTTATTCTTTTTATTTTTTGAAGAAGAAAAGTTTCTTTTTAATGCTTGCCTTGCGATCTGGTTCAAAGCTGTACTTGAAATACCAGCAACTCAAACATATATCTGAAATATCCTTGGGTAATCCAATAAGCTGACTTTACACCCCCTACAAGGAGGTCAAAAGTTCAGCTTCCCTTATTATTATGAAAAGAAAATTAATGATACTTATTGATTTACTTAACTGATCAATATTGCAATACCTTTAATACTACATTTATGAGGATAAAATTGCAATGTTAATAGTAGCAAGCATTACACACTTTCATCTACTGCATAGATAGAAATTATTAATTAACATACTCCTGTGTTTTGTGAGCTTTTCAGATAAAACATTACAGTTAAAGAATACCCACAGCTACTTTAAATTGTTATTCTGGCATTGGCTTTGACAGAACAAATGTTTTGTAGATTTTATATCTCAAACCATGTAAAATCTATTTGGCAAGCTCTTCCTAATGCAGCCTGCAAAGCAAAGATCAGATTTGTGTTTATTATTTTCAAATGGATTGAAGAGACTTCTTGAAGTTATTACTGGCAACAGATCTTCATTAGGTGAAAATTGCTTTAACAGTAAATGTTTTATGGATTTCAGCATTTTATCAGCATTGAACCTTGTTCCTAACAGGAAAATTTCAATCCCACTGCAAGTTTTAGAAAGTTTACTTAGCCAATTATTGCATATACATTATGCAGTGAATCAGAAGGGGAAATTCTGTATATTATTGCAGTTCTAATCCATGTTTTTTGAGGAAACTTGAAACTGAACACTTAAATTTATAGACTATTTTAGATTGATACCATATTGATTGGTGGAAGAAGTTTTGTGCCTTTAATTGTCCTTACCATGAGTTACACTATTACACTAAGGTTTATTAGTATTTCTGTAAGGTGCTTTTGGCTTATTTTTAAAGGCCACCTCTGTTAGGCATTTAATTCTACTAGCTTGAATTTATATTGCTAGTTCCTATAGAGTGCCATAATGCAGAATGTGAGCGTCACATGAATAAATGTATAGCATATATGCTGTATATAATGATTAGGATTTTCCAACAGTTTTAAAATTTTTTTCTCCATGATTTTAAAAGGACAAGATTTTTCTGAAGTGCAGAAGATTTATCCTTCGAAAATTGTTTCCTTCAGAAATTTTTATTTAACCATTTTTTAAAGTTTTCACTCAAACATATGGCGTTAGCTTGTACCTTAATATTGTATATCTGAACATAACAAAGTAGCAGCAATCTAGCAGATTAGATCAAGTAGAAATGCTCTTAATAGTGAAGATATGTTGGTCACTCTCTTGTTATCTGGTTTTGCTCTTAATCTGTATTATCAGACCTGGCAGTTGCTACTACTTAAGTTGTACTATCTTCAAGAAACTCTCTGTTTAAAAAAATATATTATCATAAAATTAAATTGAACTTTTTAATTATTTGCAAATTTATGTAAATGACCAATTTAAAAAAGAACTTTGTGAAATCAGACACATTCACTATTCAAGCCTAACATGAAGTGTTCTTTGCAAATCTCATTATATGTAGCTCATGAGAGTATAATTAACATATTAATTTATATGCAGATAGCTATCTAAATGCTAAAGCATTTTTATTCAGCAAATTCCTTTCCACTTTTGAATTGGTATTGGGGAAAAAAAATGTGACAGAAGACTTCATAGGGTCAGAATGAGAGGCATTCAGACTCTCATGACTGACTTTTTTCTGACTGTTCTTTGCAAATGCACTTTCAGTGGCCTGTGTTTTCAGGATGTTCTGTATAAACAAAAGCAGATTTTTTGAAATTTTTTTTTAGTATCTCTGTTTTAGCATGACTGTTCAGTGTAAAATATGTTTGATTAAACAAGTTGGTTCTAAATTTATTTGGACTATGCAAAGGGAATAAATTTCAGTTAAAATATATTGGTCTAGTGTTTCCTCATAATCCTATACTGTAAAGGCACTATACAGCCTTGCATTATTTCAGGAACACTCTTAAGGCACGAGCATAAGAATAAAATGAACCTGAAGTAAATCCCCTGATAACTTTGATCCCTTTGCAATCAAAGCTATAAATCTAAACCCTGAGAGTGGACTGCAGCTAGAACTGAAGAAGAAGTAAGATAAAGGACAGAATTCTTATGTAAAGGAACGTATAATATACTTTTCTATCAAATGCAGTGATTATTGTTAGTATGGATAATACAAAAATGAAGAGGGAAGCTATGCTAAAATTCTCTGAATTTTCAAATTACTTTGTTTTATAAGGTTCCAGCTACTTTGTTGTTCTGCAAAATTACAAAACCTGCTGTGAAATGCAAAGAGAAAATGTTTGAGAAATGTTTGTCAAAATAAGAATAGATGATATAAGACTGATAGAATCTATTTTAAAACGTACAATGCTTAAGCTGGTTGTATTATCTAGCTATGACTAATAATGAAGAAAAATAGCTCCATCGGAGATTGTGGTATTATATGAAATAAATATCTACAATATTTTCTACTATTTAATTATAATTAGCTTAAGTCATATATTTAGACAGATCGTAAGACAGATAAATGGAGAGGGACATTGGACTCAAAGTAAATATTAATGAATTTTAAACCTCAAGTCTGTAGATATTTGGACACTGATTTGTTCATGTTTCTGGTTTGTAACATTAAAACCAACACTTTAAAAGTTTCAGTATTCATAAAAATAAAAATATTTTGGCCTAAAAAAAAAAGTGTCAGAACACAAAAACCAAGCAAAAACCCCAATGTACTTGGGATTTCCTTCTGTAACCCTTCAAACAAAAGGAAGTACACTTCTCAGACGTTTTTGTAGACTTATTTTTGTGTTTATATAAGGCATTGTTGTTTGAAGCCTGTCATTTTCTTTTTGCTTTTACCTTGAGTTAATGGGATATTTTTTTCCAAGTGACCAGCAGACATTCTCTTTATTCCTGTTTTTTAACATGCACGAAAGAACAAATTTTAAGGAATGTTTCCAGAGACTTAAACAACCAGATAACTATTATTTGGGTATTTTTTTTCTTTTTTTTCCTGTTTTCCCTTTGACATTTGGTTTCTTATCTGTTGAGAATATAAGATTTTTTTCATACAATTCCTAATCACATTTTTTTCCCAGTCTTTCTTGTTGCTTCTGTAGACTACAGGTTAATACTTAGTTACAAACTGATGCATTAATTTTCCAGAAATATCACATACATATAATACAGGTGTAGGAAGAGGTACAGGAAACCACATTTTATAAGTTTAAATTGTAAAATGAAGTATTTCAATGATTTGAATAAGTTATTGAGGGCAAAATGATTTTTTTAAATATACATATTTTATTTTAGTTTTCATAACAAGGATAGCTGTGCACAATGTTCTTGCAAAGTCCTGTATTTAAAGGTGAAAATTCTGTTGTTGAAATATTCATTTTAACTGCCAGGAGCTTCTGTTAAACTGTGACTAAAATGGACAGAGGAGGATGGAAATATCATCCTGTATTTTCTGTTGTTACTCCTTTAGCCAATAGTTTTCCAATTATACATGTTCATACAACCCCACTAGCTGAAGATGAATGTACTATAAATGGGGTGTCAAAAGTAGTTTGCCAAGCAGTCTTATTATTTAAATGTTTTGATCTTTTGATCTCTCCTACCATTCAGAGTTCTCCAAATAAATCAACCTTGTAAGTTCTCTAAATTGCTGATCATTTTTGGGTTAATGGTTTTCCTGGAATTAATGTTTACAAATAAGAGTATTAACTATATATATAGTGATCTTGGTGAGCTACGGGAATATTATATGCTTGTTAAAATTGGAATCTATTTGCTATGCATTTTGAATGGATCAGCAAGCATAATCTGACCTCTGAGTAATATGTTACTGAAAGTGAGAGGGAAACTTACTCTGCTCTTGCAAAGAATAGCTCTACCCTTCAAAAATAATCCTTATAAAATCCCTCCTAGGATGTGTCCTGAAGTATATATTTTATAGATAAGTACTAAAAGTCTGTGGAAATATTATATTTGCTTTCTAAAAACTTGTGGAATTCTTTTTGAGGATATCAACAACTGCTGGTTTAAACTTTGTGAAGAAAGCATTTTCTTCTTAAACTGCATTTGCTACTTATCTTGTATTTGTGGAGAACACTAAAAATGCTTGAACAAGTAAGTAGCACCTGATGTCTAGCCCAGGAAAGAAGAGCCATTCTGGTGTATAGATTGGTTGCCTCTGCATTCCTATCATGGTACTGTCAGCAGACGAACTCATGGTTTGTGGGTCTGGTAGTATCATCACTTGAAAATGTGGGAATATTTCTGAGTAGCAATAAAATTGTCCATTTTTCATCTGAGCAGTTGACTAAAATACATAATATTTGTTTTAAAACTAAACTCTGTAGAATAAGCAAGGTTGGATTCTACTATTACAAGGATGAGGAGAAAGGAAAAAAAAACCACAGAAGAAACAGATGATTTGGGTACAACCTGTTCATGGTCAACCCACCACAAAACCGGAAACAAGTTTGAAGCTGATTGCAAAGAAACACTTTGAAGTACACAGCATACCCAAAAAGTAAGGCCTTTTGACATCTTTCCCTTTGGCCCCACTCCCAATATTTTTTCCGATTCCTTTGCTTTCTGCTCTGCATTTTTGTCCATTCTTGTCTCATGCAGTTTCATTCACAAAGGGATACAAGCTGAGCAATCAATGTTCTAACACCTGCGTCCCCAGAGAAGCGTACAGGGCCTCACAATTCTACTCATACTTTGCCAGTCTATATAGTCTTCTCTTTCATGTTCCTGCTGTCATAGCTGTCTTCTTCCTATTGCTTGTTATGAAAGAACATAGGTTCTGAGTCCACTGCTTGGTCTTGTACTTGTTAACATAATGGAATTCCATTCATAAACTGATCAATCTCCATCTTAAAATGTTAGTAAGTCAAAGAGTAATGAGTTTGTAAAACATGTTACACAGATACGGTTACATCCATCAAGTTGAATTTTTTAAGTAGTCTGCAAGCTATTTGTACTGGAATGTTCTGCTTCTCTCCCAAAGTACCTAAGTCTCCCAGCATGCAAGATGTAGGTGGACTTTTGAGTCATAGTGTAGAAAATCAAGTGTGCTACTTTTAACTTTTTATATCTCTTTAAACTTTTTATATCTCTTTACATACATGATTAATTTGCCTTATGGTATGCTTTGCAGGATGTGGAGGCTTATATAAATAACAGGTTAATATTGGGAATTTTGCCGCTGTTTGGGTTTTTTTCTCTTCTGTCATATTTACCATCACAATAGACTTCTTTAGACCTCATAAAATATGTGAGATGACTCTTCTATGGCAATGCTCATTGAGTTTGCCATGTCAGTCTTTTATTTACGTGACAAATAGCCTATAATGATAGCTGCTATAGAAGACTGGTCTGAAGTAGGTATAAGAACTATCAAGGAAAAAGTAAAATAATTTCTTTTGAATTTCAAGCTGGTTAAATAAGGTTTGTGCTCAGATTGCAGTTTCCTCTGTAACTGGCCTACACTTTAACCTTTATTAAATCATAGGAACATATACAAGATTGTGTCGGTTTCAGTGCAGGAGACAACATATTCACTCCTGGGTAGTTGCTTATGGACTGATATGAGAGTGTTGATAGAAAAAGTGCAGAGAAAAATGTTTACTCTTTCCTCCATCAGTTCTATCTCTGGGTACCAATAGGAAGGACAGTAGTAAGGATGATTGAAAAACAGCAGTGAAATCACTCATACAGAATTATATACTTTTGTGAAATTCTGCCAATTACAATTTAGTAGAATGATCTAATTTCATTCTTACCATGTATCAAAAAAATCTTTATTGTGATAATAGCTAGGTATAGACATTTATTATCTGAGAAATTCCTTTGTGTTGTTATTTAAGAACAAATATCTTAATACTTGAAATGTTTGCTTTATTTGAGTTAGATCTCTGTGGATCAGTCTACATAGTTTTTAATTAGTTTTTTGTAATGATTTACAGTGTTAACATGTTGCTACCTGAGCCTTCCAGAACTTTTCTGAAACCCTGAAGTCAGACATGAGGAAAATTTGTCCATTTTATGTTAATTGGTCCAGATCTCTAGTGCTGTCTTAAAGTCTCAGAGATATTTACAGGATCTGAAGAATAATATTTCTAAATTATAATACTTTCATTGCAAGTGAAACATGGAAATCTTGTTCCAGTCTTATACTCTGTAATGGCAAGTGATCAGCATTGGGGGAGCAAAACTTAAAGTGTTTCTGGGTTACCCTTATTTCTTAAGTAATATACTTAGTTGCCTGGCTGCATACGTCAGAGCTTGTTCTGAAAAGTGGCATCAAGGAACTGCATATAACCCTCTTGGGAAGTAGCTTCGGAATGTCTACCAAACCTGCATAGTCCAGTTAATTCCAGTGGAAACACTACACCTCTCAGAAATCTCTTACTGGTGATAATATCTGGCATAGCTGGTAATCCTTTAGCTTTTTACAAACAAATCAACTACAGGAAAATTGCATGAATCTTCTTTGTTTCACTTTAGTTTAAAAAAGAGATACCAGGAGATAAACATTGAACAAGAAACTGGGACTGCAAATTTTCACCTTTGTGTTAACCACATGAGAAGGTTCTGTCATGGAAGGTGAGAGAAAGAATTGGTGAAGAAAAGGAAGATTAGGTAAGAGAATTAGTTGTCCTGGTTCCTGCACAAATACCGTTTCTGTCAGAAAATTGATAAACACACTCTCTGAGACAAAACTATTTTCTCAGGGTTTCCTCTTTCATATATGCAGGTTATTCAGAATCAACTTATTACTGAATTTACTGTACTACTTGGGGTTTTTTGGTCGGTTGGGTTTTTTTCCTCATCTTTACTACACTGAGTCTGAAATCAAATCTTTAATTGTATCTCAGGAAATATTTTCCATAAGCATTTAGTGGATAATATCTAAGAATAAATAAGTTTGAGGCAATCATTAGCTGCTCCGGACAGTTCCCAAATGGAAAAGAAATTTGCATTAGAAAGAAAAAATCCAATCATAAAAGTTATGTAATCCAATTATAAACACTCTGTGAATCTTGAGTTCATGGACTGTTTGCCTTATTTACTAATGAGCCTAATTAAAAAGATCCCTGAAGCAAAAAAAATTAGGGATGACAATTGTTAAAACTCTGTACAATTGCAAAAAAAAAAAAAAAGTGTTAAAAAAGCTCTACTTCTAATCTCCAGTTCTGGAAATAGTCCTGACTTTTGGGATGTACTATTTCAAAAGAAAAGTAGTCTTTATTTTCCAAAAGTTTGGAGTTCATGACTCAATGCTAGATTTCAAGTTACAGTAATTTTTGGCTGTCTTGATTTCATTTGATCGGATGGGTGACTCCATAGCCTGTGGCTCTAGACTCTTCTAGCCCTTTATAATTATTAGTTCTTCCCCATCAACATATTGGTATGGCAGCTCCTTTGCAGCACTTTATGATGGGTTTGAAATATTTTTCGTCAAATAATTCATTAATCTTGTGAGTATGATACTTCTGCTTCTGTTTAACCCAAATCTGTGTAGATATTGTCTTTTAAATTGATACAAGAATATGAGTGTATATATCAAAAGAAAAGTGTTTTGTCTGTAGACTCTACCCTACTCCACCCTTAGCACATTATTCTCTTCAAAATTCTGGAGGAATTCCTAGGACTAACAAGAGGGGCAGAATTCAACTGTATGTCTTGCATTTAAACTATTATGCTAGGGAAGTCTACCCAATAGTCAAGTACTTGAAAACTAATTAACAAATAGCCTACTACTGTATTTAGTATGTTTTACAGACATTGCGTGTACCATCTGAGATGTTGACTTAAACTGTTTAACAAGTATTTAGGACTGTTTGTTTTTCAGTATCTGCAATAGCAGACCCTTATCAACACAGCATCTCTGTTATTTGGTCTGTGCTGTGAGTAGTCTTCCATCTCTGCATATGTGTCCAATGCAATAGTGAAGTTACTTTTTTTGTGGCATTTTATGTTTGAGTGGCAAGCAGTGATGACATGATGTCATGTTTTAGTACAGACTGCACCAACTTGTCTGAAATGTCTGGTACTCCACATTTGAAGTCAATGGGATCAAAGTTTCATTGCTATACTTACTGAATTTGGAAGAAATTACAGATTCACAGATTGGTAGGTGTTGGAAGGAACCTCTAGAGATCATGTAGTCCAACCCCCTTACTAGAGCAGGATCACCTAGAGCAGGTTGCACAGGATCACGTCCAGGTGGGTTTTGAATATCTCCAGAAAAGGAGACTCCACAACCTCTCTGGGCAGCCTGTTCCACTGCTCTGTCACCCTCAAAGTGAAGAAGTTTTTCCTCATATGCAGACAGAACTTCCTGTGTTCCAGTTTGTGCCTGTTGCCCCTTGTTCTGTCACTGAGCACCATAGAGAAATTAAAAAAATTCAGACATGCCGCATTTGATGCAAGCATCCTGCTCTATTTCTGTTACCAGTATGGTGTCTTCTGTTTTGTAATGTTTCAAAGTGCCTTTGAATTGGAGCAATAAGGTTGAGAATAGAATTGGTTTTATTAACATAATGAGTTTTCTGAAATTACATGCCTGGATCATCTTGTACTATGCAATGGATAGCTTGGTTTTTTGTAACATATCATTTTATTCTTTTGAAAAACAAATTTGATTTTTCTTCTGGTAATCTACATCACTTCATGCTCTTCTGAAGTGGCATTAACAAGTCATGTTTCTTTCACGTGCCACTATCCTCCTTTTGACAATAATTTTTGAATATATAAATACCTTTTGACATTAACGACTTGTATATCAAGCCAATTTAATACTGTCTGTTACCAAACAGAATACTGCAAAAATATCTCATTTCATAAGTATAGCACCCCAGATATTACAATTCTGTACTTTATTTGTTCTCCAGCTGTCTAAAATATGCAAAACACAATGTGAAAAATGTCTCTTCATAAGCAACATTAATTCTACTGTGTGCTACGAGAATTAAACTTGAGCTCTACAAAAATACATAGGTATTAAAAATGAAGGCTAAACTTTAAAAGGTTTCCAGCAGAAGTCTACTACATGTTCCTGTGAATACGGAAGACCCTTTGTCCATTAAAATTATCTGATTCCACTGTGAAAGATAACTAAGATTCAGGTCATCTGGGTGATGCTGAATTGAGAGCATTTGCTGTTCTTTGGACCTGTCTTATTATGCTGATGCATCTGCAAAGAATTATGCACTTTGCATTCTGTATTTGGGTGGAAATTACTGTCACTGAATAGCCTGAACTAGAGGGAAAGAGGAAAACTTCCCCTTGTCTATCCAGTTGTCAGATCTAGCTTTCTGAATGAACAAAATATGAATACAATGGCAGTAAATTAACACGTGCAGGAAGTATTTTAATAATTTTTTTAAAAAAATTTAAATTTCAGTTTTACATCACGACCGAGTTACATGTTTGTTTACAAATGTGAAAAATGTGCCTTTACAACAACATGCCTTTTGCTTCATAAAATCTATACCTTTGAAACCATTTTTGTAAAAGATGGTTAAGCACCTTTAAACATTAAAATTTTTTCATTGTTTTTGACTTGCAGTTCACAGCTAGAATTTTTATAATAAAAATTATAGTCGTTAACTCAATTAGTGGCAATTTACATCACTAGGCAGTGAGGCTACCTTGTTCCAGTTTTCTTACTGGGAGAAGATTATATATATATGTCTATCTGACCTAGATACTGGTTAGTCTGGGGCCTTTCACTCCCGTTTCCAGGGAATGAGAGAGATTCAGTAGTAAGCTGTCAGAGTCAGAATTGAGATCACTATGTGGAATATCACCAAGTTATACTTGACTTGCTTTTAGTATATGATCCTAAGAATAATTATTGAATGTTTCAAAGCCAGGAATGCATTTTCATTTCTAATGTTAGGTTGGGAATGTTAGGAATTCCTAAATGTTAGGAATAAAAAATAGTTATCAATAGATTAGAAATTGCCCAAAGCAAGGACGAATCTAGCTTTGGGCAAAGAAAAGAAATATTTTCTCTAAAGTCTCTGTTGTAGTAGAAAAAGAATATTGGATTTTTTCTCTGACTCTTGTAACTTTTTGTTTTCACTATATCTGAAGAAGCTGTGGTGCTTGCAGTCTCACTAAGTTCAGTTTCTTACCTATTCGTATCAACCCTATCATGAAGTGGGATAGGAAAAAAGGTTTCTGGTAAATGATGTACTCATTCAATGGACATATTACAAAGCTGATATGTTTAATTTGGTAGTCCAAATAAATGTAGGGTTAAAGGAATGAACTAAAAGACCCAAAGGTGTATAACTTTGTTAGGTATGTCACAGTCAAAGCACCATGAAACTACTGAAAGTAAATACTTCAGGATACTGTCTTTCAGCCATTAGCCAGATAAATGGTAGCCCATTTTGAGTGACTTTGTTTTTCTTTTTTCTTCTTTTTTTTTTTTTAATTCTTTTCCTTTAAATTACAGTGTATACAGTTTAGTAAACTGATTCACGTGATTTATGGGTTTGCAGGATCCATCTATGAGTAAGCCCAGTTTTGGTGTACTAATCATCCTCAAGCCTCACTTTATAAAACAATACTGAATACTGTGCTCCTGAATTAGTTTGATGTAGTATTGTTACCCTCTTTTTATTTACTTTGCATGTTGTAGAATAATGCTGTGATAAGAAAAGCGCTTAATTTCACTGTGTAAATCCAAAGGGATTTTTACTTTTTTTATCGGCTATTAAGAAGTTAGAACATAGTTCCACAGAATGAGCTATTTAAAGAGTTGGTAAATTTCTGAAATGTATTTTAATTCATCTGAATATGTATTTTAAGTCTTATCTGGTTTCTGAAAAAGACTAGAGGCATGTTGGATGTATTTCATGCATTGATTGTAGTCTTGTGCTAATGTACATGCTCAGAGAAACTTCCAAATTGATTAATCTTTTATAAAAATGTTTGTATAAAACTTATTCCTTCTGAAAATGCAGCTTGAGCAAGCAAAAAGTTAATCCCCTTAGGTAACAATGTGCATTTCGATAGATTTTATAGGAAAACTGTGAATGCTGACAGAGATATAATTGTATAGCTAAATGGCAGAGGTAATCTACTTTTAAAGATATATTCAAATTGCTGTGCTATAAACTTGGGGGATTCATGCAAGCTGTCTTCAAAAATACTTTGACAATGATAAACACTTTTAGAAATAGTAAAATTTGTTGTTTATGAAAAGCTATAGTATGAACAAGAAACTTTGAATAAATAACACTCATTAATCAGTAGAATTAGATTCTTTGAGTAGCATCATTCAATTAAAATACTAGGTATTCACAGTTCAGTATTCAGTTTTCATTGTTCAGCATTCAGGAGAGCATTGTATCTGTCTGCATTTTGGCAAAGTCAAATAGTTTTACTTGGATAAGTATTATTTACAGGTTACAGTAAAAGCACCTTCTGTTAGCGCATATGCTGGTAGTTCTTCATAATACTAGTCTGTGGAGCACATAAAGAACTGAATGTGTACGAATCTCTACTATTTTGTAATGTGCAAATCACCACTAATCTTTAATGTGACATTTCCTGTGCCATATGTACTAATGTTACGTTCAAACGCATGAATCTCAATGTGAGCAAAACTTGAGAAACTAATGTATGTTTCTTCTTACCAATAGGCTTCAGTTCACGGACTTTTTGTAATATCCAATGGTCTTGAAGACACTGCAGTTTGTGTCAGTATGACAGTATGGGTTGCCAGCTTTAAATAACAAATCTTATCTTTAAGATTTATTTATTAATCATTAGTAACAGCCTTCTGTTAGTTTGAGAAAACAAAATCTATTTCATATAAAAGGAATTTTCATACTATCAGAGCTTACACAAATAGCTTTATCAAAGTTGCAAAATGAGTTTGGGGGAGCTGAAAGTAAATATTCAGACTTCCAGTTAGTTTATGACTATGTCCAGAGACACAATGAGATCACTGGAACACAAATGAAAGTGAAGACAAAAAGTAAATGAGTCCTTACTATTTAGGCATCGTATAGATACTTCTGACTGTTGAAGATCAATGTTTACATAAAATTTCTCATTTAAAGGTGGTTCTTGATAGTTTTGTGATATTTTTCTTTAACAGGGCGTTACTCAATGACAGCAAGAAGTTTTTTACACATGCTGTCTCACAGAATGCAGCTTCCTTCTGTTCTCATAGTCATCACAAATTAAATATTTGATTGGATCTGGCAAGAGTAACTCATCTTTACTGAGAGGGAAAACCTAATCTGAATTTTGTTTATTTGTATAGTTTTAATAAAGCATGAAAGGTGATACAAGTTTTTAAAATATACACCAAGGTAACACATGGTTATACAGGGGGAATATTCCTCTGTATGATATGTCATGTGAGATGCAATTAAATTTTCTTCTTTATTTTATTTAGTTTTGGAAAGCGATTTTTGTATTCTCCAGGTTTTCTGGATTATTTTCCTCTCTCTAAGTCTGTGCAAAATGCATAAGGTATGTTTTATAGGTTAATGCAGTGGCTTTATTTGTTGTCTTAAGCACTAAACTAGCGCTTTTAATTAGCATCTTCCAGAAACAAGATATATATAATGTTCTTCACCTCAAAATATAAAAACTCTGGGATTGCTTATTGTTATAATCTTTATCATAATTTTGTGATTTTGTAGCATAGCTGGAAAGCTGCATGAAACACAGTGTAATCCCTTTGAAAATACTTTTCTGTAGAGTTGACAATGTGTATTCTTGATTACTGCTAAACATGACCAGAACAATATAGTAGACAGCACTTCAAACTTAACGGATTTAATAATTTATGGGAAAATTATCTTTTGAAGTATAATTTTTTCTGGGAATTTAACATGTGATTTTTTTGCAAGGCTTAAATTCACACTTGTATTTTTACATATTTAAATATATTAATCCAGTAATATGATTATACCAGTGGACAATATAACAGAATTGCATACACAAGTCTTCTCCAGAACAAGGATTATGCTCAAGTATTTTGAAAAAACATATTAATGAAAGCTTATACTTATATGTTGTCATGAAATTATCTTACTTATGTTTTTTGTTTGATTTCTGAAATACTAAATGCAGTCAGCTGAAGACAGCTAGCGGCGTGTTCAGATAATATCTAGTGTGCTACACGTAAGACACTGGCTGTGCATTTTTTGTACATGCTTTGCTTTTATGTTCAAAGATTTTGCTTCTAACGAAAATAAGTCATCTCTGTCACCTCTTTCATGATTGGCTTGCTAGATTTATGTAGCCTTTCCTAGGTTATGTTTCTCTGAGTACCAGGGTAGCATTGGAGATGGTACCTTGCAGGATATGCTGTGAACAGATGAGATGCAGAGTTGAAATTCCAGTAACTTTTCAATAGTGCACAACAGAAATTACTCATAAAGAACTCATAGTTCTTGCCATTGGGAAATAATTTACTACTATTGCTGTTGTTCTGGAGATGCGTATCCTTATAGGTTGCACCTGCCCACATTCAGACTGTTTAGGGTTTTTTTCCCTGCAGAAAATTGTATTACTGGGTGGATGATGGGAACCAATTATGCATCTTTACCCAGAAGAATCTGAGAAACAAGTAGAAGGGAAGTCCTTCTCTTGTGTACACACACACGCACGTGCACATGCAATCACACAGATTGCTTATTTCATTTAAAGGCATATATCTGTTGTGAGATAACATATGATCTGAATTAAAATTAAACTAATGAGTGATTTAACATAACTCCAAAATGGAGTATGGAAACTGTCTACTTTCTAGTTAGAAAATAGACAGCAGGAAAAATGGAATTGAGCTATTTTGGCTCCATGAATACATGAATAAAGAATATTCACTAGAATGGTCTTAATTGTAAGCAGAATTCAGAATAATATTTATCATTACTATTTAACTCACAGGAAAAACGTGAGGAAAAAAATTTGTAAGATTTAACCAATCTAGAAAAAGATTATTTGCTGATACTGGTTCATTATGAATGGACCTTCATTTTATTTTAATGCTAGTTGTATGCATTCAATTATAAAAAGTTTAGAAGTTATGCATATATTAAACTTAGTTTAACGTGCTAATAAAAAAAGAAAAATTGTTTATGAGAAACAAGTTCACTAAGAAAAATCCTTGAAATATTTCCAGACTTTTTTACATTAATCATTGACACTGTTCAGGGCTTTTCTAATAAAAAAAAAAGAAATTTGAAAAAATTAAAAGAATAAATATATCAATCATAAAAATGAGGAGATATTATGCAATCTTGAATTGTGTTTCACAACAGTTTCATGTTTTAGACTTTAATGATTTTGACACTGTAGGAGTTATAATTGTAAACTTTCTATTGCTGAAGGATACAGACAGTCAAAGCTGCTAAAACAAAACACAGGCTTTTATAGCTAGAATGGAGTGGCAGCATGTAATGAGCCTGCCGAGTGCTTAAACAGTATAGAGTTCCACAGTGAAATGCATCTTACAGGCATTATAAATCAATTTGTGTAATAGAAAACAAACTACAGGCAGTTGCTATTTGGAATTTGTGTATTTTTATTCTTTTGTTGCTGTCTTTACGAACATAATGGGAAAGTCAAAAGAACACATTATGTCAAGTAAACACACTGAGGGGCTGTAGGGCAGTCATAAAGGTGTTTAAATAACCATCTCAAATGTATGTGATTGGTAGAAATAAGTTGAAAAATATGTTGTATTTATTCTATAAATACACTTAAACCAAACAAACCTTCTAATCAATAAATATAGCCTTTATTTTTCTGACCCTAATGTCATGAATGTCAGTAAATTGGCAAAACTATTGACATACTCTGTTTCTGGCTTTACTCTGTGACATAGTCTGTGCCCTTTACTTATCAGCTTTGCCATCAGTCTGCAAGTTGTGACCCAGCGGAATTTTCTTCAGAATTTACAATATTCAGATGCTTGGTATTACTGCTTCATTCTTGTTTATGTCATGTGAAAGAGAACTATGTACAAACAGGGACTTTATTTCACCTACTGACTTCGGTTTTGCAAGAGAATTCTTAGCTATTGCTATAAATAACATCTAAATGTAAAATACATATCTGTAGATTACAATTTATCTTTCTCAAAGAGAAATAAGCTACTGCATTACAGTAGCTGACTGTGTAAGCCACTGCAAGGTGAATGGAGACAAAAAATGCCCAATTAAGTGAGAAATTCATGGAGGAACAGGAAGGATGAAATCTTTCAGAGACCAGAACAGTAAGTTCAGGTTTAGTTCCTTTAAATGGTCATGAATGTCTCTAAAATAATGTATGCCTAGTTGTATTACTTTGTTAAAATTCCACAAGTTAAAGATTAAATGTAAGCTTAATTTTTAAGTTACTTGTTAGGTACTCAGTATGCCTACATTACGTTTTAAAATCAATCTGTTGAAGTTATCTTACTTTAGACTTGAGGTCTAAAGTACTATCGTGTAGGGAATATTTTTCTTTCAAAATATTTCAGAACTGATAGTATTTAATTCTGGTAGGATTTTTTTATATTTATTGTGAATTCTGTGGTAACATATGAATCTAAATATTGCTTTCAATGCTGTGATCTTGACTGTCCTGTAATCCTGACTGACTGTTGTCTTTAGAAGATGAAGTAGCACTATCCTCTGATCACATACTTCAAAATAGGTAGTGCAGCTGTTCAGCACTGGAAAACTCTTTCTTATTCTAAAGGCCTACCAAACCCAGAAATAATTGCATGTTTTATCAAAGTGAAGGAATAGAGTATTGTCATATATTTAATCACTCTTCGTTAAAAAGTAGAAATTGAAAAAATACTCCATAATCTTACAAATTAAATATGATGGTAGCCACTGATAATTCATTGTAATGGACTGCTTGTCATGGATAAAACCATATCTTGAACTGTGTATGACTATTTCATTTTAAAAAAACCAAACAGTGCAGCACAACAAAAACTGCTCTCACCAGGACGTTTTTACCTTGGGAGGAAGTCAATATAGACAAAATGATGAGGCTCACTCACTTAACCCTAACTCGCACTTCATTTTCAATTACTGTCACTCCCTAGAAACTGAAGGGTAAGATGTAGATACTAAGATGGTTTCCCTGTCTGCCAAGCTCTCTGTATGCAGCTTGAAGGAAGGTTTCTTGGATAATTCCATAAGGTAATTGCGTTGTGTTACATCTAAGTTACAACTGCAGGTTTCCTGGGAGAGGCAAGAGTGAGACAGTTGTCTCCTTGGCCAGATTAGAGCAGATATTTGCCTCTTATTTCCCCCTTCCCTAGATGAGTGTCTCTAGAACTACTATCCGTCTATTCTATGATTGCTTTCCTTCTGGTTTGCTGAGCCAGAAGGTGTTTTCTGGATAAATGTTTTATTTTTGTTGGTCTCTATCAGTTTCAACAAGAAGTTTCCATTTCAATGAATTAATATTTTCTGTAGTTAAAAAACCATTTTGTAAATTAAAAAAAAAAAAAAACAAACAAACAAAAACTACTTGCTTTCCACACGATGTTTTCAGAGTTGTTGATAGGGCTTTCTTTGGTGTTTTTATTTGGTTTTTTAAACATCTCTGAAATTTCTTTAGCTAGCAGCCATATTTTAGATTTGCTTTGTAAGTCTTTTTTTAACTATCACTTACCTAAGCTGAACAGCTTAATAAAACAGGGTAAGAGAACAATGCAGTCATAACAAAGTGATTTGAGAACTGTGCTGAAGGCAAAGAAATTGAGAGTAATGAAATCCATCAGGGAGGTGAAAAGGATATGTGTTATGCCTGAGGTTTATGTATTTCCATATGAAATGTTTTGAACTTCAGGTTTTTTGGTATGTTGTAACTTCAAGCTACAACATATGTATGACAGTGGTAGGTTTATCAGATGCTAGGGAGAATATGTTAATGTATTTAGGTACAAAACATTCAAAGTTGGAACTCTAAAGGTGAGCCATGTTTTTATAGATTTAGGTATTCAATGTGGAAAACTTTGGTCTTAGCATAATATGCAGTTATATGGTATTATTATCCATAATTATTTATGGTATTCAGCTCTCATCATACACTCAGAAGATTATGTCCAAACAGGACAATGAAAGACAAACTGTAGTTTGGAAAACAGCCGTATTTCTACATATTGTAAGCTCTGCTGAATAGCTGGTTGTGGATTTGGATGGGTTATTCTCTTTCTCTCTCCACACCCCCCTTCCTTGTCTCATTCATCTAGCAGCAGAAATTACATTAAATTACTGCTGGACTGTGTGTTCTTTTTATCTTCCAGTGGTCTGTACATGATATTCTGTTAATGCTTTTGAAAACAGCAAATCAAATGTACATTATTGTATTTCTGTGAAAGAATATTCGAAATTTTTCAAAATGCAATGGCCTTTTATTAAACTCTCTTGTAGGAAGCTCCTGTATCGCCTAACATCTGCAGAGGCCAGCTGACTCTACTTTTGTCAAAACAGGCAATCTAGTGGTATGGAAACATCCCCTGAATTATTTTCAGAGTTTGTCAGGAGGATTAGAATGGAGCCCTAAATTCTTTACGAAGTAATCACTTCAGTAGATGTGATACACTGCAGGTAATTCATAGCCCTCTGGAACAGAGAATTCCTTTTTGAGACCACCCCTGTTGCACTGGAAGAGTTGAGGGAGGTAGAGAGCTACACAGACAAAATATTAGTGAATGTTCTGGAGGGGTCCACCCTCTGGACTCTCGGCCTTTCTCTTTCCCCCTCACCAACACACCCCTCTCATGGTTCTGAATAACAGGACTGTAATATCTAGAAGAAAAAATAATTGTCTGGCATCAGGGATTCCAACTGATAGGAGGAGAGTGTAGTAATAAGAGATTACATATTTGGACATATATAAACAACTAGATTTGTGATGTCCATGAGAAGTTTGGTAGTTTGCTTGCTAAGCAAACTAAAAGATCTAAAAGATCTTAGCAAGGGAGAATCTTAAATGGTTATATTGTGTGTGGGTACCAGATATATGTTCAAATATCACGGTAGTCTTGAAAGCAAAATTTAGCTTGCTGTCTGGAAGGTAAAAACAGTGTAGCAGTCTTTGGAATATTCTGTGTTCCTGTCTCTGGTACAAAACCTTGTGCCAACAAGACAGACAATTTCAGTGATATTTGAGAAAATATTGTAACAATGAGGAATACAGATTTATCGGGAACTCAGGAAATTGTCAGATAGGAGAGGTCTATAAATTCCATGTAAACAAATGAGAAGAAAATAAATAGAAAGATGTTTTTTAAAACAAGTTCTGGATGAAAGCACTTGGAACAAAATAGCATGTGGTAAAGGGTCTACAATTTCAGGATTAAGGTATAAATCCTCTGTATCCTAGGAAAAAAGTAGAGAACACAAGTAATAAATAAGCAAACAAAGGAGTAGGAAATAGCAAAAAACATTTTTATGAAGTTTCAATTATGAAAGGTACATCTAAATAGACTTCGGCATATGTCTACTTCTGCATCAATGCTACATACCTAAAGATTATACTCCTTGAATGACTGACTTAAATTGGGTGCATTTAAATGAAGATAGTGATAAAATAGTCATCTTGATAGGAATGTTTGATATAATAATTCCAAAGTAGATGCTTCATTGTAAGTTTATGGTGGATTTTACAGTTCATGACTGGCATGATATATTAAACTATATAGGGTCAGATAAGGTAGTTAAGGCAACTTTTTCAGCAGTACTACAGAATCTCTATGGATTTAACTGTAGTATCCAAATACAGAGAGAATTACATCAGGTCTGTACTTTCTACCATGCAATGACGATAAGTGACAAAGAACATGAAACACAAATGAGTAAGAAGGTTGCAAAGTAAAGTAATAATAGAACGCTTCAGTTAACTTCATAAATCTTGGATAAATGTCATATCAGGATGGAATGCTTGCTCCTGTGATATCTAAAATTTGAGTCAGTGCTTTTTGGAGCAATCAGTCAGAAAATCAAGAGGACATGTAGCACGCAATTTAGTTCTGATTCAAGATGTACTAGCGATCATAATGGACTTAAATTTAACTTCTTTATATAAGAGAAGCAGCCAGGGATTTTCATTCAGAGAGCATTTTTAAAACAAGAAACTACTTAAAGGAAAACAAAAAGAAACAGATAAATGGTTAACCTGGTTAACCAGGTTGATGATTCCAGATGACAAACAGGTTGTTTAAAGTCAATGTCTTTGATATTATATTGGAGTTAATATATACCACTGTTTAGCAAAAAATGCTAGAGCAGTGACAGGACAGCAAAATTCATCCAGTAGGTTAAGCAGAAGAATAAAGATCTTTTAAAGTAAAGTTCAGAGACTGAAAATAATTTCTGGAAAATAAGAAGAGAAAACTGCATCAATTCCGGCAAGTTCAAAACAAAGCCTTAACAGACTAATTGAAGAGTTATTTTGAGGTCGAACTTGTTAAAATAATAAAAATTTATAACAAGTTTTTGAAAGAACAGGAGTTCTGCTAGAGATTTGCATTGGACACACACAAGTTATAACGTAATGTAATGTTATAACTTAAATATTATATTAAATATGTTATATATCATGTTATATGTAATGTTATTTGTCATCTTAGATACGTAATATATATTGTTATTATGTTATAAATATACTCTTTATATAGCTATATATAACATATGTTATATAGCTATACATAGATATATATAATTTCTAGCATATATGGCACATATAATTTTGTATATATAATAATATATATGTTCTGTATTACATTGTAAGTTGTAGTGCTAATGAAAACAAATAAGAAGCCTGTGGCAGGTGCACATACTATTACTATGCTTAGTCATGATTGAACTATGCTGACTCATCAAGGGCTTTTCTTCAACTTTAACTCTCATCTTTATCTTTTTAATAACTATGTTAATAATTTTTTACTTCAGTGAGTACAGAATCAGATTCTTTATAAGTATATGCACAGACCCCATTTGTATAGGATAATCTAGATTTTTTCATTCTATCTCTGCAATGGGGTTTTATAGCCTAAGCCAAAGATGATCCCATTCAATGCTGGTAAGTCATCCCATTTGCTTTATAGGCAAAAGGACGTATCATGTGCATCAATTTGGATATTGATTTGTGCCTGTGTATAAAGCAGTGAAAGGCTTTATGTCTGATTTTCCAAGTTATTTTTATTCTCTCTTTTATTGTTTCAAATTTTTATCACTACCTCTTCAGTGTCACCCTGATTTGCACAATATGGTTGGCATTATCCTCAAAAGCAAACAAAACTTTTCCTATAAGATAATTTAATAGAAAATTTATGATTATACTAAGGCAGGATAATATTTTATAGGGTGGAATACATTAAATGTAAACAAGTAGTCTGAGGAAATTAATTCATTATATTTGATCTCTCATATTTTTTTAAAGCACAATACCTGCTGTCTTATTCTGACATTAACAGGAAATTATTCTGATATATTAGTAAAATACTTTCTTCTTATGTTAAAATCCTCCTTATTTTAAAATACTCTTTTTGTGATCTGTTGTGACTGCCGGTGTCTTGAGAGCATATTGAAAAAAGGAGGACTTGTAATTCAATGAGATCTGGGTTAAAGTAATTAATTGTAAGACTTTGTTTGTGTTGTATGTTTGTAAGAAGTGCTATGTATGAGAGCAAGAAAAGACCTTAAAAATGATCCTATCTGGCAGCATGTGAAAGCTGAAGAGGTATTCCAAAAAAAAAATTTATGGAGATTCTTTAAATGCTTTAACACAGCAAATGTTTGCTTTTTTCCACTGTATAATGTTATGGGCATTCTCCACTTATAATTTCTTGGAGTTAAATTCTTCAGCTCCATTTAAAGGCCACAGAAAATAATGCAGATCTGAATTCTGATTGTTTACTTTTTAGTTGAGGGATAAGTGAAATGTTAAGATCTGATTTACCCTGACTTCTTGGAGGATCTGTATAACTCCTCACATCTTACTTTGAGAGGTAGTTCAGTTCAGTCTATTACCTATCTTCTTCAGTATTCATTGGATCTTTCATTAGTGAGAGTTTAATAAAAGTAAAAATAATTTATTTTCCAACACTAAAATTCATAGATTCTTATGATAATTCAAGTTTAGGAGGAAATAAACTGTTTTTCATGACAGAGGAGCGAAATAAGACTGATTTAGTTTTATTCTGACATATGGCTTTGCCATGAATGGCAGTTACCTGTTTTGCAGTCTTCAGCCAGAATAGAGAATGTTACATACAGAAACTGCTGCATGCATTAGTGTACAGGCACTTCAGATGGACATCCAGTTGTGACAATATCCCAAAAAACCTAAGAGAACTTCCCACATAATGCTGTCCACTTGGCACTGCTGTATTTGTCTTCTCAAGCTTAATTTTCTGTGCATTATTGAAATACAATTATTTACAAGTCCTGAAAAAGCCTATCTTTTAACATTTGGTCCTCACAACATACTTATGAACTAATAGAATTGCAATTATTAAGTTACGGATCTCATTTTGACATCTCCTGGGGCAGTTCCTGAATTCCTAAATAATTAATTCCTTAATAATTAATACTACACCCATTCTTTCTTGTGACTGGAGAATACGCAGAGTCTCTAGTACCAGTTCTTTCAGAAGACACACAGATACTGCAGACTCAAATCAAGACAAAAAGTAAATGACCTGATTAGACTTCTCCTACTTGTTTATGTTTGTGAATTTTTACTATGACTATAAATATATACTAACTATATTATCGTGAAGTGTGTGTTTAAAAAGTTTCTGCTAGTGTTATGAAACTAGTTATGCAGATCAATGTAAATCATCCATTTAGCAAATTACAATAAGTAGATGGAAATATATTTAGAAGCATTAATTTTTAAGAAGAAAACAATGACAGTTTGCACTCTACAAAACTCTTATATTCGAATAAAAGAATTCTGAGTTTTCCATTCACTGTATGTTGTATAAACATAAGGACAATGGGGTACAAATAAAACTCAGAGGAACAGATACATGCAATAATAGGGAGATAATATTTAGAGTTATGGGAGATATTGCCTGGAACTTCTCCAGAAACTGCTGTAGTTTTCAGTTACTGTTATTTAAAAAATAATATTGTTGAATGTTTTTTTTCCTCTTCAACCAAAAAAAATGATCTTTTTTCAATGTAGTATTAAGATTTTGAGACTTTTGCATTCAATGGCAATGAGTACAAGTAAATTGCTTGAAAAGAGATGAGCCAAAGGAGAAATGAGAATTAAGAAAACCAAGAATTTTTATTTTAGAGAATGATTTATGAGGTAACATTAAGAAGATAAATACATGCAATCTGAGTAAGTGATATCTGAGGTGGAGCAACAAGCTGAGTGCAAGGGTGAACACTTGCATGAAGACAAAATATATTCACAAGATATGTAACAGCATAACGGAGTTGACAGTAGACAGGGGAATTTCAGGCTGGCTATCGTTGTATTTCTTAGCACACCTGTTTGATAGAATAAAAAATGATGGCTTGATTTAGCAATCTCAGAGAGTTCAAGTTGCAAAAGTAATGGCCTGCCTTTGATGGTATTTGAATATTGAATGAATTCTCTACGTAATTCCAGAAGCCTGATTTTTTTCAATTTTTACTTCCCAAATATTAAAAAAACCCACCTGTTGGATATTCTCCCCTGGGAACAAAGCAATTTTCAAAATTATTGGTACATTAAAAATAAACTTGAAAATTTTGAAAAGATCAGTATTTCATATTAAAACAGCAGTTTTAATTTTTAGAAAGTGTTCTATGCAATTATTGGTTCATATTCCCTCAGAGTGAAGACATATGGACACAGGAGACAGTGACAGCAAATCAACTTTGTTCTTCAAAAGATATAGTACTGGTAGATTTTTATACCCTGTTTCCTGCACAAGCCTGATAAGTACAGAAAACGCTAATCCATTTGTGCACAGAGAATTGTGAGAAAGCTAGAAATTGACGTTTAAGTCAGGAAGTAATTTGAACAGAAACTTACTTAGTATTTCTATATATGCATATATTTTTTCTCATTAAAACGAAACAGGTACTAAAAAGTTTCATTGGATTATTTGCCTTTATTCAGTTTTTCCAGTGAGATTGAGAATGATTATCTGGAGAATCTCATTCTTCAAATGCTTGTTTCTGTAGTCAGCTTTCTTTTATTTAATTATGCTTAGCCAGATCTTCTTAAGGGCATTGTAAAGTTTAAATCACTGCTTGCATATGCTGAGAGATACCTGAATGGAAATTAGCATAGCTATGTAAAGTATTATGATTATTTTTATTTTACTCTACACGAAGCTGTAGATTCCAGATGACTGATGTTTGGTGAATAGTTGCAATGTTTTTTTCCATGAAATGTAATGGGAATCCATAAATATTCTCTGCTCTCTAGTTAAATCTCTCTCTCCTTCCTTCCTCTCTTGTCCTCCCTGCCTCCCAACAGCTTTTGAAGGTTTGTTTCTGGACATTAGCATTCTCTATTTATAAACATCTAGAGTTACCAAGTTTTGCAACAAGGGCCATCTTTGAGGAAGGTTATTTTCTCCTCCTTAGTCTGTAATTATTCTATTTACAGCTCTAGTTTAGTAACCATTAGAGTCTGTTATACAATTATTATTGATTCCATGAGGTTTTGGAACAAATCTTAGGGCTCTGATGAATAAGCATCCTTGCTTAAGATAACATTTAAACATGTGGTTTTTAACGGGTACAGTCAATAAAACTTGTGTACATGATTAAAATTAAGCAGTCTTTAAGCACTGAAGCAGGAAGAACTTAATCATATGTGTAAGAGTGTTTTGAACAAGAGCTTGGTAATGATTCTTAAGAGTTTTTTGAACAAGAACCTAGTAATGTGGTTTTCAAACCTTGGCTACAACTTCAATGTGTGTTTTACTGATTATGCAGAAGTTCATTTTTCCTTGGCCTGTTGCTATGACATTTTCTTTAGAGACCCTATGCTGTTACAAATGAGTACATGGCACATAAAAGAAAGAGACACCTCTGGTTATTCAGGACAAAGACAACTACATGTCTTCAGATTTATATATAGATGAAGAAGGTCCAAGAAGGGGGAATAAACTTTGTGTTTTGTCTTCCTGCAGAAATCTCATCTCATAAGAGTGGAGGATGTAGATTGTCTTAGGTGATTTTATGATGGAGGATAATATCTGAGATAGAATTTAATTTTTAGCATTCAGTCATACAGTTTTCTTAGTATTCTTCTTAGTGATAGAGTTAACGCATATTAAAGTAATTTCAGTACCACACTAACGAAGGTCAGTTTGCTGGCTTTTTTTTTCTCCTCCTTGTTCTAGGCTGTAAGTAGTCCTTTGCTGTCAGTTGTAGTTTAACTGTTCCAATATCCTTTGGTTTTTATCTAAGAACTGTAGAATTTAAAATTATTATTGTAATTATTTTTTAAAACAATCAGGAATCAGGTTCATTGCCAGATTTACAATTAGATCAAAGATATTTCATTTAATGTATTTGCACTATGGAGTATCATGCATTATTGAGGAAGTACGGGGAAGAGTTGCTTGTAATTTAGTTGACATTTTATTTTCAACATAAAATACTAACTGAACCAACTGAACTGTAAGCCTTAGGTGAATAGATTTCTCTATTTGTGGTATTTACTGCGTGGATAAATTAGGTGTACATAATAACCAGCTGTCAACCTCCAGATGTAATACAGTCAAGCTGCATAAATTCTGCAGACTTGGACACTATGACTTTCCCTGATGTAGAGCTTGGTGGGCTGCTGTAAATAATTTCATACTGTGTAACCTAATTTCATGCCAGCTTTGTTTTTATTTTTATTTTTCTAGTAATTTAATGAAAAGCATGTTTTATTAGCAAAGTCTGATTGCAATGAAACTGTCAGAGCTCTAGTTTTTGAGAACACGGAGGCAGAAGAAACCAGAGAATGTGAAAATTCAGCTACAGTGCTTGTAGAAAATAACAGAAAATGAATGAGTGAAGAGTTCTCACTTCTAATAAAATGCTTAGCTGTAATGCAAATATTACAATATCAGTAATACAATCTGGGGTTTTCTTCTCCTTTCTTTAATTTTGTTGCTCAGGGTAATGATGGAGTAAGGTCTTTAAGAGCCTGAGCTGCTCACTAATTTCAGTGAAGCTGATGAATAAATTGGATGGTATGACTAACCATCAAAACTGCTTTTATTCTCTAATGTAAAAGTTTAAAAAGCCTGTTAGATTTTTGAAGGATGTTGATGGGTAGAAGGGAAGGAGAGAGGATGAGAGAAACATGTCAGAAAAACCTTGAACTCCGTCGAGCTTTGTCAGAAAGCAAAATGAGAAAATAAGCAACATACTTTATCAAATCTTTGGACTACTACCTTTTTTCTCTTTAATAAAATTTTAACAAAGGATGATCATATTATGAGAGAAAACAGTTTTAGAGCTGTAGATCTTCCCAATTTAGGCGTATCAGGATTCTCCCTCACCCACTAAACAGCAAAAAAAGTTGCAAATTGATATATTAAATGGGCTTGAATGTATCCTAATGCTTTACTAGTGAAAATTATATCACCAGCTCAAATCCACTAAATAAAATGAAAGAAATTTCAACAGTTAGGTGTACATAAATGGTGTAACAGCAACTTGAAAACAGGCAAAAGATAAATATTTTTTAAATGTCATTAAAGAGTAGTCCCATATGTGTCCCATATGTTCATACAAAACTACCTGTAAATTGAGTGACTGGAAACCTCTAGCTCAGTGGGATTAAGATTTGGATTCAGGAGTCACTGGAATATAAACAGGTCATTTGACTGCTTCAAGCAGATTAGTTATAAGCATGTCTTTTCGTATTTTGGGATAGCTTTGCTTTTTAGTATGTCAACCTGGATTTAATGGAATGTGAAAACATTGTTTAAAAAAGTAAAGTGGCATGGAATTTTGGCCAAACTAAGCAACAGAGTGGATACTTCTAGTCTTGCAGCTTGTGTTGATCTTTGTATTGCTATCCTCAGTCTTATCAGTAGCTGAGACAAGGTTTCATGATCTACAGTTCTGCCTTTGACAGCAGTTTAGATAGCTGAATCAGTCGTTTGCATGCCAATTCAAAAAATAACCCAATGAAAGCTGCAAACCTTTTTTTGGAGTAAAATACTGAGTTAAATTCAGATTATTATTAATAAATGTGATTTTGTTGATCAATCTTTAATGATATTTTTAGCCACCTTTCATAGGTACATGATAAATCAAAGTGTAATTTTGCATACTTTGGACTAAGTAAATTTTTGTTCAGTTGCTGGTTTTCACTTGCTAGAGAAGTAAAAACACTCTGATGAAATATATAAACTGAGGTTTTCAAGAATTGATTCCAAAGATTAGTATTGTTATTTTTTCACGTGATAGCAATAACTTAAATATGAATTACTAAACAATGTTATGTTAGATAACTTTTTTGCTCCTGTCTTACAGTAAAATAGAAATATGGCTCTATAAAGAAAAAATACTTTACGTTATTTCATTTGTTTCCATGAGTAATTCCAGCAGAAAATCTAAGTCAAACTGCTCCAGATAAAACTCTCTATTTCTGTTCTAACTAAAATAAATCAGAATCTATAAGTCAGTGGGTACTTCCAAACCAAAATCAGGTATGGATTTGATTAGCCTTCCCCTGTTTATGAGGGCTCGATATAATAGTTTTCCAAATTAGTGTGTATATTCCCTGTTTTCAAGTTACATGTACCTTGAGACTCTGCCATACTGAAATGGAAGTAAAGTGTCAATTCAAACTTCAAGTAACGTACCAGAAAAGAACTTGTGGGATTTGGGGGAAATATGAAGTTGACTTTTATGAAACTAATACTTCTTAATTTTATTTTGTATAGTAGTGTAAGGGAAAAAAAACCACACACAAAAAAAACCCAAACCAAACCAAAAAAACACCCAAGGCTAAAGGTAGGCAAAAAACCCCTATTGAGTACAGTTTTGAACTTAAACAGTTTTGCTGACAGGTACAGATTTCATTTTATCACTTTGAAGAAACTATTTTCAATCTATATCAAATATTTGCTAAAGTGCAACAATGACGAAACTCAAGTGGCTAAGCCTGTCAGCGGAAGAGGTTTCAGACACTGCAGGATACAGTGGGCAAGAGAGTCGTAACACAAATTTGGGAGCCTACACTTCATGTAGAGAAACTGCATGACTGTAGCAAGGAATAGTGCCAGCTAGCCAGGCTTCAGAAAGAATGGGAAGAACTTTCTGGGAACCGGAATGGATGAGGCAGGATTTGCTGCCACATGAAAAAGCATTTCATTGTGTGGAAAAAAATTGTATCTTGACAAGTTAGGATATAGTAGGCAGAAGGTGATTTGTATGCTAACATTTCTAGTTCCATCTTTTGAAGGTGCTTTGAGTTCTCTATATTGAAAACACTTGTAGTTTTTATTTAAATTAAAATAAGCTTTTCTGCATTAAAAAATTCCTCTGATATTTTGATGCATTTTACTGTGGAGAGGTGATCTAGGTACTTCCAGTGCAAGACTGTGGGCAATTCAAGGTTTGATCAGAAAGAATTAAGCACTTAGCTTGATAAGATTTTTTTTGTCTATGCCCTTACTCACCTTTCTACACCTTTAAGTGCCTCATAACTTTTATGAAGCTATCCACTGGAAGATTTTAGAAAGTGTTCCAGACTATTAAAAGCTGACATGCAATACTGTCCTTTCTTGCTCTCTATTTCACGTGCTAGGCAGCTTGATACCATTTCTGTCAATTTTTTACCACTCTGCTTTAGTGTAGCTCTTTTCCCTTCACATAAGTTCCACAGGCTGATGTAAAGGTGCCTTCCATCAACTTTAATTCAAAAGGAAGTTCTCCAAATTCTGAACAGGTCAGAAATCCCTTAGTATGTTACTCATGGTTTTGTATCTTTGCTCTGGCAGAGGATTTTTTTGTTTTGGTGTCCATGTCCCCGCCCCCCCTCCCAAGTCGTCTATGAACTCATTTTTCAGATGTTATTGTTCATATAATGAGTAGTTAATTTTCAGGATTTTCATATGTTTCAAGCCTGATGTAGTCTACTTTGGGCCTGACTCTTCATTTAGTCATGTAGTTTTTTGGGCTTCCCTACCTTCCTCCACTCTAATGACTCCTTCCATACTTTTGATTTCTCACCCACTTCTTATGAAGAAGGTTTGTCTTATATAAAACTTATTTTATCTTAAATTCTGGTTTGGCTTTACTTTAAAACATAAGTTAAATACCCTTATTAAAAAAGTAATTACCATATGACCTGCTAGTATTTAATAAAAGGCTGCCAAAGACATATGTCCTCATCTTGTGTTTCAAGATTTCTTTTACTTAGTAAAATCCGATTAAATATTTCTTACAGTTGAAAATAGTCACACTGAATCTATGATTCTCTAAGTAATCAAGATCGAGATATGTTCATTCATCTTCATGTCTTAGCCAATTTAAATTTATTTCTGTTTTTCAAATCTTTCAGTAATTTTTGTTGTGGAGATAAATAAGGAATTAATTTCTGATTTTTAACACTGCTTGCCATAATATGCTGTAGTCTCCAGGTTCACAGAGGAAGGGGCTTGCTTATATGAGTCCAATTTCTCTCAAATGTTTAATTTAACACATTACCCTTTGTATTTTGCTCTGCAGTTTTTCTATAGAGCTCATGTTCCACTCTGACTGTTCAGCACTATGAAGTAAGATATAGTATAAATTCCAAATGGTTGTCAATCAGTGTGATACTAAAATATTGCAGAGAAGAAATTACCATGTGTATTTTAGAAATCTTCTCAAAATACCTTCAAAAGCCTATGCTTTTATTGTAAATGCAGTTGATTTCACCTAGCTGTAGCCATGCAGTGGCTATATTGTAAGCCCGCATGGAATATACAGTATGAAACTGTGAATTCTGAGACACTTGAACTCAAAACCAAAGATAAGCCAATGCTGGAAGAATATAACCAGAGTGCAGTATAAGGAATAATTTTTACTATAGGCTTTACATTTATTGATACCTTCCATGTGTTTTAATGCTTCATGGAATTTAAACATTTGTATGCAAATCTTTAATCAAATCTGACATAAAAATACATTAATTAAGAGGGCTTAACAGAATTAAGTCCACTGGGGAAAAAATCAGATGTGGCTTACACCATTGTTATTCCTTTTACTTGTGAATTCACCCAACTATCATGAGGTTTAAGGTTACTTCATCATATTACAGTAGTAGAAAGTAAGTGCCAGTTAAGCAGAAGGACTGTTTTGCCAAAATTCACCATAAAAATAGCAGTAAAAAGAAAGTCTCTTCTTATATCCAGATAAACATCAAAATTTTACTATGCCTGTACAATGCTTGTTAAAACATTTGCATATGCTTTATTTAATAAGTGCACATCTAATTGTATTCTTCTGCTGTTTTCCTTGTGCCAGCCCAGATACTCATCTGTCAGTACAGGAATCTAAACCAGTAGAAAATTACTTTATGAAAATCAGCTGATCAAGCAGAATACCTTTCTTCTGGTTTAACTATGTCTTCTGGATATTTGGCTCTGATATCACACAATGTGCATTGGGCAAGAGTTAAGGGCTTGAGCACATAACTGTTTATGGAAATACAGATCTGTAGCTTGACTCAAAATAGAATCCAACAGCACAAAGGAAAATAAGGTGCAAAAGATATTTGCTTATCAAAACTTCAAATTACTGAATGGGAAATTGGTTTAAAGCAATACCATGAGAAAAGTCCATGTTTTACCTATTTCTTTAATTCATTGAAACACATATGCATAAAGATAAATTATACATGGAGAGAACAAACTGGTTCTGTGTTTCATAATAAATTTTTCCTTAGAATAGACTCATATCCTATGAGCGAGAATTATTTCTTAATAAGGCTAAGGTTTCTGGCCAGTAAGACCAAGGATTGGTGGTTGAATAGTTTGAGCTTTGTTAGTTTTAAAACGCCATGATATTTAAACTTGGTCTTCAATACTGCCAACAATACCTGCCAAAGAACTTAGTAACATTTAAAACACTGCCAAACTTCTGACTCACTCCAGAAACAGACTATCATCATCTATGCAGTATCTAATAAATATTAATGCACTGCAATACTGCTAGGTCCCTTCAGTTAATGGCTGCTTCTTTCCTGTTTGGGCCCATTTTTACCTAATTTTTTTAATTTTTAATTTTTTTTAATTAGGCTTGTTAATTACCTGTATGTCAATGTTTTGCTTTTGCATTTGTCTCCACCTTTGTTCTGCTAGAGTAAATTAGCTCTCCTTTACTGTCCTTTTGTAAGGTAAACTATTTCTTTTGATCTTACCGGAAATTCCACTGTGTACTTTTGAGGGTCCTTTTTTCTCTTCTTTAACCATATGTTATGGATAGATGGGAACATTAATTGCATTGTCATAATTTCATTTGAAAGGAAGTAGAGAGCCCTTAGGATTTATTATCTAGGTAACTTGCGGAGTGCATGTCTATATTCAGTAGTAATTTTTATCGATTGTAGTGGGACTGACTTGCTTTTGAAAAATCTCATAGCCCATAGTGCTATAGTTTCATTGTTAGATCTAGCTAGATTAAGTTGATCTGAGTATATTTTTATGAATTGCTCTAGTTTGCAGCAGGTATATGACTAAGATTTCCTTTGGAGATCCTCATTTACTTTTGGAAAGATGCAAATTGTTACGTGCTTAGTTCTCTCTGGAAAATGGCTCTTAACTTTTACAGACTTAATATTTGGAATTAAAATAATTCCCTCGTAATTCTGTATAAGCTAGAGGGGCTTCAAAAGCATTTGATGTACCAGTCACAGCTTGAGTCTCCTGAGAGAAGTTTACTGACATAGCTTTAATTCCCAATTTGAAATAAAAGGTATTGTTCTAAATTTTTTGCACATAGTATTTATCCTTTTCTTTCAGTCATTTTTTATGAGTTAGTGGAAAATTGAATAGCAGTTTGCATCCACACATACCTACAGATGCTAGAAGAGTAAAGTCTATGTAATTATACAGATGACAATACAATAATAAGTAATCAATGAGTCCAAAGCTGCTCTCTATTAGACATTCCTTGTTTTTCTTCCTTCTAAGGAGTCTGGCTCAGTTAGTTACTGAGCCAGTTATTTTAAACACATATTTTGTAAATATCTAGGTTTATAACTCATGTTCTTTTCTAGGTGCCAAATAGCAAATATAGAACTTCTCCAGAGCTCTACAAGAAAGCTATGCCACTTCTTGGTGTTTCACACTCTTCTCTGTTCTTAGCTTCCTAACTTATTTCAAATCGATTAACCTAATATGTCACTGTTTCAATCTGAGGCATTATGTCTTCATGTAATAAGGGACTATTGATTCTTTTTCCCAGTCTAATGAAACAACACAGATGAAAAAATATTGTCCTTGTTTCACAATACTTAAAATTGTGTTAGAGATGGATTTTAGTAAGCAGCTGACCAGAAGCGCTAGGCAAGTAATGAAAAGCTACATTAAGAGGAAAAAAACAATCTGTTTTCCAAAAAGACAAGATACACAGAAAATATTTGTAAGAAATTGTTTAACTGTATATATTATCAAAGCCAAAAATCTTTTTTAGCACATTTTTTTGTCTTACAGATGCTGGTCAACAGATATTAGTAAAGGTGTCTTATGTCAGTAAAATGAAACTAGAAACATATAATAGGAGTGCATAAAAAGTTAATTTTAATTTGAGAACTCAACAATATTCGTTGTATTTCTAAAGTCAAGCAAGAATTGAAAACAAGAATTGACTTTCTTCTTTGCTTTATGCATTTAATATAATCTGAATTTCTCTTCATTTCAATCAGATATTGAACAAGGTTGGGAAGTTCTTATCTATCTCATCTACCTTTGTACTTTATGAATACAATAGTCTTTTATTAGTGTAGCATAGCATTGTGTTCATTGCAAACTGTGAGGTTACAGTTCAACAGAAGATCAGGCCTTTTATAGATAAAAACAGGAAACATTTTAATTTGCTAGACAATATAACATGTCAAATTTTGTTTTGAAATCTTTAATATTTTGTTGGTCAAAAAATCAGTTACCATTATTGCCATTATATATATATTGCCATTGCTATTATATTTTTTACTACATTGACTAAGCATTCACACATTTTTTTTTCTTATGGGAAATATGAAACAAATTTAACAGTATTGGCCAGTTACTAGAGTTTAATTAAAAGCCAAAATCCTTAATTTTGATATATTTGATGTATTTATATGGCCTAGATATAGCCATAATGTGAGAGGAGACAAATGAGATTTTAATCCAGCTGTATAGCTAATTGTTATGTATTGCTATAATATAGCTAATCTGTGATTCTGTATAGCTAATTGCAGGCAGTGGTGACTGTGATTTTCCTGGGCAAATCCATACCTAATATACTAATGGTCATCAAATCCTTACAGAGTTTGGAATATCAGTAATTAAAATTATGCTATTGCTTATCTTGGGACTTTTTTTTCAGGCTTCTAATACATATTTATTAAGCTATTTCTTCTAGCCCTGTTCTGTTAGATTCTTACATGAGTTTCAACATTCCAGAAAACAAGCACATACTCCAAGGACTGTCTACGGCACTTTAGTCACTTTTAAAAAACACTGTATAAATTATTATGCTCATCAGAAAGTCTAGCTTAACAATTTACAATGACATTTTAAAAAAAATCTTACCTAAAGCTGCTTTCTCATGTGACAGAAGCAAAATCATGAGAGTTCCAGTTGGATTTGATCAAAGTCAGTTTTATAAGATGCAAAAACCTTGTAAAAAACCCCATCGTTTATCTGTATCTTTAAGCATCTGAGTGCCTCTGTAACACTTACAATCAGTGTGTATCTTTGTGTGTATACAATAAATAATTTAGTTCATGAATAAATGACAGCACATCTCACCTTCCATACTTGAAAGTACTGGTAAACAGTGTGGCAGTTGCGCCAATCAAACTCACATTTAACTTTCCAAGACTGGTCCAGTGAAAGATACAAGGATTTTTAGGCTACCTCTGTCTGAAAATTTAGTCTAGTCATAATTCCAAAAGCTGCCTATATTTATCTTGTTCCTGCACAGAACATTATACTTAAGATTTGAGTTCATTACTTAATCTGTGATCTTTTGGAAATAATAGATGATCATTAAAATCCAAGACTTTCTGGAGCTGTAAAAAGTTTGAGCCAAAACATCTGCTGATCCATGCTACATTTATTTATGAGTAACTGTTGGAAGCCAAACTAATATTCTGCAAACTCTCAGGCAGAATTTAAAAACATCCAGGAATGTCTGTGAAAACACAACCTTTCTGATCTGATCACAAAGATCACAATAGAAGGATTTCAGCCCTGATGAGTGAAATTCTGTGAGACGGTGAACTATTAAAAGCTACATTATAATTCATTACACTAAGACTGAGGTAGGAATGGCATTATGGTTGTAAGTGTTGTGTAAATCCAGGCATAAATTTCACTTGAACAATGTACATAAGAGGTGCGGAAGTGACCCCTTCTTTCGAAGTTGAGCAAATATTTAAATATTTTACTAAATTTGGCTGCATTGTTAAGTGTTGTGTGTAGTAAGTACAGAGCAGATAGAAAACAGTACCAACATTTAGATATACTTCAAACTGAGAATTAGGCCTTAAGAACAAACTTCATGATTCACTTGTAATACATTTATTAGGTTTGCACTGTTTGTTTTGTGTAGATTTCTGTGTATTGTGGGGGTGTTGTGGTTTTTCACATAACAATGTCAGAAATGGTTGTCTCCTAAAGACTTTAAATACTTCAGCTCTAATCTGTACACAACCAGAATTCTCATTGTGCTCCAGCTGTTTTGTTTCTCCAGCAAAGCACAGCAGATACAAAATCTGCTTAATTGGCTAGTTAAGCAGATTTATAGTTGTTTTGCGATGCCAGAATGATGGTAAGTGATCTGCAATACATTAATACATACGGAGAAGTTTTGTTTCCTGGTTTTGAATTTGCTTTAAAATTGACTCCTAAATTTGCTTTACATGATTGCAAATCCAGACAGGACTATTGCAGCAACTAGAGACCATTGGTATTTCTGGATTAATTTTACCCATTATTTTTCTTATCTGTGTATTTCAGCAACATTTCTACTTGCAATGCAAATTATTTTTGATCATTGAAGTTACTTTGGTTTCTGCTCTGAAAGTCAGGTGGGTAGGTATTGAGAGTAATTTTAAACCATTATTTGTAGCCCTGTTAAGCAGCTGGAAAGAGGAGAAAGAAGGTTAGCAATTGGTCACTGTCCAGTGCAAACTGTTGAAATTGATTTGGTTTCAGGCTGAGAGTTAAAAGCAAGCTGATGCGTTATAGACGATGGATCTATACAACATTGTGTTAATATACACCAGGGGATTTTTTTCTGTCCCTGTTTTGCACTCAGCTTTAAAGGCAAGGGTCTCATTCTGATTCTTCTTTAGTACATTCCAATGTAAACCAGTAATGGCTCCGTTGAATCCACAGTGTTATCAGAGCCATACCGTTAGTGCTTGTGACTTGTCAATTAGGATAGCTAAGTGGTGTCTTTGCCCCTTTTTTACCTTTGCAGTGAGGACATGAAATCCTCTTGGATTTGCACTGATCAGTGGAAAATTCTGCTCTGTTAGTGGAATGTATTCATGACAATGCTTGCAAGGAAACGTGCTGTTTGAATCTCCTCTTTTAATGGAAAGTTGTCATTTATTTTTGTATGAAACATTTATTAACTACAGCTGCTAGTCTTGCTCCAATGAAACTGCTAAAGTTTTTTAATACATATTTTAAAAACCAAACAAGGTTATGTTAGTTCTGAAAGTTGGATCCTGTGGTCTTTTATTTTTCTATGACTGGATTTGGTCAAGCATCCTGTCTGACGTGTCTCCAGATATCATTTACGTGTGGCAATTATTTTAAGCTTCTAGGCTTCAGACTGAGTACACACACTGCCATTGAACTCAGGGAGAATGTCTAGGTTTGATTCAAACATATAGATTGTCTGTATAGCATTCCCTCCTGAGAGCTAGAATTTAGTCCAATTGCTTGTTTTGTACTCTGTCAGACAAATGTTCAATAAAACCTTTCACAGAGTCTTGCTGAAGTTGAGAATTCTAGTGTACTAGGTGGCCTGCAGTAGCAGCAGCACGAGCAAACAGACAGAACAAGCTATGTCTAACCAACAGTCCCATCCCACTTCAACACAGCTTAGTTACCTCTAAACGATATTTTGAGTGTTAGAGGCCATACAGGCACTCTAATATAGAGTTTTTGCCCAAGTAAGATCTGGTTTGTCATCTCAAGGATCTTGAATGCCTCTGCTGTTTGACTTCTAGCCATTTATAACGGGATATGCTTAGACAGTCCCTGAAGACAGTCCCAGTCCCCTTCAAATCTTTCTTCATTCTGGACCACGTACTCCTTCTTTCCACTTCCCTCTTTTTGTCTGGACCTCATCTCTTGTTTCATCTCCTTGGTAAGCCAAATGAGATCATTCAAATGGCAGAAAGCTAACGCAGAAAACTAAATGTGCTAAGACAGGGAGACAGAAGGACAGGCTGTATGAGAGAAAAGGATTACTCCTTTTAAAGGGCAGGGATTATTAGATCAGTTCAGCTGTTTAATCCTTATTAATGCTTATGACCTTAGCTTCAATGTACAAACAGGTCTAAAAAAAATAAATATGGCTGTGTGGAGCATTTAAACCTTACCATTGATTGTAAGGATTAGAACAGAAGAAGTTACATGTCAGTGAATTTTCTGAATAGAGACTTCCTGAAACTCACACAGTGCTCTCTCCCCCTTTTGGAGATTACATAATAATTTTCCATAGTTCATGGAGATACGGTTTTTCCGTTAAGTTTTTGATATATGTAGATGCCCATTTGTTCAAGCTGTTGAAGAAGGCTAAAAGGGGTTTCTTCACTGATGAGCCTCCATTAACTATCACAGCCATTTCTGAGGTGACTTCATTGCCAGAGTGACCTGACAACCAGTCCTCAATCCAAGTTCTTACGTTTTAGAGTGCTCACATGTTCAGTGGAACTGCACTTAAATCAGTGACCAGGGATTATTAGCCTTATGACAGAAGCTCTTAGGAACTGGAGTCCAAGACAAAATAAAAAAGCAATGATCAGCTTTCTACTGAAGTTTCCACTGAAGTTTTCAGTCTTGCATATATACACAGAGTCCATAGATTTGAATGGAATCCATAAGGTTTGTGAATGTAAATTCCACAGATAATCTCACAGCCCTGTTGCATAATTATAGGTATTTCCATAATCATCCCAAGCTTTTATAAACAAATCGCATTTCATCCTTATTTGCATTTTTAAAAGTGGGGGGTTTTTTAAAAGAAGCATGGAATGCTTTTACATAATTAGCTAAAATCCATCCTTAAGAGAAGCCTTATTGCCATTACTTTGTAAATCCTGGAATTATGATTATATTTGTTGTAAAGCGCTCTCCTTACTTTAGGAACCTGGCATTAGGACAATGTGTTTTCCATTACGATGACAAGTACATATAAAACACAAATCCCACTTGAGAGTCTAAGCTGTTTGAAGGGTTTTAGTGTCAGCCACTCATTTCTAGGAGGCTGGATTAAGAATTGGAAAAGATGCTTTATTAGAGCACTACAGCTGATACATTAATCTGTATCTGCATGTCAAGAATACAAAGTGTATTGAAAGGTCAAACTTTTATATTGCATATGACAACTACATAGATTTCTTCTTACACTGAGTCATTGATGTTTACTACTTTCAAAAGTCATTTTTCCTGAACAAATCCCACTGGATTAATTCCTCTCTTTAAAAAAAAGCAATACATCAAAATTATGTTATCCTATATGGAAGAGAAGTAAAAGCTGCCTTTAGCTATTTTTTCAAATCTATATTTCTGGACGATGTTTTTCTGGACTTGCCTCTCCTCTCACTTATATGCTTGTGATACAGGACCATCTCAGAAATCAATGATACTACAGGACTCTGAGTGCGGTATAAGAGAAGCTTCAAGGCCTATGTGTTTATTCATAGACACTACTGAAAACTTCTAAATACTTAGTTCTTAATGCATAGAACCGGTTGCTAGCCAGAGACTTTTAAGATTTAGTAATATTTCTGTAGAAGTGATTTAAGACAGATTCTATCTGTCTGTGCTTTTTAAATTGATCTATTCATACTTGACAAAGACATAAAGATCCATATTGTTTTATGTAACTGGACAAGCATCTTTTGCCCAAGATGCTTTACCTTCAGGCAGTAAGATTGAGTGATCTGACAAAAGTATGCTCTTTATTGCAGCTTTCAGACGTAAGTTTGCCATTGTCACCCCCTTGTTGGACCTATTATGAAAAATTAAATAATATTTAATTCTTTATTTGTTCTGTTCAGATGTTGCTCAAAGACTTTGATCTTCAAAATCCTTTCCTATTTATATATGCCTCTACAATCTCCTCTAAACCAACTCTTCTGTCATTTTCTAATTAGCTTTAATAAAGTTTAAATTCTTCTGCAAGGAGCTGATCCTTAGCTGAATGAGTTGTCACATTGTCATGCTGGTGAAGGTTGGGTGGTTTCTTATCTGGCTTCTTTGTCATTAAAGGTGGACACACTACTTGTGTCCCAGAAACAGAAAACTATTATTGAAGCAGCAGGTAAACAGGAGAATTTACAAAAATTTTCCTTCTCAAGATCAGGTTAAGGGAAACAGAAGATAGCAGTTCTTGGTTTTATAAAAGATAGTTTTCAATCTTGAGCCACGTATATTACACAGATGACTGAGGAAGAGTGAAAAAAAATGTTTTGAAAAACTACTTTTGCTGTTTGCTTTAGAAGAAAGAGCATGCTGTTACTTTTCAGCTAAGAAAGCGCCAGACAGCAAGCACATATGAAAATTAAGTAACAATCTCTAACTAGTTATTGGTTTGGAGTTGTAAGGTTAAAGTTGCTAAAGGATTTGGAAGTATTTATGAAGTTGCATGTTTTTAGAACAAGAAGCATGTTACATACACACTCTTCAAAAAACAATAGTAGCAGTGTGAATGGAGGAAAACTGTATAGAAAGCAGCAGAGAGAATACAATATAGTGCTCATCTGAAAAATCCTAATTTTATTTATAGTGCTATCTTTATTTGTATTGGTATTATTTAATAAAATTTCACTGATAGATTCTACATTTGTGTTGAAAGTTTGAGCACGTGAGACAGTTGCAAGTAAGATACTAGAAATCCACTGATGCTTTTACTGTAGCTATAGACAAATGACCTATTCTAGTACTCTTGCAGTAGTGGAGCACAGCTTTCACTTCTCCTCAGAACTCATATTCAAGCCACTGTACGAGTAATTCAGTTTCACATCTGTTAATACTAAACCTCATTAGAAATCAAGTGGAATCCAAGCCTGACTTTTTTTATTTATATATTGATCCAAATTCATTTCTGATGCAGGTGCCTTGATTTCAGGGCTTTTAAATCAGTTTTGCTTTCTTGCTCAGTGAGAACATTGGCACTGCACCAGAATGCAGGATTTTTAAGAGACCTTTGCTGCCTTATTGGGTAAAGTGTTTTTCTGTGACTTCCTATTCAGCCAAGACAAGACTGCTTTTGGTAACCAAACTCTCTACTGCATTGGCTATGTAGATTAACTCAGCAATCTCTAAATGCAATGAATTTAATGTTATACAATTACCAATACTTTAAAATATATTTCTCTGGATTTGTTTTTTACAACTTTACACTGTATCAGACTGATTAAGAAAATTATTGCAGGCAAAAAAAATATGTCTTACTGTCAAAGAAAAAGGTTGAATCTATCAATTATAAAATGAAACTGCAAGAGAATGTACAAATATGTAATAGGAGTGTTTCATTTTTTTCTAGTAGTTTTCTCAAGTTCCCCCTTGATCGCACAATACTGCCACAGGGAATAACTTTCAGATAAGTACATTTAAGTCAAATGGTATTCTAGAATGCAGTGAAGTTACTGTTGTCGTTCAAATGCTTTGCTTACATAATAGCATAGCTATTCTCAGTGTACAATATACGGGCCAATTTTGATATAACTACTAACTTGTCTGAGTGCTCTCTTACTTTTTGGGTGTGTCCATGTCTGCAACTACAGGATTCCATGATCGTTTTACAATCTAGTAAATATTTGTAACCATGGCAGAGATGAAAGAATGATTCACAATTTGGTCATTAGATGAGCTTTTGTTAGGAATAACCCTTTCAGTCTTATCCGGAGTAGTTGTCTCCAGTATCCCCTTATCTTGAGGAACATGATTCAGAAAACCTTGTCTCCTGTCTTTGCAAGCTAGAATAAAGTTTAGATCCTGATGCAGAAAAATACTGAATAATTAAAATCCTACTGACTTCAAAAGGAATGTGACTGATCACTTCATTTTTAATCTCTCTATGTGGTGCGAAGCACTAAATACTATTGTTAAGGGGGAAAGTATCAGCTTAAAGGCACATATTAATGTCATGTTTCTTATTTTTTGCCATTTTGTTTCTTTGAAAATTTTTGATGCTTTATGTTAATGGCGTGACAAAGCACTGGTTGTCTAGTGTACTACTGTATTGCATGTCTTCTGCACTTAGCCATGAATGGAGATTCCTTCTGAAATGCTCTAAATTTGCTCAGTCAGGGTGTGTACTTTACCAAAGCAGAGCTGAACTAATCTTAAAGAGCAATTATAGTATCAGTACAAAGTCATATTTTACCCAGGAAACTTGACTGCCAACCTGGAATACATTAAAACACATTGGTCAACACTTTGAAATATCTGACAGTTATGTTTATGGAGTAGCTATTAGGATGCTGTGAAAAATACAGTGTCATCCTACGTTTTTGAGAGATCTTTATTATGTGGAAGAACACATATTATTTCAAGAAATACTTTACCAAAATCAGCTATAATAAGCATGATTCAGAGTTCTTTAACTTCAAGACAAAGCAGAACAATAACAATTAAAGATTTCAGAAGCCAGATGACTATATTAAAATCTATTAAAATCTATTAAAAGGGCTTTATGTGTTTCAGGAAAGTCTAGGAGACATTCTGTGAATGAGTAAAAATCAAAATGGGACTGAAATTGAGCAAGAAATAATAGCAACAGATTATTTCTTTTTTAATCTTTTTAGTTGGTAGTGGACTGCAATTCTAAAATGATGTAGGGAAACAGCTGCTGGAGTGTAAGTTTTATGATTGCTAATTACAGAAAGGTTAAATTAAATTTGAGAGTAAACCAGATATAATTGGATGCTAAGTTCACGGTGTGGGTTTTTTTCTGTTTAAATATTTTATTTTAAAAGCTGCTTATAGTTCAGTTTATTCACACGCATGTAGTGTCACATAGAGATAGTTTTGCGAGGTTGGTAAAAGAAGCTTTGGTTGGCTTAAGCAAATTAGCCCTGCTGAGCAGAACTGTGCTGCTTCTAGCTAGCCTGTCTGACATCAGTTCAAGTGTGTCACTGAAACTGGTCCCCTTTTGCAATACCTTTTTTTTTCCTAGAAAAAATGTCTTTACAAAAGACTGTTCAAGAATATATATTTAGAAATTCACTAATGACAATAACTCTCTAAGAGAATGGCACCCTTCACAATGGCCTGAGAACCACAAGGTACAGCATATATAAAACAAAAACTCTCAAACTCAGCTTGTTTTGTCTTTTTTGACACCTGTGGTGATTCATATTTCTAATAGATAGATTAATCTTTGGTGAGTCAGTGGCTGTAGCCTTTTCACAGCTTATAGAGACCCTGGATAAAATACTGGATGTGTTAAAATCAATGACAACCATCCATGTTCCCAGATTTAATCAGCAGTTACTGGTGAGTTACTAATTCTGGCACACTCAGTGCTGTAAGTGCATCAGGGTGCATCTGCTTGAGGGTGTTGTCCTGTAGGTGTATAACCAAGACCTGGAACAGAATGACACAAGGCCAAACCTGTAATCAGCCTGGCAAAGGGAAGCAAGTTTCTACCTTGTTTCTTGCACCAATAAGGAAGGCTATGAAAAACTTTATCCAAGAAATTCACTAATTCTAAGCCTGCCGAAATAAACATGGAAGTTTACATAGTAATGGTTTTTACAGTGTTGTAATACATTGGCAATATGTATAAATTAGAATGACATCTCTTTATTTGCTTCACATTGTGTAGGATAGGAAATGTTCAAGATTTACAGTTTCATGCGTTTTCACAAATACAGAACACAAGCGTACTTTCACATCAGTATGAATTAGAGGCTGTCCCACTGTGTGAAAACCACTATATATCCATTCGGAATTTCTTTTGAATAACAGAAAGAAAACCTTACAAAAGAGTCCATTCACCTGCAGCTGATATGGAGCAGTAGACTATTTTAATTACATTTCTTTTTAATGGGCACTAAACCACAAGGGAAATTTTGTTACTCACTCTCTGCAGTTGTTCCTGAGCTTCCAATCAATTTTTAATAAACTGATAGTGAAGAATTTTGCTTTTAACAAATTTACAGTGACTTGAAAATATTAACTGTATTACCACTGTTTAAGTTACGCACATGACCAAGCAACAATTTTCTCTTTGATCAACTTTCTGTTCCTATGACTATATTAGGAATACTTCTGTGTGGAATTTTGTGATGCTAATTAGTTTGGCTTCATATGTTTTGCTTGATTGTTTGGCTTATTTTGGAATATTACATTTGCCTTTGAGTGTCAATTTATTTGCACCTAAGACTATCAAGCAGCCCGTCACTTAGTTCTGTGTTGAAACGGGGCCAAACAGTGGCAACAACTATATATATATATATATACACACATATATATATCTGTTATAATAATGTCTTTTTTCTAAATAGATATGTGCTTGTTCTCCCCCTTCCTAAATAGGATAAAAGCTGAGTCACTACAATTCCAAATATAAAATCATGCATTCTGTTTCAATTTGCAGTAAATTAATGGGGATCTGGTGCTATACTATCCATGCATTCTTAGTCCTTGACCTTCTTGGAGTTTAGTCAAACTGATTATATCCAAGGCTGTATTAAAGTGTATGACAAATTAAAATCCCCGCTAACAGCTCTGCTTCCACAAGTTTTTCCTTCATTATCCTCTTACACAAGGTAGAACTAGCTAAACTTTTCTATGCAGGCTATTTCTGACAAATATCTTCTTTTCTATTTAAACTGCATTTTTAATAAGAACATCAGTTTACATCCTTGATATTCATGACTGAAAATGAGCAGTAGACAGGAATGGCATTACCAAAAATTATTTTTTCATTGCATATGACCAGATTTATCTCTATTTTACAGTAACTTTAACTAATGGAAATTAGGTCAGGAAAAAAAAAAAAAGATATATTTCCATAACACTTTGATGATTTAGGGGCATATTTTAACTTCTGAGTAGATTTCACTCAGTGAAGGTCAGCTGTTCCTGAGTGAATCAGGTGAGTTGCATGTATAAGTTTTGAAAGAAAAAAGTACACAAGCAAAATCCAGTGTTTGCTCACAGTGTTAATTCTAACTTCATCTGCTGCTGATACCTTGCTTTAACTGTGTTCAAGCATTAACTTTCTCACTTCTGACCTTAGGTTGTCTTTATTGATTTCCTTTTGACTTGTCTGCTTAGTTAACTGTCACTCATTGCTGAAAAGTGTTTTTTAAAAGCTTCTTTTAATCTTCAAAATAGTTACAACAGTAAATAAGTTATCACATCTACAGGTTAAAAAAATACACTAAAAATTGTCAAGAGGGGTTAGTACTGTCTAAAGCCCCATTAGCTCACAGAAATGTTGTTGTGTTGGTAGAGGTAGGACTTGCCATTGACAAATAAAGCTTTCAGGGACCTTCTAGTGTGCCCTCTAACATCAAGAACAGTTGAATGAAAGTTATTTGCTACAACATCTGAACATGCAATTTAGCAAAACAAAGTACATTTTTAGAATAAATTCTTTCTAGGTTAAATAGTTAGGTTTTTTCCTGCTAGTATTGATGGTTGCTTCATTGTTCAGAGCAATGAAGAACCAAGATCAGTGAATTACAATTATGTATGAGTCCAGTTTTTGTTACGTAAATATTTAGTCTTTGCCTCAACATAGGAGAGTCGTCTTTGGCACTTCTTTCAACGAGACGAAACGGTTGCAGGGTGTTAGAAATGTGGTTTGGTTTATTATTAGAAGGAAGTTTACTGAGAAGAGTCTGCTAAATATAATCCTATGTCTGTAAGTACAGTTATAGAAATCATAGGGAAAGTATTAAAAAATGTTGGCTAATCTGATAGGAATTGATGTTCCAACAAGGATAAAGACTGATACTTTAGTGTTTGCTTCTTAAATTTCACTCTGCCTTGCTTTATTTAACTGATACAGTGTTCCCGATTTGTAAATTTCTGATATGTGTATGTATATCAGGTTGTTACTGATAAAAAATACAGTGATTTTCATTACACATTAATTCGGTCCCCAGTGAAACCACGGCATTTCCTAAAGTGCATTTAGATACTGTTTTCTTGCACAAGTTACTGTCAAGATGGAGAAAGCAATTAGAAGCATCACATAACAACACTGACTTGTACGTTGTGTGCCAATTTTTGGTGCTGCAAATGGTTCAGGGAATAAACTTCCTTCAATACTATACTGCTTGATGTAGTGCCAACTGAGTGTGTCTCTTTGATCTTTGAATGGCTTTTGCTAGAACCAGTTAGAAATTTAGAAAGGGAAAACTCCCAGGAGTCCTGTTATTGAACTGGAATGCAGAATGATTTCTGACTTAAGGTATCCCAAAATAAGGGAATAGAAAATGCAGTATTTTTATTTTGTAAAATCTAGCTAAGAAATGGATTTAAAATGGCAATTTTATAATATAGTCAAATCTAGGGCAAAATATATATCCCTGCATATTCACATGCTTGGAATCATAGAATCATAGAATGGTTTGGGTTGAAAGGGACCTTAAAGATCATCTAGTTCCAACCCCCCTGCCATGGGCAGGGACACCCTCCACTAGCCCAAATTGCTCAAAGCTTCATCCAGTTTGGCACATACTTGGCATTTTTTGTAGCTCAAGGTATCCTGAATTAATTTTTGTAATTAATTTATGTTATACTGGAAGGGAACTCACAATATTTACACACCATTTTCTTTAGCTCCTTTCTCACCCCTTTGAAAAAATAAAATCAAAATTATTTTTTTATTTCTGCCCAAGTAGCTAGTGTTATCTAAATCATTTTATAAAACTGTCAGAAAACCATCAAGCGAAATACAACAAAGACAAAAAAAAAATATCACTTGCTGAGTATATCTCCAAGAATAAAGATGACTAAACCTTAATCAGAAGATGTGTATTTATGCTTATCAGAAGAAAATGCCTACCCTTTAAAACAGAAGTGGCTGAAAACCTGGTTATGTGGGCTTTCCAAAATGGAAGCATGTTTCTCAGAGTTTAGTTGGAATCCAAGAGGAGTTAGTTACATAACTCTTTTAGGTAGTTATGAAGAGCCTAGCTGGTAATTATTCACTATTCTAGATGCCCAACATCTTCTAAAGCCTGCAAATGGAGAATTATTCTTGTAAGTTTTCCATTGTGCTTGCACAGAGACCCTTTGATATGGGGGAGAGAAGCTCTTCAACAAGGAGAAGTTTGTAGAACAGGTACATTATTCCCATATTTTACTATTCCCTTTATATTTCTCTATTTTTTCCAAGTATGTCTTGGTTCAGTAGATTTTATCGTGATGCTGACCATGTGACATTTGCACAATCTGAATTTTTCATTTGGTTCAACAAACATTTAGGCTATCTTTCAGGACACGCTTGTCTTTTATTGATGTTGAAGGGACTTACGCATATGCTGGAAGTATTGTACAGCTGAATGGAATCAAGCATATACGTAAAGTTAAATATGTACTTTTGTGATTGCTAGAGTATGCATAAATAACGCAAATCAATCTATATCAGTTTGACCAGATTTTCTTCTTTCAGTACCTCAGATTCTGTCCAGTTCTTAACTTTCTGGGAAAATTATGTAATTACTGTTTTTCAGAGATGTCTGTATATATATGTCTTTCAAAGATAACACGTAACTATTATCTTTCAAATACGTTTTTCAGTATTTTTCTTTTAAAGCAATGCACCTTTTTTCTTTATCCTTCTTTTTATTAATGAAACATATCATTATATAGATCATTGCTATTTTTATACATACAGAATTGCAAGCTGTTTTGATGTGTTTTGCTTTTTTAAGATCCATCTTAATGTTTTCTAGGCATTTTGTGTTTTTATTTCATATGTGATTTACATACATTGTAAAGTTATGAGAAAATATCTTTATGAAACCTCCAGTGCAATAGAGCTAGAACTTTTAATCCCTACCACACTGGAATTATTAAATAACATTACAAATATTTTTATATAGCATCCACTATTAGGCATCTGATTTTGCCAGCTATATCATGTGACCAAAACAGTAAGATAGAAAAACATTGCCAATAGAACAGATAATTATTTTTTTAAAAAAATAAGTAAAACAGCAAACATGAACTTGTTATGAAATTAATTTCTAGTTCAAAATTCTTGTTTTAGAATTTAAAAGTAAATTCTTTTGCAAATTTATTTTAAAATTTACTTAGACTGCAGAAATATTTTTAACAATAAATATATGAAATAATATTTATGTTTATCATATAGTTACAGATATTCTGCTACTCAATGTCACACAAAATACCCTAGCAATGCACAAAATTAGCTAGATTTTTACTTTTCTATATTTAAAATGTGGATACAGATATAGTCACTAGTGTGCTCCTGCGTTCCGTTTAGCCTGTCTCAAGTACTGGACATGTGTGTATGTAGGGAGGTAAAGGGAGAAAAAAAATGTTTTGATCACCAGGGTGGAAAAGGACACAGAAAAAATATGGAGGCTAAGTTAAAATCTTCTCAAGTTTTTGATACAGAAGGAAAGGAGAAATTAAGTCTAAGGAAAGGGAAGAAAATTAGTATTATATTAAGATTTCTTAGAGGTGGTTAAATTACCTCTCTCTTGTTTTAGGGGAGCATAAGATTAGAAACGGTTAATTCAGAAATTACACATTTAGTAAAGTAAAATGTCAGACAGTGGCTAATCTCAGGGCTGCAGGGGACAGAAGATTTTGCCTTGTAGCAGAAGACACCTAGGTCTATTTCTGCCTCGGTCTTGAGATGCACTGGTTCCATCACACAGTACGGTATTTCTGGACAGAGCTTTCCTGTTGTCCTCTTTAGAAATGACGTTGTATCTCGCCTTGTAATCAAGTTCTTTAGGGTGTGCTTTATAGTTTTTGCCATAGGAAATATGACTTAACCAAGTACTTTATTTTTCAAGATTTCATTTATTAGATCAGAGTGAATAACCATGAGCTGGGTAAATGCAGAAGACACAAATATAAGAGGAACCTCGCTGTGCTATATGTGTTTAAATTTAGTAGCAGTTGCCTATAAATACCATTTCAGTAACTTGCTTACTTTAATTCATAAAGATGTATTTTATAGAGAAAAGTTCATGGGGTAGTAGGAGAATATGTGGAGATCTATTTTAGTATTCATCTAAAGATAGCATTACAACATAATCTGATTTATAAGTGGAAATAAACTAAAAATAGTAAATGTAAAAGAAAAGTATATTCATACACTTGTCCTTTTCGATCTACTTCAAAACAACAGTTCTATTTATACTGTGACCTCCTTTTCCCATATCTGTTTTGGAGCTCCTTTTCTGTTTCCTTTGAAGTTTATGGAAATATTCCCATTGGGCTAAAATAATTTTTACTATTTAAAGACTCTATACCAAATTAAGCATTTACTTGACTAGATCTCTGCTTAAAACTGCAGAGGAGTCACTTGTGTGAAATGACCATGTGTAAAATGCCATGCGATTATTTATCTAGAGAGGTCTGTAGAATTCTCTTCTTTTCCTTCAGGGAAAAATGATAAAACTATATATGCTATGTAAATGTGTCCCTTTCGTAATTTCACTAAATTCCACAACCAGATTTCAGGAAGCGCAGTGGGACTGCAGCTTTCATTTTGAAGCTTGTCTGTGCTACTGACACAAATACTCTTTTGAGTTTTACTTCCTCTCTGAGAGGTTAAATTCTTGTCTTGTGCATGCATTGCAATACAGGACCACCCTGTCTTTGCTCCACTGTTGTACAGACAGGGAAGAAATCTGCAGATGTCTTGTATCTAACCGTGTATTTTCCTCATCCAGCGTGTTGGCTTTAATCTGCTGTTTGGTAAACTGGTGGAACAGCTGCATCATTCTTACTTGTGTGTATAGGAAAAAAAGTTTAGAACAGCCTCTGTATCCTATCTGTACTTGGACTGCAAATAAGCACAGTTCTAATCTACACTTACTAGTTTTAGGAAGTCTGCCCAAAGATTTTGAAATGAGTGAAGACTTCTATTAACTGCCGTAGGCTTTTGCTGAGGACTACTGCAGTCAGAGAGGGATTTTATTTAAAACAAAAGTCAACCAATGAAAGTGCAAGCAGAATTTTCTTATTTCAGTATGATGAACAGGAATGTCATTTGAGTGCTATACAGTATTTTTAATTCTACAGTGCTGTTGTTGAATTGAACAGTATTTTTTAGCTTCTTCACTAACCTTGCCTGCTAAAATATTCCAAGACTGCAGGTAGGCATTATTTGAAGCAGTCTGCCCAGAACTCTTTTTACCACCAAAAGATGAGCAAATCTCATTGATGGCCCTTTCATCATACTCATTCTACAAATAGTAGAGTCCCTTTATAGAATTGCAACAAAATGCAGAGCAAAACAGGATCCAAAATCTCACACTTCTTCACTGGAAATTATGTAGGAATTAGCATTAGATGCTGTAATTTTGACAGGCCAGATTTAAGGATTAATGAATTAATGTATTATTTACAGGGTTTGTTTCTGGGTTTTGTTTTGTTGGATTTTATTGTTTTTTAACCATGGCATACTGGAATGAAGATATTCCTTAATTCTAGCTTCTCAATTTAAATGAAAGGAAATAATTCAGGATGGAGGAATTTTCATTCTACTGTCAATATTATTGATATTAATATTGAACATAGAAGCAAAATCAGGATGGAGTACTCTGTTATTTTACACTTGGAGTAAAGCCATAACCAGAGGACAGACACACAGAAATTCCATTTGATTGTAAATCATTGTTGTAAGTGATGTAAATGCTAGCCAGAGCTTATTATTTGCATGATCATGCACAGCAGAAGAAAATGTGAAATGTTTTTTATTTTTCCCTTTTTGGTTCTTCATGTTTGCTTGCATAGATCTAGGAGAGGAGCAAGTGCTAATAAAAGCTCTCCATTTCCACACTGTGATGTCATGACCAAGATACACGTTGTTTTGGGAGTGGTAATGTGCTGCTGCTTATAGAGACATTTGCACAAGGGACTTCTGCTGCTGAATCTGAAAAACAGGAATATCTGGAGTGTAACCAAACCCAGTCCTCAGCATTCATATGTATATTAGTATATTTGCTTTTATTTTAAAGCACACATCAGCTAGCTTTCTTGTTATACTGTCTTACTTCTTGTTGCCTACAGTGTCTTAACATTATTTTTTTTTCATTTGGACATAATTTGACAAACACCAGTCTTTTTAATTAGCTTTTTCCTACATCCCAGTAGGTTCTTAAGATTAGAGCATACATAGGAGCCTAGTGTGTGGAACTTACTCATGGTCATGCTGCAATTTGATATAAATTACTCCATGTTGTAGTACTCTACCCTCTATAGCATTATGCCAAACGTAATCTTCTGTAAAAAAAGAGTAACATGAAGTGCTTGAAATGCCTCCTTCTCCATACATTCATGTTTACACTGCAGATATCTATATTCTGCAGATCATGCATATGAAACCTGATCTTGCAGTCACTGAATTCAGTGGGAATCTTACAAGGTTCTCACTGCAAACTGCATTCTTTGGTAGGATATGGTGTAGATAAGAGTCCCTGCTCTTATTGCTGGTATCATCTCTAAATTAACTTAGACTAAAATTATTTAAATATATCATAGTATGGGAACTGTGAATTCTGGATATATTTTCATTAATTCTATCGCTCTACAGGTTGAAGGCCCTACAGAAATTGATGGACATATCTAGCATAGGGGTGCAGTATATGATACAGAGGTCCCTGAATCTGTGTTCTTATAAAACACAAAATAAAGAAATATTTCTGATACAAACAAAAATATGTTTGGACGAGTATAGTTGAGTTAATCTAGTGAGATACTTTAGCTAATTAAGATTCTGGTAATACATTTGTATGGCTAGTTTGCTTCCAGTTCAATTGAATGGTGTAGACACACCTACTGAAATTCTCATTGAAAGCAAGCAATCTAGACTGATCTTGCATCCTAGCTATGGCATTTGAAAGCTTCACCACTGATAATTATATACTATCCTTTTATTCTAAGAGATAAGGAAGTATTGTTATTTCCATTTCATACATGTCATTAAGATACAGAAAATAACATCATCCTTGTATGGTCATGTAATTGATCAGTGACAGGACAGAAAATTGAAAATGTATTTCGAGTCAAACCATCCTTTCTTTCTAAAAATATTTTCATTGTATCAGCTAATCTGAAAAGACTGTCCTGAAATGTATCTTGCCTTTGAAATTAGAGACACATCTATTTTGAACTCTTATTACTTACAACAATATTGCTGGAAGGCAAGGAAATACAAATCTTATATGTAATGTAGATTGGTTGCAAAGATCTGGAAAAGAACTGACTTTCTGAAAGACAAACATACACAACAAATCACAGGTCAATGAAAAGCTGACTTCATCGCAAAGTCAGTGCTGACTTAAGTTCTTTTCTTGGTGTTCAGAAAGAACTGTTGTCTATGTATTTACCAGAAGCATGAAAACAGACATTTTTCTCTCTCAGAAAAGGAAGTAAGGAGGGGTCTATGATCTCATTCCCTCTGTTACACCAATTAACAAATGAATAGCCATAACTAGACTCAGGGAGTGGGAAAATCATATGATAGTCTTAGAAACCATACTTGTCCCTGACTAACACACTAGATATGCACATTTATGGATTTACTGTAGCCTTCATCTATGGATTCTCATTAATTTTGCCCTGAAGATGCAATACCCTGTACTAATCAGAATTCCTGGAAAAATATAATACCACCTATGTGAAAATAGCATATTTTTAACACCTATCTAGAAATCCTTCTCATAATTTTCTTTTTAAGTAAGAAAAGGAGATAAACATCATAATTTAATCATATGTATTCCTTTGAACAATATTCTTATGTTGCAAGTCCCATATAAATCATTGCTCTAAGTTCATGGCTTCATAATGAGAAGAGTTTTAAGGCAGAAATTGTAGTTTGTACAAATTAGCTTTTGGGAGAAAAATCCTAATTTGGGGTAAAATTCCCTCTTGTTATCAAGTTTTCACTGGAGTTGTTATGTTTCACTAACAGAGATCCAGTGGCAAACAGGAGTTGTTCAGTGTTATGGGAACCATGAAGCATTGTGCTACAGCATCATTATTCTTGGCTTTGTGCAAGATTTCTAGCTTTTGGCTATTCAGTTGGCAAGAAGAAATGTCTGTCAGTATATATACATTCATCAAAGAAAATAGATGCCATCTATAAATGACATTTTGACCTAATTCCATAATTTTCAGTTAAATTTCTCTTTTATTTGCATAGGCTTCTATTTATTATGACTATGTTTTAATGTTAAGACTGGACATATCTAGTCCAGATGAATGTATACACAAACATATGTATTTTTCTGAATTTGTAAATGGAAGAACTTTATAAGTGAAATTCTGGCTTTAGTTTAAGTTAATGGAATACTGCTTTCAGTAGATCTAGAATGTTTTTATCTATAGTTAAAGTTATAATTACTATATTTACATTCAATATGGAAGTTTATGAGCACATTTTAATGGCCTTTACAGTAGAGTTAGTGCCGTTTCTACCATTTTACAGATTAGGAAACAGAGAGAGAAAGTAACAGTCCAGACCCAGCCAGTGGAGACAAAATCTAGTACTAAGTCCCATAGCAGCAAGTCCTCTCTGGCTCGGTCACTATTCTAAACCTTTCTGCACCTTATTTAACAAAAATGGGGAAAATATTTTGCAAAAATAAATGTCTAAGTTGCTTTCAGCTTGGGTTGTTTTGAAACACTCTTTCAGAGATTTAGAAAGAAGTAGGTGTGTGATTCCCTAAAAAACTACTTATACATCTACAGATGACAACTAAAGAAATAAGTGATTTATGGCTCTAGTGTGTTTATAATGGGACTGGAAAATATTTACCCAATTTTTAAAGTGCATTTTAATTAAAATATCACAGTTAAAATGTTTTTCAGATGTGATCATAATGCTTTAATGGGGCTGCTTGTATAAGTAATGATTTCACACGGTTATTCACTAAAGATTTAGTACGATCTTTTCCTTGGTATTTGCAAGGTAAGTTCTCATTTTGATTCACGAACGTAATTTCTATAAATGCAGAAGTTATTTTGTGAGAAGATATATTCTCCACTCTTGTTAAAAGCAAACAAAAATACAATTACAGGTGAAAGTGGTTTTAGCCCTTGAGCCAGTAAGTCAGGGTGCTGAGGTGACTAATAAGCCTTAATTGCCTTGATGAGCCTCACCTGGTCCCACCCTCGGGCAGGAGCTCCATTTAAGTTTGTGCTTGGGTGTAGTCTTTCTTAGAGCTACAGCATAGGTAGGTTTCTCTTCATCCTTCTCTCTAGCTACTGTGTTCTGGGGGGACTTCAGACCTGTGTTGCAACCCTAACTCTTGCTGCTCCTGACCAGGCTACTTGAGCTGCTCTGTCCCCTCGCTGAGCCCTGCGCTGTTGGTGAACCGTTGGCAGCTCCCTGTGATGCCCACCCTGCTCGGGGCCCGTGAGTTGCCTGCGGACCCCGGCTCTGTCCCCTCTCGTGGAGCAGCTCTGCCTTTCATGCTTCCCGATGTGGTAAGTCTTCTCAAGTGAAATAAAATATTATGTTGTATTATTAAAATTTTATCTAACATTTTGTTAATGTTAGGACAACCAGCCAATCAAGAAATCAACAGAATTAACAATATCTTTACTTTGTCAGAGAGACTGCTACCTGGAAGATGAAAAGCTCCTGACTGTTTGTAAATGGCTCTGGTTAAAAAGTAGCTTCTGAGTAGGTGATTTATGTGATACAGCTACTTGTGTCCAAGATAGCATTTTTAGTTCTTTATGTCTGCATTTAAAGCAAGGAAATAACAGATTTGAAGTATAACCACTGTAGAAGTTGCTGAGAATTTGCATGTATGGTATGAAAAAAAAAAAAATCTGTTAAGGAGGGGTTAAAAAGGAGCCATTTTTTTCAATCTGCTGAATACAAAGGATCAGGGATTATGTGATCTGAGATTCTGAGCCTGGCATAAAATACAGCAGCACAGTTGTGCTTTAGGAAAAGACAGAAGATCCATGGCAGGATTTTTGATAGTTGAAAAAAAACAATATAACAACAGCAGCAGAAGTCACCTAAACTAGATAATTTTTTTTTCTTAAAAGGCATGTAATATTTAGTGGATTTTGTTGGGTTTTTTCCCCCTCCTCCTTAAAGACCTAAGAAATACAGGTTTTAGTATCTTGCCAACAGAGGATGAATGTGAATGTAGGAAACGACTGGAAGAGTAGCTGTTAAAATGAAAGCTTAACTGCAAAAGTTTTTATTGGTTTTTCCTAATCTTTTCTGTACAATTACTATAAGATTAAAAATATTTTAACAGTGATTGTTTCCTTGGTTCTAAACAAGCTAAAATCTTTGTATTAGACTTATGAAATCTAACTACTTAAGCGACTGCTGTTAGCATAAATATTTATGTAAACAAAAGTTCATAGAATTTTTTAAAAGTTTTACTTCAATATGTTTATGGAAGAAGCTATCACTTGGTATAGTATAAAGGTCTGATTTATATTAATGATGATGCAGAAAGCTTGTTTGTTGTGTCAGATTTCCTGAATTGATTGCTAATTCCAAGTTCATTCCAGTAAAAATGTATTTTTATTTTTTAACTTCAGATGTCAGAATATAAAATTGACATAAGCTTACAAATAGCTGTTGACTCTTTAGTAGATATCTACAGCAGGAGTTAATTAGGTGCTGTGAAGCTAATCGTGAAATAAATGGTTCTGAAATATGAGGTATCATGAGGGTTGTTTATAACTGTTGCTCTGAGCAGCTAATCAAAATTATTAACTGATGTACAAAGAGCATGTCTGTACTTCCTTCTGTTTGTGATTTCCTAAACTATTCACTTCATATAAGCTGTCACACTCAAAATTATGTTTATGGACAAAGGGAAACACACATGATATGTGAAGTCAAGAATTTCTTTTTAGTGTAATGGAAGTTTTCACAGGGTAAACATTACTAGTCTGGGGGCCTCTATTACAGAAAGGGAAAGAATACAAGTGTGCTGGAAAAAAGTCTCAATACTAATGCACTTAAAATGGTTATACATGCATTTTGTAACTTTATACTCCTTCTCCTAATATTATGCACACCCTCGCCCTGCTCCCCTGGGTCCTAAGATCAGTATTTTCATTCTGGTGTTGGTAGTGGAGGTGTTAGAGCGAGCCATCAGTATCTGGAGTCCTTCACCGAGCAGAATATGGTGTTGATGAATTCTTTTTTTTTTTTTCCCCCCCCTTAGACTTTATATCCATATGCCTTTGTATATGTTCACAAACATACTACCTTGCTTTTTCCTTGTTGGTCTGCAGCACCATTTTATATCCAAATTTACTATATATAATGTCTTTCACATATGTTAAATACTATTTGCTCTCTTTATTACCCCAAAACCATTTTTTTCCAGTTCTGCATTGCTTTAACCACTGGTGGGAGTTGTTTCTAGGTACTGGGCCTCCAGTGTCAAGCCTGTGCCTGAATTACAGTCATTCTGTGCTTGTATTCCTCTACACTTCCTCAAGTATCTCAAGGCCTCTGTTATCATACCAGGCCTGTATTTCTTTATACAACATCATAATGTTAGGATTGAAAGACCATGGTGATACAATACAAAGATAGATGTAAAACAAACTAGTGGTAGACACCTGCTCAATTAGAAAAAAATGCTGTTACAGCTAAACCAGGTGAAATAAAGCTGCAGGAGGCAGCTGAAATAAAGTTCAGACAAAGCACACCTGAGAAGCCTGGCACTGCAATCTCAGAACAAAGCTTACAAAAATTTCTAAGGCTTGCACCTGACAGCACTTTCTTGAGCTTTGATGGAGGCAGTGGACAGCAAGACACAATCTCACTGAAGTATATCGATTGGATCAAAAAAACAATGTTGTATTGCCAATAAATAAGACTAGGATTTGAGCTGTGATTTGATATTCCGTTCCCAAGTTGAATAGAGTATGTATTCATATAGGTATTTTTTTTTATGCGGGACATTTCTGTTAATTCGAGGTAATGTTTGGGGTTTTTTCCAATTCCTTCTTATATGGCTTTATTGTGCTTGGAAGGTGTATCAGTGGTATTTTGCTAACTATCAGTGATTGCTTCTCAGTCTTTTGGCTAAGAATACGTGTGATCACTGCAGAGGGAAAATACAGCCGCATTCAATGTCATATGATTTGGTCTGAGCTTCTGGCAGACGTGTTTCTGCTTGCAGCCTGCCCCTCTCCACAAGGAGCATTTTGCACGTGCTAACTGGAATCTCGGGCAGAACTCTAGCCCAGAGAAGGCACAGGGCTACTTTATAGTGTAGTTGATGCCCTGTCACGGTAATAGGTGCCATAGTTTCTGTCAGACCGCTACTGAATTACCTCCCTCCTTGATCTGCCAAGGTTCCCTTTTGCTATGTCCTGGCTTCTCTAGCAAATTGTAGACTGAGCACTTGGACTTTAACTTGACAGGACTCTCTGATTTCATGAGGTCATATTGATCCATTCTGCAAAGCTGCCTTCAGTCTTCCACGTTTTTCTTCTTTTCTTTGTCTTTCTACTTCTCCTCTTCCTGTTCTTCACTATTATGTTTTTCTTTGCCTTCTTTTTCTGCCCTGTTTTTCAACTTGAAGTAATGTGGGGACATATAATGTGTATTATAGCTCTTCATTTTGATTTTGAATGCTAGAATACCAGTTTTAAGGTTGCTGCCATGTTCCATTTTAATATCAGTAGAGGAAACAACTGTTTTGAGAAGTTCTAGGATGTGTTATTGTGAGTTTGTCATTATTGTTTGTGTATGTGCTGTCTTTTCCTCGTTGCTTTTGTGGATATAAGAGCTGAAGGGTACAAGGCTACGTGCTCCAGGAGTTTCCTGAGACATGGAGACAGCCACAATGAACTGTATTTATCATAAAGGCAGAGCCCTTTTACCTTTTTTTTTTTTTAACCTAAACCAGAAGAAGCGTATTTCTGCATAATCAAAGGGGGGAAAAAAAACCCATTTGTGAAAGGGAATAAAGACTTGATTGTTTGGTGGATGAAGAAATGTTTTCCCAGCCTTGTACTATGTTCAGTCTAGATTTTGATTCTAGCTCTGCATACACAAAGATACCCCAATAATATGTTTTCTTCAAGTGATTGTTGTTGAACTCAGGTTATGTTAAACTTGCTGTCCCAAGTGATTTTTGAGAGAATTTTTGGAATTCAATTATTAGGGAGAATTTATCTGGAAAGAGTTATTATACTTTCTCTTTTTTTTTTTCTTTTAAATAATCCTTTTTAACATTAAAGAAACCTGTAGAAAGAATCTAAATTTTAATCCATATAAAAAGATAAGTATAATCTTACTTGCTTAAACTAAACATTCCCCTGGTCCATTGATCTCTCTCAGGCAGGTGCTAACAATGATTTTGCAGTGAAAAAGGTAAGAATGGACATAGGATACACTGATTCTTTCTAAATATGTTCCTGGTCTCTAGAGACTGTGGATAGCAGGTTTTCTTATTTTTATTTTTATGCTAGGTCTCGATGGATCATACTTCAGTATTTGCTTGAAAAACCTTGAATCCATCTAAGCTTTCAGCATCTACAACCTTCTAGTTCTGCTCTTATACTGAGAGCAGGCGGGAGGGGAAGAGAACAAATAATCTCTACCATCTTTTCCAAGACAATTTGTGATCTTTTTTTATTACATTTGTGTCATGCTGTTCTGTCAGTCATCTCACACTAAAATGTTCTATTTTATTTCATTTTTCATTGCATGGCAATCATTTCCTATCACTGATCATCCATGTCATTCTTTGTAGCTTCTTCATTTTCACTATTTGTTTTTCATGAGAGAATCAGAGCTGACACAGCAGGTAGAATGAAAGTGCTCCATGGGTTTGTGTGATGGCATTATTGCATCTACTCTTTTGTGTTCTGTTTTTGTAAATAGTGTTGGTGAATAGTGCTTGTTTTGCTTTTTGACCATTACTGAGAGAACATTTTTTTTCAGTAGAACTATGTATTCTAACTCTTGAGTATCATTTTTGAGTAGTAATGTTCAGGCATCTTTGTGTAAATGAAATTGCAGTTTTCTTTTTCTATGTGCCTTACCTTACAAATACTCAATTACATTTAATTTCAATGTTTGCTTTTATCACCAAATCACTTGTTGTTGTGAAAAGCCTAGTGATTTCTGCAGGCTTTTGCAAGGTCAAATCAAGAAACTGAGCCATGAGAAAAACTCATGGATTTGAGCAAATAATATTGTCTCTCTCCTGGTTTCGGCTGGGATAGAGGAAATGGCTGTGTGGTTGTTTTAGCTGCTGGCCGGGTTAAAACACAACAATGTCCCCTTTTCTTGAACTTTCCATGTGTAAAATGAGCTAATCATAATTTGCCTTTCAATATAATCTGGTCTGTATCTCAGTGAATTTTCTTCAGTATTGTTAAAGTAAGGGTAATTATAACTTGCCAAGTAAAATGCTTGGTATGAACTTGCATGATGCATTTACGAGTAGAATATCTTCCACGTCTCACTTTTGAATGCCTAAAATTAAGGAAGTCCTTGGGTTGGTGTTTTGCTTGTTTGTTTTTTAAGTCATAGGTGGGTCTACATATTGTGCCTGTCGTTGAAAATAATTAATATTCTCAAGCATTATAACTTGCCCTACGAGCCAGTTGCTGGCTGGATAGTTTGTAAATGTTGAGACAAACTGAGACATGAGTATCTTGCTACTTGGCCATTAAATTAATGGTATTTTTATCTCATTTGCACACAAATATCTATGTAAATATAGATATCTTCAAGTATGGCTTTGTCGGCTTTTTATAAACCCTGGAAACCTTTAATAGGAAATACCAGCACCGTTAACTATCTAAACCGCTTGACATCTGTCTGTATTTATAAACACAGTTTTCATTTGCTGCAGTTTATTTACTCTTGGCACATATAAATGAGGTGTGACAGACACCCTGTGGCTTCTATTGATGAGAGGATTAATAAAGCTTGTACTTTCATTATGACATCCTAAGCCATCAAGCATGAATACTTCAACAGTCATTATTGAACATTGACACATATTGCATCAGTAATCAGAACTGACAGAAGACAAGAAGCTGGCAGAAATAGGATTTTTCAGTGCTCTCTCAAGAATAATCTGTGATTTAATGCATCCTCAATATATAGCTGTGGACTCTATATACAGTTTCAGAGTCTTTTTTAGCTATGTAAGTTGTCCTGTAAAGGCATGTTTAAAAAAAAAAATCTTTGTATGCCTGTTTTACTGAGATGAAGGTACTACTTAGCACCAACACATTGTTACTTGATAATGCAGACCATGATGGCGTTGGATGCTAGAGCATCTTTTATGCGTTCATTTCAATATGTAGTCTTCATTAAATACTCTTGGCAGGCCTATGTCTTTTCCTGCATATTAACAAGGAACAATGTGGTAATTCAGGCAAAGTCCTAAGTAACTCCTGGAGTGTCCCAGCAATCACTGTAGAAAAGAGTTCCCTGATTTCAGCCAAGTAGGAGAGTGATTTAATGCTGATGTCTTGTATGTAGATTCTTGAATCATTCAAATGACCTATCTAGGCCATGTGGAGGCAAGGACCGTACCAAAGCTAAGTGTTTTGGCATCTAGCCAGGTACTCTACTACTAATTTCTCCTATATGGATCAAAGGTTTGGGTAGTATAGTCAGGGCTAAAAGCCAGTTCTTCCTCTAGAGCACTAATCATGGCAGTGTCAATACACCTTTATTGCAGTTTTGGTGGTAGATATTTAATCTCTTTGCAAGGAAGATGTTAAACAATTCTTAAATGTGAAAACCAAGGAATAGAATCATGAAAACTTCTATTTCTGGTTTATATTGCGTTTCTAGTCTACTGCTGGGCTGCTAGGTAGTCTTGTCTCAAACTAGTTCCGCGCTTTCTGAGTAGAAAATCCGTTCTGTTTTGAACAGCCTTCTAAACTGAACAGATTTAGAAGCAAATAGGTGGATAAAAAAAATCAAGTTTCAAGGGTCAGCTTCATTTAAAAAAAAGGGGGGGTGAGGAAGGAAAAAAAAAAAGCCCTGGCTCAGTTTAACTCTGTGGAACTTTTGCTTCTTTATTCTATGCTTTCTCCTAAAAATTTTAGGTAAATGCAGCTGCTTGTAAGAATTTACAAATCTTCATCTCAATGAAGTAGAGAATTTCTTTCTCTTTTTTCAGTGAGTGTTATACCAAGGCTTCCATGTGACTGTGCAGGGTATTTCTTTATATAACTTTTAAGGAAACCATGGAAAAGCTGAAAAGTTAAAATTTTAATTTTTTTCCTCTATACAAATTGACATACCTCTTCTGAGGCACTGTCTTTTCATCTTGTAGTTATTCTTCAGTTTGAATTGGTCTATTTTTGAACAGCTTCTATTGCCAACAAGTTTTCTTCTAGAACTTCTTTTTATGTGTCTCTTTTGCTATAAAGAAACAGCCACTGGGATAAATAGCTTCTGACTATCTTCGGGTTTGGTACTTCTGTTCTTGTGACTTTTTTTCCTGTAATATTAACTTCTACATCTGAGAACAATATCCATTCCATTTGTCCTGTTTTGTTGACATGGCAAGATTTTTCCATAGAAGCAGGTAATAAAGCAGCCAAAGTCATCTCTCTTTGCTAGGAAGTGTTGGAAAAACATCACCTACAAATGTCATTTGCAACTTAACCTGGACTGAGAGTTGGAAGAAAAGTGAGAACCAGAAAAGTGTGCAGCCATTTTCTGCCCTGTAAAGCTGAAAATGGATTATGAAAACCTGGACATAGGTATACACTCTCAAGAGATGATTAAGTGTTTTGCTGAAAGGTTGAGTGTGCTTGCTTGGAAGTATTTGCTGAGGATGAGCTGCCACATTATATAGCTGTGTGAAATAGTCTAAGCCCTTCGCTTAGTAGTGTTGTATTTATGCATGTTAAATGTTTTTTCTTTCTGAACTGAGGTATCTTTCCTAAATATAACTACTCTCTTTTTATAAAATAGGTTCTGTGTCTAAGGTTTCTGAAACAAATCTGCAAGCACTTAAATTAAAAATATATTTGATTTGTATGGAGAGACTCTGTGCACAGTTGCAGATTGGATCTAGCTCAAGTTCTAAGCCTTGTTTAAATTCATGAAATATCACTGATGTGCTAGGGAAAAAAGAAAATCACTAGTTTGTATCAAACTGATAATTCTGGATATGGATGTGTTGTCTTTCCCTATTTCTTGAAATTGATCTGAGAGTAACTGGGCTCAAGGAACCAAATGATGAAAAGCTGGGGTTCTTATTTAATAAGACAAGTTACCTGAATCTGGAATTGGTTCTCAGGTTGCTATACAAATTCAGTAGTGTAGTGTTTTCCAAAAATGTGTCCATGCACACAATTATAAATGTAGCTATACTGAATTTTCTTTTCAGTGATGTCAGGATGCCGCCTTTGTCATCACTGGCTGATGAAAGTGTTGAGATTTCTCTTTATAATCAGGTCACGTTATCCTACTCTATCTGGTAAGTATGTAAGAAGGGGCTTTTGTTATGTTTATACAAAGCTCTGCTAGTAACTTGCAACAAAGAGTGAAGCCCCTTGCCCTGTAAGAAAAGTAATTAGAATTATTTCTTGAAGTTCAGTGAAGTTCAGATGCAGAGCTGTAGTGAATGGCATATCTAGAAGATATCCTTTTCTGCACAGTGTGTAGCCAATTCAAAATGTCCATGATACATACTGTTACACTTTCATGTTTTGGATCAAGACAGACAACAGGCTCCAGAGAAATTATATTTATACTTCCTCCTTCTAAATATAAGCATGATTAAATTAGATTAAGGAAAATAAATACCTGGATTTTTAAGTTGATGTATCACACAAAACATGTCAATTTATTCTAGTGACAGAAAATGAAGTTGAAAAGGTGAGTTAATCTTTATGAATGCTAACAAATGGAAACCTGTTTAGTCAGTGAAATAGCATGGACTTCACCCTATCAACTTCATTATCTGGGATTTTTTTTTTTAACAGAATGACTTGTAGATAGGGAAAAATAACACAAAAACCAAACACCCAAACCCTCATAGCATTCAAAATGGTCAATAGCTGTTTGCCATTGATTTCAGTGGGAAGAGCTGTAAACCACAGGCAATTGTAAAGAGACGGATGAAAGGTCTGTGTAGGTTTCATGTGTGTTTTGCAAGGGGGGATACTAGTTTTGCGGAAAGCTTGATTCATCTCAGTACTGGACAGAAATGTTCTATTTGATTCAATTTATCACTGGCCTGTGGAATATGGGTTTTGATGTAACATTTGCTAAGAGATACACAAGTCACAGATGGGAGCTTGCTGAGAAAAATTAAATGCTGTTTAAGCAATTTGTCATCTGCAAGCAATGAAGTAGAGAAACAAGAAAAAGTGGTGTGTGGGACATGTGCAAAGTCAATTAGGCTAAATGTAATTTGCATGGTGTTATTGAAAGGGTGAGCCAGAAAATGGATAGTTACTACTTCAAAAGGGAGATGAGACTCAAGTAGTGATGGGAGAAGGTAAATATGAGGTCTGTATGTCTGGAATGAAGGAGAGAAAAAAAAAAATGGCCTTGTAGTAAATGCTCTTCAACACTTTTGTAGGAACAAAGAACTTTCAACATTCTTTTGTGAAATTTCAGAATTTAAGGTTTGTAAATAGAAGATTTTTCTGTAGTACTGTCTTGTGGAAAGGTTTATTTGTTTTGATTAAACTTCTATTTCAGCAGAAACTACTTCCTAGCATGATCATGAAACACAGCTTCATTCTGCACTATTGGAGAGTTGACCTTGTTTCTTAGGATCCTTCCTGGAACTCTTTTTATAAAACAGAAGTAGGTAGAATCTTAAAATTGAAACTAGCTAGCAGAAGGGTCTCTTAAACGGAAAAGAAATTCTGTCTTTTTCTTTATGAAGTTGAGATGTATATTATTTTTTCCTATTTCTTTTTACACTGGTACCAGAGCTTTCAGCTACTATTCAAAACATATCAAGTAAATATCAACCATACCATTATTTTCAGAAACAAGAGATTCTAATGAAACTAAAATTAATACATGTATATATAATAACCCCTCCAAAGTTTCATAGTTGTCTTAAATTCCAAGTTTAGCACCATCAGTCATTATTAATTAGTCTCATTCTATCAGAAACCACGAATAAGCATGTAGAGCTTTCCAGGCACTGACAGAGTGTCCAAATCAGAATAGTTAAGTGGTGTTTTTTTAAATAGTGGTTAAATATTGAAAACAATGCTAAGATTTTTAGACAGTATTACAACAGAAAAAATATTTTATCTAGAGCTAGTACTGAAATTTGTATTTTATCTTGGTATTTGGACAGATGTCATCTACTAATTGATTGCAAATGTAAAAATGAGCAGCCCTAATTAGACTAAAAGATTAGAATGTTGTTATATAGTCCTGTCACTGAGTCCATGAAATACATTTTCCTGAAGATTTAAACTGGAGAAAAAAAAAATATGGATGAGAGAATCATGAGCACTGCAGGATAGCAAATATGAAATAATTCTATCTTTATGAGTGTTAATTACAAATAACAACAGTACTATTGGTAACAAAAGTGGGCGCTAGTCAAGATACGGACGCTCGTAACACCCAGCATAACTTTGCTGATATCTACACTGTGAATAACTGGTGTGCTCAGTTGGTCTGAGGATGACTTTTGAGATTGTTAGGAGTATGTGGGAAAGCAGTGCTTGAGATTTGTAACAACTTGAGTTAAGAACCTTTTCTAATCAATTAATTTTATTTTTAAATGAGGTGTATAGTCATGTAATTATCATGGCAATAAAATAATCATTCTGACTTTTCTATTCTGGATATTTAATCAAGTATAAAACAATTCTATATAAAAAAAAGTTGGTTATGTCAAGTTTTCTCTCCATTATGCAAATAACAATGAGCTTTGGTTTCTCTAGCTTCTGATAGTATGTAGCTCAGGAATTAATCCCCTCTATTAGGCATCTTATCCTCATCATTGTTCTTAATAGCTATGGGTGGAATTTATTTTTTGTTCTTTGTACGGTCTCATCACATGAATATCCAGTCAAAATGAGTTAGATAAATTGCACATGAAGCACATTTTTTCCTTGTTTAAAATTTGCTGCAAGAAAAGACAGTGGTCTTCCAAGCTAAAGAGATGTAGTTTAGATCACTGTAGAGACTGTTCTGTGTCTTTAAGAATTTAAGTTTTTACTTTTTCTGGATTTGATTTTGTGGCTGTGGGAGACTGACTGCACAATGTATTCAAGGTACAAATTTGCAGAATAGCATAATACAGCATCTTCATAAATCTGTTTGCTTAGTCTCGTGACCGTTTATTGAATATCTTCTGCTGGGTTCTGTCAGACAAGCACTGAACTTGACAAATGAGGAGAGGAGTTCTCATGGAAATCAGATAGGTTATTCCAGCATTCAAAACTGAATTATTAAGACCAAAATTCTTATGAAGGGATAATGCAGGGTGCCATCAGAGCCACTTGTCTCTATCTCATTCTTCTTAATTAAGGCTGAATCAACTGAAAACAGGCAGATTTGTTTGCTCGTACCCTGGCTAAACTTTTACTGCAGTAAGTGGAATAAATGCTTAGTTGATGTAAATCACTGCCATTCGTGTTTAAGTTCACTGAAATCACCTGGGATTCATGTCAGTTTTGCCTTGTCTGCCTGGTTGGGACTACAAAAATCCAGCAATAAAGTGATATTATGGCTTACGTGTTTTCTCTTTTGGCATGTTGTTTGGGCAATAACATTTTGTCCTGGTTTTAGCTGAGAGGGTTGATTTTCTTCATAGTAGCTAGTGTGAGGATATGGTTTGGATTTGTGCTGGAGACAGTGTTGATAATATGGAGATGTTTTTGTTCTATGGACTTATTGTTGAGCAGTGTTTACACGGGGCCAAGGCCTTTTCTGCTTCTTGCACTGCCCTGCCAGCGGGATGGCTGGGGGTGTACAAGAAGTTGGGAGGAGACACAGACAGGACAGGTGACCCAAACTGACCAAAGGGATATTCCATACCATATGATGTCATGCTCAGTTTATAAGGAGCTTGGGGGAAGAGAAGGGGGGGGCAGTGGCGTTTGGAGCGATGGCGTTTGTCTTCCCAAGTAACCGTTACGCGTGACAGAGCCCTGCTTTCCTGGAGATGGCTGAACATCTGCCTGCCCATGGGAAGTGGTGAATGAATTCCTTGCTTTGCTTGTGCGCGCGGCTTTTGCTTTACCTATTAAAATGTCTTTATCTCAACCCACGAGTTTTCTCACTTTAACTTTTCCAGTTCTCTCCCCCATCCCGATGGGGGGAGCGAGTGAGCAGCTGCGTGGTGCTTAGCTGCCGGCTGGGGTAAAACCACAACATGTTTCTATTACTAATCTTTTCCTGATTTGGGTGAGGCCTGTCATGCATTTATGTGGTTTTCTTTACACACGTCATCCTGCTGTAATTATTCTTTCTTGATATTTTTTTTGTAGATCATGCATATGAATTATGCTGTAAGCTAATAACTTGCTTGGTGAATAGGCTTTGTATGTGTGTGTATACATCTGTGTGTCTATATAGTACATAAGAAAAACTACCATCTCTTCCTTATAGGTCCTTGCCTATCTCTCTTGCTGTTCAAATACTGCTATTGCAGCATTCCTACTGTACGTTCTTTGCAGATTTAAATTTGTCTGTCTTCACATACAAATAATTTATTGAGGCTTGAATTATTAAATAAACAGTATTTATAACTTGAGTACAAATCTTAAATGGAGATTTTCAAACATTTTGAAAGATTAATAAATTCTTACAGGTCTATATAGGAAGGTATTTTTTCACTTTTCTAGTAAGTCTTTATATTTTAGAGAGTCATCCAGAGTGTGTATAAATTCACAAGCAAAATTGGATGCCTTGAGTTCGGATTTCTCACTACTTGAGACAGACATAATCCTTACATACTTGGTGTCAGAAAACAGAGGTGTCATCTCTGGACATAAACCTAAAAGTTTGTTTATATATCTTTTCATTGAATAAATATGAAAGTGTTGGGAAATTATAATATCTAAGAAAAAATTGTTATACCAAAAATACACATTAAACTGCCATCATGCCAATCATTCCGGAAGACTACTTATAAGGGTCTTCAGAACTGTTTCCAAGACTTATTAAGTTGGAGGTACACTGCTGAATATAATTCATCATATTTTGTGTGTCTGCAATTATTAATGGTTGACTATTGAACCTTTACAGTTGACTAAGTAGGAAAGGCATTTTGGTTAGGCATTTTCCTTCTGATAAAAGCTTAACAAAATGTTTCAATGAAGCATAAATGTTTTCAAAAAGCCCGCACAACCCCATCTGTAAGCATATGTCTGTGTGTAGTTTATATGTCTAAGGATAAACTATATTAACGCAATAATGCACTTTCCTGCCAAAATTCCGGGCATTAACGTGCATAGTATTTATTTGTCTCATAAAGTGAGGAACTAGGGAGAGTTTGGGGGAAGGCCAATAAGAGTTCTAAGCTTTCAACAGTGCACTTCAAATGGTGCACCTTAACTAGTATTTGTGATAGTTGCATCTGGTCCCATCCAAGTTAGAACACCTTTGAAACAGTGAAAAACATATGGTCTAAAACACAGTTAACCTCTTTTTGCCGTTTGAGTCTGTATACTGAGGAGTCTTACATCTTCTTGTGCTAAATTTCTTTTGATTAAGAGTTCAAAGATGGCCTTTGGTCACAGCCTTGAAAGAAATTGTGCCTGAATGCAAATTCTTCTCAGTTCTGATTCTGATAAGCAATCTGTCAATATTCATTCTTTAGTTATGGAGAATATTTTTCCCCAGATATGACAGAAATCACTTGACAGAACAAATGCAAGCTTTCTCCCTTAATAAAACTCATTGATATATTGTGATCTGTCTTCACTACCAACATGCATAAGTACAATCTGCTACAGCAGTGCAAAGTAATTATCTATGGATACAAGACCTGAGTAGTGTAAAACAAAATGAAAACCTAGGCAAAGTCAAATGCGATATCAGGATCACTCCAGGAGCAACAGTGTAAATAATCAGGCAAAATGCATCAGGTAGATGGGATGAATAATGAGTGGGAACAAATAAAATGGAAGGCAACAGACAGAAAGCATGGATAGTTGCTTAGCTGACCATTATAATGTTGTATAGAATTTTTCTGGCATACCATATGTTTCATGTGCAAATAGCTTGACATGAAATCCATCAGTTTCATCCTCTACGTATCTGTTTACAGTACTCCTTTTGGGCCATTTTACTTTCAAGGGCTCAAATTCAAATGTAAAAACTGGTGCACACAGGAAGAATCAAGATAGTTTTCGTCTTTGTAAAAGCCCTTCAAAACTATGTATTTGGAGTATTTTCCATCCTGTATTTGTTCAGCTCTAGTTCAAGTACAGAGTGCTAAAACAAGTTTAATTTCCTTTGTTTTGTGTTTCTGCTGAAGCCAGTCAGCACAATGTGTGAAATTTTAAAATTTGATATCCTGAACCTCTGCTTCACCTTATGGGTTCAAGATAAGTTTTTAGTTACTATTGAGACAGTGCTGGGTCAAAGAATGTGAGAGAGAAGGATTCTGGTTTATCTGGTTCACGCAGTCGATAGGAAATGCTGCTGTCCTGTTTCCCTAGAGTTTATAAGGTCGTGGTGTTGGGAGACAGCTTAATTGGGGCACGAGTAGGCAATGGAGCTTAACTTCTCTGCCTCCTTCTCTCTTCTTTTGGGTGATCTGAGTCATCTTGGTTTTGGGGCTGGGTTTCACAAAATACTTACTTTGACTCAGAGGTTGCAAGAAGGCTCTACCTAGTCTGTTTTTACTGTAGAAGTAAACATCTTGCTAGAACTCAATGAAGGGGTGACTGGATAGCACATACAGTTATATAAAGGAAGATAGTGTGCAGAGCATAGTAGGTGGGGCCATTTTGCGGAGTATAGTATTTTCTACACACCAAAGGATTGAAGGACTGGATTCAAAGCAGGTAGGTGAGACATGATGCATATGTCCAGGTAGCCACAGTCATACCAAAGTCACAGATCAGTGAGGATGAATATCCTCAACAGAGAAATGTAATGGAGCATGATTTGCTCTGGGACAAGGAGAGCAAAACTCTGTGGATCAGGGCTTCTCCTCCATCACGCAGTCCAAACCAAATGTTGAAGAGGCAGGCTTCCTGTTTTCCAGAGAGTGATGCACAGTACATGTCAGCTGGCCATAGGAATTGTGTGTAGAGGTATAGACTGTAAAATAATGATGACAGTCCAATGCTTGCTTCTTGTTGTCCCACTTCAGTTCCTGTATTGTTATTTGCTAGTTCATTGGTAGTTACTTTCTTTGTAGTGTGAAATGGGACTCAAATCTGAGTGTTGTCTTATTTTCTTTATCTTTGCCTTCAAAAAGGGGAGGCAGAAATTGCTGCCTCTAATAGAAATTGACTGTGCTGATAGTGTCAAAACAAAGTGGAAGGCAGTGGTTTGAGCAGAAAAAAGAGGATGCAGAGGATGACTACATGTACAGGAAGATGCAGGAAACAAGTGTAGCGTTATTCGGGTTTTTTTTACCTGGATCTTCTCCAGTGTAATAGCTGCTGAGTATTCTAACAATGCTCTTGCTGAGCTCTAAGAGGTTGAAACTGTATTGCAGGGATGTGCATACATTTACTGCAAGATATGTGATATCAAGTGTCTTTTCACCCATTGCGTCATGAAAGAAGCTCTGGCCCTCATGAAAATCTTTTATGCTTAGGCCCTAGATCTGGCATATTCAGGTACTGCATTTTGGATACAGTTAAAACAACCAACCTGCTGTATGTGACAGGATTGCAAACTCTGACTGACCCTAGCCCCTCTATGTTGTCATTTATCCCTAAGTCTCTCTTCTTAAAAGCCTGCTATTATCCATTTGAAGTGGTGAGAACAGTCAACTTAATCACCCATTTGTGTTACGAGTCTCCAGAAACAAAATTCAAAATGCACTGGGAAGGGTAATGGCATAAGGGAGTTCATGGAATAATATTCCAGAAGTTGCCCCTGCAATTTGCAGGGCCTTGTGAGTGTACTTAAAATCCTTGTTTTGCCTAGATCTTGCCTTTCTGATACTTAGGAGTAGACTGAATGCTTAAAGGGAGGAAAATATCAAATTAAAACAGATGATTTATGTTTGTGGGTGCTTTCTTTGCACATTGATTGACACAAGGGAGAAAAAGAAAAAGAATGTGTTATCTGTTGGTGCATGCTGCTAATGTAGAAAATAAATTACACTGAGAGATTTTGACATGGGATAAGCAAAGGTGTTTCATCATCATCTAAGAGAATCTGGTTTTAAAGATCTTGCCTGTTCCTATTTGCATAGTCTATTAGACATAGAATTCCAGAAGTAAATGTACACTGAGGTTTTTTCTTATTTGATACATTTTTCTAAAAGTATAGTTTGAGATTGAAACATGGGAAATGCAATGAAAATCATAAGCTACTGTGTATATGTTTATAGCATACAAAAGCCAGGTGTCTTTAAACAGAACAAATCTATTTACTATCATGGTTATTTTATTCACCAAAACAGTTTAGTAGACTTATAACAGTAATAACTAATCTTGGTTGCTGGACAAAATATCACTGGCAATGATTGGGGCAAAGAGTGGGATTAGTTCACACTATTCAGAGGCTGTTCATTAAATAAGTTTTAGGAGGTAAACTTACATAGGCTTCTGAGCTCAATCAAAGCTTTGATGGGATTGCTATTTTTGTTGTTCATGAAGGACTGACAAGTCCAATCACTTATCTTTTAGCAATTGCAACTTTTGAAACAGTTATTTAGCCCAGTTGTGATGGAGTTTGTATAAGAGAGTTGTGTGTGAAATAAGCCGTTATGACTTAATGTACTTTGCTTCCATACCTTGACTAGTCCTGCCAGGTACAAGAGCTCATCTCCGGAAAGACTATCTCTCAGACAGAAGAGACTAACCCAAGTAAGCTGGTTGCTGAACCACGGATTGATAATGCATTGCAGGGAGAGAAAGAGAGAAGTTGGAGGGCGGGGGGGGGAAATCAAAGTGCTGTTTTACTTTGGTGTTACCGGTAATTAGTGAAGAGATCAAAGCAGAAGGTCTCAGACAGCTCTTGACATCGTTTGTGGTTTTTGTCTTGTGTTGTTTCTATGACGTTCTTATCAAATGATTTGGGTGATCATGGGCCTCAGTTCAGAGCATCACCAGAGGTTTCAAGCTCTAAACAGCCCTCGTGATACTGCTGAATGAACTTCCTTTCGTTCTAAAATATAGTTAGAAATAGAAAGAATCAGCAATAAATCATATGTAATAACTGTAACTTCTCTTTATAGCACAGGTAGCTAGTTTATGGTTTGGGGGAAAAGCTTGGGAGGTGGCAACTTCCTCAGTTAACCTTGCAAGATTTACCTTTAGCTTACTTCTTCAAATCAAATGTGCAGAGAAAAAAATGAGTTTGTGGGTGCTTTCCAGTTGCACACTCAACATGTACGTTCTACATCAGAGCTGCTAAGACTCTATGATTATTTCATGCCAAAAAGAATACTTTAACTAGAGCCTGTGACATTTGTGGCTCACTTCTGTTTTTCTAAGTCACCTTTATTTTGTTGCTCTCTGTGCCTGTGTATCCTTTAGCCTTCACTTCTTTGTCATGCTTTGGAAGCACAAATCTGATATCTGAGCTAGATCCGACATCACCTAACATAGTTCTGTTTTGAATGTAGGCTATGTATATGATGATAACAACAGTTATCAAGATCTGATAAATGTTTTCATCCTGATGCATTGAAGGTTTTGACAAACACTTGCTAAATGATCCTGAGAATAATGTTTAGGATTGGATGACTGAACTTGATTTTATACTATTGCAATTTCATCCTACCGGGATGATCTTATGTATTATTCTGTGTTCTGTCTCTCTAGTTTTTGTTCAGTTTTGATTGTTATAGTCTTTTGTTTTGTATTTTAGCAGTACTCAAAGTTTCAGCTGAACATTTAAGTGTGTAGCAGGAGCTGAGGTCATAAAAGTCCGCAGGACAAACACTCTGCTAACTAATGTCTGATTTGAGAAGTACCTTTTCAGTTAATGGCAAGTGAAAAAAGCTTGAATGGTGCTGTTTCATTTCACCAGATGTCTGAATGGTCCCTTTTCTCTGCAGCTTTACATAGTGACACAAATACTATTGCTAGCCCTGAACTAGTAATACAGCGCTACAGCAGCTCTTTGCAAGCCTTAATGAAGCTCAGGCATGTTCACAACAGTCCAGCCAAAGTCCCAAGACTGCAATTACAGCACTTATGCAATACAAATTGTTAGAGAGGAAGACTTTTGCTTTAGTTCATTGATGATCCTTTTGTTGCAAGGGCCCTACATTGCAGTAGGGCCTTATTTTTGGCAGTGGAGGAAATTCACTATTTCCAAATGTGGTCCGTGGACGTGTTTTGTACAATCCATGGGGTATATAAAAATAAACTTTACCATAATGGGGTGATATAAAATGACAGGTCTATAGCTGGTATAGTTGTATTGCTGAATGTCAACTCAGAAATGTAGCATTTACGTTACTGGAGAATATGGCACTAATATGCGAAGGCCCCGAGTTGATCTGAACATTAAATGTGTGACAAATCAACAGTCTATGTTCTCTACAGTTAGATGAGGCAATAGGAAATAGAATTTGATCCAGCTTTTCCTGTCAATTACACCAGTGTTTCTGAACTAACTTCATTGTCTTAACGTGCCTTAAGCCAGGGTACTTGGCACTATGGCCAAGTCTGAATTCTAAGAGTTTACAACATTCAAGGTGCCTAGTCTGCCCCTTCATTAGGGTTACTGCTGTGATGACAGGCTGAAAGCATAATGTCTGTATCTGACCTTCTCTCGTTCCATTTAGCATGTTAACTCACACTGTCAGTGAAAGCACATACCTCTGTAGAAAATGAAAAAGCACGTTCTAATTTGCAGACTTGGGTAATGCAACAATAGAGCTAGATCAGTAATACCTTATGTAACTACGCATTTTAACTCTGCAGATGTGAGTCAGCCTTCAGAATAGAACTTGTCCTCTATTCTACAAGCTGCACAAATTTTGTTGCTATACAAAGCAATGTTACAGAAGAATGGGAGTTGATAGAAGTCTAAACATAATTGTGAAAAAGAAAAGATGAATACAGAACAGTACAAACGGGTGAAAAAGATTGAGATTGGGAACAAAAAGGTGCATGAGATGACTGAAGAAAGTAGTACTTGGAATAATGGTGCAAATGACATGAGAGAGGAAGAGGGATTGGTAAACAATCACAGGATTACTGTTGAGCTGGGCAGTTATACTTTCTCAACACACACGATATAGGAGTACTGCTTTAATATATTCTATTTTCAAAGCACTAAACATTGAAATGATATAGTGTCATGATGTGCTGTAATAAGGATCATTGAGATATTAATGCCATGCATGAATTGCAATAACAATTTCTCAGAATTAGAGATTGATTGTCAATTAAAAGAACAAAAAATGGTATAGAACTTCAAGGTTCTATAAATTGTTCTGGGTTTCCAGTGAAAAGCAGCAAATTCCTCCCCCTGCCCCTATTGCCACCTAGTTTTCTCATAAGAATAAATAACAGAAGGGGGGGGGGAGGGGAAGTATTCCAATTTTGTAATGGTTTGTTACGAGACTTTCAACATTATAAAATTCAAGTATTTCTTTCTGCTCCGTTTCTTTCCAAAATTTGTGGTTTGTGAAGTGGATGCAAATACTGGTTATTGCTATTGTTTTACTACTTTCTAGATACTGCTGTGTTTAGTTTTCACATTTTGGTGAATATTGCTGTGTAATTCAGAACAGTGACTGCTGAGGGACAACTTAGGCTCCCTCTAACCTGGATTCAATCTTGAATGGTTTATGCATGCAAATAGTATTTTTCTTGCTTTTATAGTCTGTCTTTGACTTGAAGCTTTTCCCAAAGCCTACTTGCATGTCTTTTTTTTTTTTTTTGGATAGTTTTAATATGATTTATTTGTGAACTTAATTTGCAACAGTTTGATTTCATTTCACGTCCTCAGCTTAACTAACATTGTCTAGTGAATTCATACTGGTTTGTCTCTTATTTCCGACTTAAGGATTTTTTTCTTTTAATTTTGCTAATCAAAAAAAGGGCTTTGATTTGACTCCTGCCCCTGCAGTCTTAAAGAGCAAGACTGGTATTTGAAGGCACCTTCTTTCTTTAGCACTGCCTATGATGGTTGCCTTGCAAGCTTGTAGCAACACCAGACTTTGTGCACGAGGTTGAGCTGTGCTATCCTGAGACTTGCTTCTGTTTCCCATAGTCACAAAAACGTTTGTGTTGAAATTGAACTTTCCTTGTACAGTCTGACCTATGTTCTGGAATGAACGTACAGATTACAATGCACAATGTGTTTCTGTGTTCTTGCTGGAGTTGCAGTTTTAATGCTATTTTTCAAACTTTGTAAGCAGCAGATCAATCCCTTATAAAAGCCTTACTATAAAATGATGATACATTATTAATTGGCTTTGAGAAAGTGGATTTCAGAGTACACATGTAATGGGCAAGTTACTCTGTAGAAATTTGTTTTAACTATGCAGGGTTTGAAAAACTTTGGGGACTGCAATATGCTTTAAGTCAAAATAAAGTAGATGCTATTAAAGCTAATAGATTTGCATTCTTTTTTTGTTGATAATTTCCACATTAATTGGTTTTAATATAATACAGATTTAAAAGATAAATATCATACTAGTAAATAAAATCTTAAAATAGTCAAAATGGGGGAGGAGAGGATGTACTCTGGACTGACTTCCACCTGGGCTGCTTGATGCCCTGAAACCTGGGACCTATGGCAGTGTTCACAGATTTTCATAGCGGGTTTGCAATCAAGATAAATTTTCTTGTTTTGTGTTTTACATCCAGAAATCTTGGGTTCCTTGAACATACCCTCACAATTTGTATAGTGATAAATCTAGACTAATGTAGCTTCATGACAGAAATTGGTATTTTCAACCATCTATAGTGATACAAATAGATATATGGAAGCCCTAAGAGCATGTGGTCCCTTTGTGATGGAGCTGTATCTGTTGTAAATCAGGTTTTATCTATAGCCAACTTGGCTACCGAAGGTGATGTTCTCTGAAATGTTATAACTGCATACAAAACAACAACCTAATGAACGTTCTCATTCAGTTAATGTAAGAGCCATCATTATTGTTTCCTCTGTGTTCAGAAGCAGAACCCAGTCAGCATATTCCACACAAGCTTTTTGAAAAGTAGCCATACATAATTCTTTCTTCATGAATATAGCTTGCATTACACTACAAATGCAATCTTTTAAAGTTCAGAGAATAAATAAAATTTTTAGTGAAGCAAATTTAGCATAAGTTTAACTTTTGATGTTAATTATCAAAATGAATTCCTAAAGATTTCATAATATTTTATAAATACACAGTAGAAAGCCAGCATCTTAATTATCAAAGCGGTGATTATTTGCCCCTTTTCTTCCAGGCTTGACCTCAAAACTCAAGTTAGTATCTGTTCCAGAATGCAACCCAAAAAAAGGTCTGAAGGTTGGGAGGCAATACCATTTTCAGGAGGCCTTCTAAGGAAATGAAAATACATAAGTTGTGGACCCCTGATGGAATAGCAAAATGCCCTGCAGTATTTTTTCAGCCAGCAGTGTGCTAAATACAGAATTTAATTACATCTTTGGCAGTCACAGTCACTTAATTTGAAATGCCAACCTTCTCTAAGGCTTCTAGGAATGATATTTCTTCGGGCTTGTGTATTTTTTTTGTGCTTTTCTGAGAGGGTACTGTATACATGATTCTTTTTACCTCATTAATATTTTCATTCAGTGAAAATGTATGTTAACTAGAACTATGTTTTAAACAAAAAAAAGTAAAATAAATAATAGCCCTTGCCTTTTGAAAGGTATAATTTCAGCATCTGTAGGACTGACAGAATTGCCCTTACATCATGCCAGCAAAGCGCATATATGAAAACTGTGAATAAGATAGATAAATGGAGGACTAAGGAAAATCTGATGTGTAGTATAAGAAATGACCAATCAAAGGAAGATGGTTAAAAAAAACTGTACTGTTCACTGTGTCTTACAAATACATAATATAGGGACTGTTACACTGATACAGGAAGGAAATGAAGACAGCTGTTTGTTTATATACTGAAAATGCATGAGAAGAAAAAGGCAGTTGTAATTTTACATGACTTCTTTCCATCTCAAGTATAAAATTCAATCTGAAGTATTTTGAGTTTTAGAATGGTAAAACTTGTAAAAACATCATAAAAAATAGAAGAACAGGATGCGAAGTAAGGTAATTCAGGCAGACCGTTGTGTTTTTCCAGTTCACAGACTTTTTTTCCCCAAAACTTATCTGCCTTTTATGCATAGTCTACATAATGCAGAAATTTGTATTTTTGTCTCTTAATTTATTCTGACCTTCCCATTATCTAGTCTGTCCTTGCAACACTTCTGAGAAATTACTAAACCCTGTGAAGCACAGACTAGACTCCCAGATCAGGTTATTTTTATGTCAACTGTCTTGATTAGACAATCCCATTAGAACCTTGCCAGTGATAAAGGAGGGAAACGTAACGCCATCAGCACCCTTATAACGCTGCACTCTCCAAAAGTTACTGGCATTGGTAAACTCATCTTACTGCCAAAACCTTTTAAAACAGTCTGCAAGCTAATTTCATTGACTTATAGAACTATTTGTACTACACAATTCATTTTACTTTATGCACTGAGGAACAAATTCTACCTTACACTTAAGTTGACTGCATTGCTGACATACCACCCTGAGCTAACTTCTGTCTATTTTTTGTGTCCCTTAAGGATCTCATTAGCATACTAGAGCAGTCTCTATCAAATATTCATAACCAGTAGTAAACTGAAGTAATATTCTCCTGTTCATTGTAGTTTGACACAGACACGTGTCCGCACCTGGCATTATTTGCACAGATCCGCAAATTCAATTCTTACCAGTTGGAGCTCTGCTTCGTAGTATCTTAGGTATTACTGTTGCTTGCTAAACTTTTGACAGATGCAAAGATTCTGCTTTATAAAAATGAGCATCTTTCCAAACAGCAGCATGTGATTACACATATTCATATATCTTTTCTGCATTTTCTTAACTATTTTTTCTTTCCCAAGAGCTTTGTAGAAATGTAATGTCATATGATTTCATCTATAACTAGTGATATGGAAACCTATGGTCTTCTGAGAGGTCAAGAAATGTGCAAATGAAATGGTTAAAGAAATAACACAAAACAACCATGCCTGGAACCTGAATATAAGTCAGTACCTATCTGGTGCTTCATATGGACAGTAGAAGTGTGTGGAATTCAGTGATGTGCTTACCTATGTTTCAGATTTCAATTTCAGGAGCAGGCTCTTTGAAGTAGATGTATTGGATTCTCATTTGCATTTTCTGTATAAAGGTGCCATAATGCAAAGAAGTCGAGCTGGCCTACTTGTATGTTTGAAGTTAGGCATGTATTCCTGTGTCTTGCTGAATAAGCTCCTGACTTGGCAGTTCATTGACTTCAGAGCCCTTCGTTTGAATCACTCTGAGTTTTTCAGCCTCTGTACTGTTTTCAACCTGAGGTGTCAGATACTCTTTTTTTGGCTGACCACCAATTGTGAAAAACAGGCTTTTTCTATTTTTGCTTTCTCTTACGTGTTGCAGTGATTGTGATGTTACTTTGTTATTTTATGCCAAGTTAATTGGTGAAGTTAATTGCAAGAGTTATCCTTCAGAAATGGAGTAGCAAAACCCAGATTAATATCAATTGCTGCTTCCACAGGACTTTTTCTGTAGGGCACTGTAAGTGCATTCTGAAACATAGATAAATTTTACCACAAATAACTTTTTTACATCAATTGTGCAATGGCTTGGTGCCTCAACAATAATGACAAAAAAAGCAAATCACAGGTGGTGCTTTCAAATGAATAATATAGTAATAAAAATTCTTCCAAAAAAAAAAAATCATTAGTGCTGTTGGATGAGAATATCATCACTCTAGTGTCTCTAGTATTGGGACAGTACAGTCAGACACAGACTGTGGGATGTTTTGGGGGCTTCTACATGTGATGGTTGTGGCTGTCAAAATGGATTTTAAGGGTGCCAATGAATTCTTGGTGCACAAAAAATCTTTTCTTGAATAAAAGAAAACACTTATTAAATGTACATGCTCATCGTACCTAATTTTAAAAACTCTTCTAGGTGATATGTTCTACACTGAAAAATAAGATTTTAATTTTACCATATTATTTAAGCTAGTAAAGAGAATACCATAGTTCAAGCAATCAATCTTGCTGTATTTTGTTTCAGCAACAGTCACTTCTGAATAAGTTCCACTTCTGAAATGCTCCTTTGTTTTACCTGTTCCTACTGGTTAAGTTTTATACCTGGTTTATACCATTAAAATGATACCATTTGAGGCTGCTTTATTTCTATCTGTTATACCAAATGCACGGAGCAGGGGTGGAGCTGACATTTTGCCCCCATTTCATTTCGGTAAAATGGCTGTGAACTGGAGGTGTGTCCTTCCAGGGAGGGTGCCCCAGCATTGGAGAAAGCTCAGTGCCTTCTGAAGGGGTCAGAAATTGTAGGGTTTTTCCTGGTACGTATGTCAAGAGAGCTAGTGCCTCCTCCAATGTGTTATCTGTTCTCTCTTCTGTCCTTTTGGGTGCAACACACTCTGCTATTTCTGGAATTCTTTTGGGGTGATTCAAACATGTTATGTGACAGATTCCTGCAGAAAGGTGTCTTTCTGTTATGGTTTGTTTGTTTGTTTTTCCCCTGTGGATAAAGTGGTAAAGCCCCAGTTCATGGCAAACTTTGAGAATGTGGAATTTTCCATCCCTTTTACACAAGGTGGAATAGGACTTCCTACAAAGTTGGACCTTTTTTGTTATTGCACTGTTAGGGTGATTCCTATAAACACTGAAAGGGATGGCTCATAACAGTCTGAAATGAAAAAGGTAATGTAATGTTGTTTCCTCAGGTGTAAGACATTTATTGGATTATGCTGTACAAGCTCCTGAAATAAGCAAGAGAAGAAATATTCAAGAAATACTCATTTTGGAAAAAGCAACTGTGAGAGGACATAGACTAAATACGTTGTTGGCAATATAGTAGTGTTGAACAAATAATACTGAACATGTTAAGCTTTGTTTACCTACCTGTATCAATGCAAACTATCATGCAACAAAGTTATTCTGCATCATGATGTATCTTGCTGAAATGTTACCTGGAAGCAAACTCTTTATTTTGTGTCCAGTGTTCCCAGTCAAGTAAAATGTGGAAATTATATGTAGCTCGCATGTCTGGCTGCATACGAAGTGGAAAACAAAAAAGATGAAAAAGCAGTAGCAGTCTGTCACACTTCAGAAATTCCCTCTTCTTAATGTGCTGCTCTCTAACTCTTTTTCATTCAAACTTTCACCTCACAAAATGAGCCGTTGCAGGAGTAGCAAGTGTTGCGGAGTAGCACATAGAATGGTCATTGGACACGGTTTAGCCCCAGCCAGCAGCGAAGCACCACGCAGCCACTTGTTCCTCCCTTCCCCCTGTGTTCCACCCGCCTGTGGCATGGGGGGGAGAATCAGAAGAAAAAGGTAAAACTCATGGGTTGGGATAAGGACAGTTTACTAGGACAGCAGAGGGAGAAGAAAATAACAACAATACTTACAAAGGAATATACAAAGTGGGTGACAGAAAATGCAGCTTGCTCCCTGTCCGGAACCTGATGCCCAGCCTGTCCCTGAGCAGTGACTCTTCCTCAGCCAGCCCCCCTCCTCGTATACCGAGCATGGTGTCATATGGAATTCCCCTTTGGGTAGTTTGGGCCAGCTATCCTGGCTGCGCCCCAGCTTTTTGTGAAAATTAACTGTATCCCAGTTATATCTTAAAAGCAGAATAGTACAAATGAGATGCTAATATCCCTTCTGTAGGGAGTGTAAGGGCAATGGTAAGTGGGTAGAGGTGAGCCTTTAGTGTTGCGTGCGTGCTGCACGTTCCAGTTAACTTCCTCCTTAGCAAGTGTTTTCTTTAGCGGAAGCCAAGCCTTTCATAAATGTCTTCCTTATGCACTTTAATGAACTATAAGTTGCATAGGGTGTTTCTTCAGGACATCTTCAGTCTAGCTGGAAAATCTTTATGGAATTATTGTTACAAATAAATAGGTTAAATAGATGCATGATTAATTCCTTGACTGCTTTCTTCAGACATGTTTTACTCTGGGGGGAATAATACTAGAAACTAACCTTGATATCACAAAAAATAAGCAAGCTAAATAAGATTATGGCTGTTGTCTGGTTCTAACTTCAAACCAGGATAGCTGCTAGAAGTATCTCAGTTGAAGGTGAGCATAGGAAAAATGTACTCAACTGTTAGAAGAATGTTATGGATAACTTATCTCTGAAAATAAACAGAAAGCTGCAGGATTAGACACTTTCTGATCTACAGAGATTTTCATTTTATTTTGTGAGAGGCAGGAAAGAAAGATGGATAGATCTGACATTATTTTAAAATACTGGAAATTACTTCCAAATGCATGACCAGCTGAACAAACAACTGTTGTATTTGAAAAACTGATCCAGATTCTGATTTCAGTTGCTGTGATGTGAACTTGCAGAAACTGTAGTGAGTGTGTTAGAATTATTCTGGGTTGAAAACTGAGTATGAAACCAATTATCTGGCCTGCTATGTATTTGTGGAGTGTGATTTTAAAGGTAAATGTTATTTTGAAAACTTCTGGAAAAAACAATTGTTGATCAGCTGGATGTTATAAACATGATAATACCTTACTGCATGGCTAACAGTTTTATTGCAATTAATTTTGAATAAGCAGTTCTTAGTTTATACATGGAAAATATTTCTGGAATACCTGGAAGGTATTCTGGAGGGGAAGGTGAATCCAACCAACCTACCAACAAGCAAACAAAATGTAGCTTAGTTCATAATTCATAAAAATACAAAATCATATTCTGTTCATGTGGCTAAACAAATACAGTCTGTCTTTTAAAAATCGATAGGGCTGCAAATGCTATTGTCCTTATGTTGTCAGCTTCCTAAATTTGAATTTGCTGTGTCAAGAATGAATACATCTTTTCTGGTTTGAATGCAGATGATATTTGCCAGATATGATCGGAGTTGTCATTATACTCCTTCAGGTTTATGTTGTAACTCACCTGAACTCTTAAGATGTGCTAGCACAGAACTTGAATAAGAATGATGAGTAAAGACCAGAGACTGTAGAAACAGCTGTCTTGAAAATTGTCAGAATAGGTTATGTATTATAGCATGCACAGCTCACAGAAATGTATGGTGGCGTAGTTTATCTCAAATCATATGCACTGAGGTTTCTTTATAGCTTTTAGGCTTTTTAAATTAAGAGTTATGATTTGTTAAATGAGAGAAATGTTGCACCTCAGGCCAGAACCTCAGTCAGCTCAGTTTTGTTTGTTGAAGAGCTTTACATATGTCAATGACAGGATAACTAGCACCAAGAGAACTTAGGGTTTTTTTCCAAAGGATTAATGAAGTAATTTACATCTGTTCTTATAGTACTTAGGTGTCTCTATAACCTATTTACACTGCACAGTAAGCTAATCTGTTCAAAACTCTGGAGTTGAAATGTAACTTGTGGAAACTGTCCAGTTTACTTCCTTTGAGTTACCCAGGAGACTAGCTGTAAATACCCCAACCAACCAACAAAACCCCCAAACTGAGGCAGCATAAATAAATTCCTATATCTGGCTAATTTGTTGCCAATTCAAGCGTTTATTTCCTTATTTCTTACATTGTTCTACACGTGCCTAAATCAAAAACACTTTAAACCAGCATGGAATTCATATTTCTGAATAAACAGTGGAGCCATTTTCAGAAGGCAGTTTTCTGTTTTATGCTGAATTATGAGGTGCCTACCTGAGAAAATGCCTTTTATTTCTATCACAAATCATTATTTATGTAAATATACAGAGGATAATCCTGTGTATTTCAAACTCCCTATTTGAAAGTATAGCTGAACCAAAGGTCAGGTAATCAGAGCTAGCATAGTTCTATTGTAGGTTCTGTCTGTTCCTTAGCGAGAGGAACACTCTGTTATTTTGCATCATATAGCTAAACAGTTTTTTCTTCCTACCAGCTGTCATGTGTTCCAAGACTTCTTTTTTTATTATTATTATAACTTTTTTCCTGATTTCAGCCTTAATTTATTCCTATCTGATTTACACAATCTGGTCTTAATTTGATGTACTTTGTCTTACATAGTTCCTTCTCTGCTCCACAGATTCTCCCATGCATTTTTATACTGACACTTCACTTCTCTAGACCAAGTATAATCTTTTTGCTTTTTCACTTACGGTCTTCTCTCTCTTCCGATTACCCCTGTTGTCCTCTGCAGCTCATCTGTCTCTATTACTTTTTGGAGAAGCATTCACAGTTTGTGTTGCTTAAATACTTCTACACACCCTGAAAAATAATTTTTTATTTTTTTAAGATTTATGAAGAAGTATATTTGCAAGAGGGATTTTTTGCTAATAAAAAGTATAAATATACTATTATGGGTCAGGGAAAACCTCTTCTCGTGAGGAAGAGTATCCGAATTCCAAGTGGTCTCTGTGTCTTCACTGCTACATAAACGTATAGTTCTTAAAGCCAGAAGACAGGATTAGTGTGGTCATCTTAGTCTGAACACTGTTAGAAGCTCATCAACGTCAAGTCCATATGTTACTTTTGAGATCTGGCATACAATTTCCTAAAGCATCCATTTTAAGATCATAATTATTTAGAATATCTGTTGTCTTAATTCTGGTGTTATGATATCTCATGGTGTTTATTAAACACATTGCACGTGTAAAGTAGATGTCACTGCACAACAAAATAGAAAATGTCCTGTTGTTCGGCAGCACAATTCACTTGAGCACTCAGCTTTACCTGGAGGTGGAAGACGTGCTCTGGTCTGAAGATTCCCCACGCTAATAAGAAGTCATGTGTACAGAGCAGCTTAGTAGGCCTTCCACAATATCTTCATTTTAGGTTGGTGTGTATGAGAAGAAGGAGCAAGTAGCAGTGGATACAGACATTTCTTCATGGATGCAATAAGTATGAGTCATTGCATAGAAAATACAGAAAGGCAGGATCAATTCTACAGTAACTTGGTTGGGGAGATCTAATCATTGCTTGGTTCGGATGTGTGTTGCTGCAGTAGCAGTTGTGAAATAGCTATATTACTGCTCCACAGCATGTGAGAAGAAACCCATTCCTCTAACACTGAAAGGAACAGGGATGGCTTGATTACTTGGATACATGAAGATATTAGGCTATAAAAATATCTGACTGATAACAAGAAAATACAGTTTGCATATGTTATGTGCAATGTGAGAATTCATCTTGCTTATAACTGGCACAGCACCCACAGTATCAGAACTTATACTGGATTAATCTGTTAGTGTTCAGTTATTCTGTCCTGTTAACACCCCAAATCAGTGGGAGGTATTGTCTACTTGTTGTGTTACATGCCATAATGCTGTCTTCAGTATGCTCTGTTTAAAACATATATGGAAACTTTTTTTGCTTTGAGATTTCATTTCAGAAGGGTACAGTCAGAACTGTATTTTGTACTTGGGCTGCTGTCAGGTCTCTTCCAAAGATGGGCGGCTGCCTCCGGGATTGCATCCTCACGTTACGTTGGAGGACGCTGGAGCTGTACGCAGCACATTGCCACTGGCATGCATCGTACTGAGTAAGTCAGCATCTTGGTACGGTGGATCTGAGTCAAAATTAGCCCTTATGTCTAATTCAGCTGAAGATTCCTTTGGAGTTTTTGCCTCTAGTGAAATGAAGACCTCTGCTTTGTGTGTGTGTGTTGCTTTGTGGCTTTTGGGTTTTGTTTGGGTGGGGTTTTTTGTACTTGTTGCTTTGCTGAAGTCTTTGTTTTTAAGAAGTATAAAACAATAGTAATTTTTTTCTGCTTTCCCTAATTTCCCCCTAAATCTACTTATCTAACTTATAAGAAGGTAGTTTACAGAGAAGATGATGGAGGAGAATCATATGCAATATAGATAAAACATTTAAAAGAAAAGCAAATATTTAATTATGATTCATTGAAATTAGTATCTAACTCTGCCTAGGTGTTTACTGGTTGAATTTAAATTTCTATACTTTATAAATAAGTAACTTGCCTCTCCCCCCAAATATTTAACTTCTTAAGCTCAACTAAGCAAGAATAGGAAACACGTTACTGTGTGGCTTAAATACTCAGAGAAAGTTTTTATTAGAAATTTATTTCTGACAAAAGTTGTTATTACTTTCCAGCTCTATTATTACTTAATGTTTCTTCCTGTTTGAGATAGTAATATGGTTAGTGCTGTATTATTACACAAACTCCTTATTCAGGTTTCCTTATACTTCAGAGTATTCTTTTGCCAAATACTATTTACAGAACAATTGCAGATCCACTGTAGTGCTTTCAAATGAAAACAATTAATGGCTCTGTAACACTTTAAACACCCTCCCCATTTAACTCCTATTAGGGCACTGCTAAATCCCTTAGCAAAGGTACTGATTGGTGTGCAGGAGGAATGGCAGTATGGAAAAAAAAATTGCAGTTGAAATTAAAACCATTTTTATTTAATACAAAGTTGGATGGGGAAAAGCGTAAATATAACTTTTTGTATTTTGCTGTATTTGTAAGGTGACAAGATTAACAGAACAATTACTTCTCATGTCCCGTGTACACATTACTGTCCTGCTGTTCATGAAGCTCTAAATTTAGCTCTTAATCAACATATTGAAAAAGTGCTGGTAAATAAAAAAATAAAATATCGCTGCTATGAGTCATGAAATTTCAATAAGGATATAATATCAAGTATTATAAATGCGTTTTAATTTATTTCTTAAATTGGCTACATCTATGGCATTTGCTTACAAATAAGAGAATTTTATTAATTATAATGCTGTGGAAAAAAACTTAAATTGGAAAATTGTACTTGTTAAAATGGAAATTATGCAATACCCAAGTAGCAGGATTTAAACACAGAAAGCAATTGCTGCTCCCGTTACAAAACTAACAAACCCAGCCGTTCCGGTCACCGCTGCCCCTCTCGCGTTTGCAGACGTCGGAAGCGGTGCGCTTTCGTGCCCGCCGCCTCGGCTCGTGCGGGGGCCGCCGCGTGCTGGGAGCGGCGCCATTCGCTCCGAGGAGCGCAGCACGTAGGCAGGCCAGGGGCCGGAGAGCTGAGGCGCCGTTTGCAGCCGTTATCGCCTGCGGATTGCGCTCTCCTGCAGCCGTTGTCTGGCAGTCTCCCCTGAATCCGCTAACTTATGGACATGGTAAAGACCAAACCCCCAAGCTGGGAGGCACAAAACATCAGCTTACCCAAAAAGCTTTTGAACCTGAAGGGTTGACGAGGCTGCCCAGGGAAGCGGTGGAGTCACGCTCCCTGGAGGTATTTGAAACAAGAGTAGATGTGGCACTTAGGGGCATGGTTTAGTGGTGGACTTGGCAGTGTTGGGTTTACAGATGGACTTGGTGATCTTAAAGGTCTTTTCCAACCAAAACGATTCTATGATTCTGTGATCCAACAGCAGCCGGACTGCTGAGGCTTTTGACCTGCCCAGTGTGATATAGGGAATGCCCGCACTGTGAGGGAGGAGGAAGGATGGGTGCTCTCACCCTTGGCTATGTACCTCTTTTGTTTTAATCCACTGAAGGAAACTTAAAGACCTCATAGTTTGAGAGGCTCAAATGAGATGGGGGGAGACTGCAGACTGCATCCTAACCAAGGGGGTTATGGAATGAGTTCTTCTAACCCGCCATGTTTTTATACTGAATTCATGACTACTAGAAGGATTGGTGAAACAGGCAGTTTGCAATACAGGAATGAACACAGACGTGAATATCAGCAGTGAAGGAACTCTTACTATGTTATATTTTGGTACCAAACAAATTTGGACAGGCTTTTTCCAGGCTTACAGTTTGAAAACAAAACTGGTCTTAGGAATAAATGATGTAAAAGGTAATGCAGAAAACTAATAGATAGCAGAGGTTAAATTTATGGCACTCTTACTTGTCAATTACATGCTTTGCTTGACTTGTTTAAGTTTGAACTTAATGTTTATCAAACATTCCTATATATACATGACATGAAAGGCATTGCAACTTGGTTTCACTCAAGAAGTGCAAAGGGAGTAAAAAATGAACTCTCCTTGCTATGATAAAAATTATCCAGGTGTTGGTTGAGGATTATAGTTGTGTGCACTGCTGCTCATGCATCTTCTTCCACCCCAAATTTAATATGCATGGAGTGATTTAGCAGGAATAGAGCTTAGACTTTGTGCATTTACTTTTGATAGCCGGATTAAGTAAATCAGACTGGAGTGTGCTCTGATCTGCTGTGGGGATAGAGAAGTAGTTTGTAGCTTCCTGTATGAAATAGGAAGGAAGCTGAGAAGGCATCATGCAGCATAGGAGTACTGCTCTGCTCTTCTGCCATTACAGCTTGCACAAAACCCTTTCCTGAGGTTATGCATAGTGCTACGTGCTACAGTGAGACAGACTGACTTGTTTGTAGGCAATGAAAAGGAAATAGGGTGTAAGAAGAACTTTTTTTTGAGAACACTGTCACAGGTTTGGGAATCCTAGGGGAGAAGAATTAATATCATCTCAGGTTTTTATAGTAAAACAAGCGTGGCGTAAAGGCTGGCATCTTTAGCACACGGGAAGAGATATCCATGATTGCCTGGAAGAACTGTTTAATTATTTTGGATGAGTTTTTATTGCTCAGGTGAGATGGCAATAATACTTTCTTCCACCCACTTTCCATATCTAAATATATATATATATAAAAAATTTTTCTGCAAGATGAGGAAAAAAGTGAATGTTTTCCTTAATCCTTTTATCTTAACTGTTGTTCACTGAGCTGTAAGATTCCACAAACTGAAATGCAGTGGAAGAAGTCGAGCTCTGGGATAAGTGTAATGACAATAAGCACGGAACTATATACTGAGTTTGTGGGATCTTACTAATAGGTGTACTCTATATAACCATGCAAGTGAAGTGCCTCAGGAGTGTAATGTTGAAGAAAGATATTGACTGGTCCATATATCAGTTGCATCAGCAGTGACACAGATGTGATTTGAATAGGACTGATACATTTTCTATTTTTTTCTACTGAATAGCTATCAGAAATAACGTATCTGAGTCTGCCTTTTGAAATGAAGGCAATAAAAAAGTCTGCCTGTATTTTGGGAACACTGTATTTCACTTAGGACAATACAGCAGTGCAAGGTTAATACTTTTACTCTCCAGAGTTTCAGCATATGAAATACACTCATCTGCTTATGCACAGAGTCTCTAAAACAGTGCTAGTGGGAGAAGATAAGGTCATGAGTCAATCCTGAATGTTACTTTTACCGTCTTCCGTTTAACCTTTCCCATGGTCTCATGTTTGTTCCTGTAGCACCCCTCCCTCAAATGACATCGAGATTGTGGTTATTGTTAAGACCATCTAAGAAATTAGAACTGTGACTTTATAAAAACATGGGTCACTACTGCAGAAAAATTCCTCCCAAGTCAGTGTCCAAGAGCCATGTTTGAAGCAACTTGTCACTTCTGGGTCCCAAACAAGAACTAAGTTTGCCGTGTACTTTGCCCAGTCTTCCCTGCCATACCTCTCAGTGCTTGGAAATGCTTGGGTTCTTTGGGAAGGTGGCAGAGTTCTACCTGTCCCGTTTCCAGTGTAGACTATTACCGCTGCCTCAATTTTACTGCAGCTAACTAATAAAAACAGCCAGCCCTTCCTCCCTACCATCCGCATCCTACTACGCGGAAACAAGACAGAAAGGGAAGAAAGGCAGTGGTGTGAGACCGTGTGTCGGTTGTACTTAACAAGTACTGCTTGTGGAAGTCACCAACTATGAAGGTATTTGTGGTCTGTGGTATGTTTTCCACCATGTTTTAGCAGTACTTTTCATATTTTTATTCATAATTACAAGTTATCCCAAATGTTGTTTCAAAGTGCAATTAGCTGATTATTTAGACTGAGTGAGCATTTGGGTTTAAAATGCTAAAAATCTTTTTCCATTCAGAAGTTTGTGGCAAGAATTTCAGAATTATCCAAGACAACCACAGTGAATTCCTCTTCAGTAGATTTGCCTCAACACAGTCCTGCAGAGTCTCCAGAATCACTGGCTTGCCTGAAATCTTATTTTCCTTCTGTGGTGCTGAGGTTTTTAATCTAAGTGGTGAGATAGTTTTTGCAGCTGTTGTTTTATTAGTAAATCCCCTGCCCTGTACCTTCAGGAATAACATCTCCTAATCACATAAAATCCTATGCAGCTTGATGGGAGAACACATCAAAATTGAGGGTGATGTAACACATGTAATTCCCTTAGTCTTGCCCCTGCTCCAGGAAAGTGAAAGTAGTTTTGTTGTTCGTAAGGAAAACGGGAAGACAAGTATGTAGTTAATATGCTATAGTGCCATCTAGAGGCCCCAGTAGATTGGAAAGTATGTAGACACCTAACTTAGATTGTCTCTACCTCTGGAAGGTTGAAATCTATCACTTGATAATTCCTATTCTATAGCACTCTCTATTCCCTTTAGGAGTGATTGGCAGGATATGACTTCCTGCAGATTAAAGAAAAAAGAAAAGTATAAAAATATAATTTTCCTCCTTTTTTACTAGGTGCTCTGAACTTAGTTTAGTAAATCATTCCTCCTGGACAAGCAAGTCTCCCCAGACTATCATAAGCTCTAATTTTTGCCATCTATTTTTCCTATATTTTCATTGAAATTTCTTCTTCTACAGTTACAGTTGCACTGTACATATAGCTGCAAGATTATGCTGCTTATCTCTCTCTATGGACCATGCAATTGCCACTTAAAGCATTTACTTTGAAGGAGACATCTGTGAGTGATACAGCCACCTATCTCCAGAGTCTGTGTACTTTGTCATTAAGAGTCTCAGGGTTGATTTGCAATGTAATAGTAGTGAAATCACTCTGTGTAATATACTTCATTATTACATGCATGTTTTTATCCCTACAAAATGGCTCAATATTATTTTTTAGTGTACTAATCTAAGAATACCAGAATGTATTAAAGTGATGGAAAGAAGATTATAATAATAATCCCTTTGATTATAGTATTCTGTCAGACTTCAGGAATTTTGTAGGGGAGGGCCTGTCCTTTAGAAAAGACTAGCCAAGTACTTATGTGTATACAGAAACATCACAGAGGACCTAAAAAACACTTCAACAATACTTACAGTTTTCCTCTACGTTATGTAAATTTTCCTCTGGTATAACACCCAGGATTTTAATGTAGTTTTTCCAATTTTATCTAAAAAACTAAAAAAGGAACCAAGTTCTTTGACATGTATAAATCATACATAAATCATAATACAGTAATGATGCTATAGTATAGGAAAGTGGTGATGTTCTCTTTACTGTTGTCTGATTATCTTTGCATAACTACATAGTCTATTACAAAATTATTTTCCTGGGAGAGCTGTTAGAGACAAATGTAACAGACCAGAAGCTCGGCTGTTATACTCTGAGCAACTTTAGCATCAACTATAGCTGCTAAAGATTATTTCTATTTGTACACAATAGTGAAAAATACTAACTTCTTTCTCCCTTTAACTTATGTGACATGGAACCTTCATCCACAGTAATTCTTTCAGTCCACAGAGAAATTGTTGCCCAATTGAATTCAACAGTTTTGCCACCAACCACAGTAGATTTCCTTCCATGCCCCCCCACCTGTACTTCCCTACAAAGTCAGTATGATCCTTACCTGCAGTACTTGTTGAGGTGTGTTTAACACTTATGATGTTATTTCATCTATAGACTACTTTACAAACATTAAAGACATATAACTGCAACCGAGTTGTATCTCCTGTTATTATCTACCACTGCCTATTATGTATTATACACTTAAAAAAAAAAAGGCCAAATACAAATAATCCCTTTTATTCTTAATATTGAAGTATTTTTCAATAATCAGTCCTGTGTCCTGTTTCAAAATAGAGATTGTGTGTTACCATAATTACTTAAAGAATCACCTATATGTAATCTATACAGATTTGTTCACATAAGTTTTGTGGTGTACAGCCTTTTGAGTAAGATATCTCTGGAAGGAAGATAAATGTCACTGATTTTTAAACAAACAAAGCCCACCACCACCGAAAAACTTTCTTTGGTAGTGACCTCGCTGACTATAGAATCGAATCCAAAGATTGTTAGACATGAGGGATCTTTTGATAAAACACAATTTTAGAATAAACTGCTGACAAATAGAGCTGGTAGTAATGGAATACACATTTATTCAGATTTCAATGTTTGTAAGCATTTCCTATGTTTCCCAGTTTACTTTTGTCAGCAAATTTTATCCTACTCAGACTCTCTGAACCAAAAACTTCTAATCAACACTAGTTTCAGAAAACTTAACTGTTGCTATTTTTAGTTTATGGCCCAGGAATAACTTGTCAGGAAAGTGACATGTCAAAGAGGTTCAGTCAACTCAAATTTGATTTGGTTGTTATTTTAAAATTACATGTGCAATTATGGTTTCTCAGACAACCTAATCGAGCCTTTCTCATACTTCTAATATTTTCGCCTACTATGAAGTGTAATTTTGTAGCTATTTACATGCCATTCTCAGTGGAACACTTGGATACTTCCAATGGATCTCTTACTAAATTTGTAGAATAGATGTCATTAAATGCACAGTTTTTTGCCTGACACGTCCAAAATGTATTTTTATGGATTAGAACTATATTTATATGAACACTAAAATTATCATTTTTATTAAATTAAAGTTAATTTACAATCTCATAAATGTTTTTCTTCAAACCATAGGCAGTCATTGGATATATGCTTTAAACAAATCTTCCATGGGCTGGAGAAGTAAAACTCCATTCTCTTTGTTCTACTTACAAATCTAAATGTAAAAGTAGTTCAACACTTGACACCCTCAAAATCACTTGAGAATTGCTTGTCATGTATGGAATACATACAGAAGATGGCTGGAACTGCTAGTATGTTCAGAGATAACTATACTGCAAGCATACATTGATGTCTTAGGTATTGTGCCTTTATCCTGTCTTTTACAGTTAGTCTTCTGGTTTACTTGCAAAATTCATTGTAGGTGATTGTCATAACATTTCACTTTAAGATATACAGGTGTGATTTTAGATACTTTCAAAAATATGCTCCCAACAATTTAAATAGAGCAAATGGAAGCACCCTTCTCAATCTGATTTTGCTTTCAATTTGTTGACGAATTTCAACTGTTATTTTCTACTGCAGTATACAGGGAGAGTTTCATGTTGTACATAGCAAAAAAAAAAACATTAAAGCAATAAAGTTAGATATGTGCATCACATTATTAAAATATAATTAAAAGTATGACTGACACGCTATGTTCTGTAGAGAACTTTCTGAATGTTCCCTGTTTATTTACTCAAATGTCTGCAAATCTCAACAGGAAAGCCTTTACAACATTTTTTCTGAAGTGATCTAATTTTCCTCCTTTTAAAGAAAGCCGGGAAGTGCAAAAGCTGTGCTGTTTAGCATGTCACAATATTCTCCAACTGTACAGAAACAATCTGTCATACAGACTGTCAATATTCCTAGCTCTGAAGGAACATATTATACATTCTCCATATTTGTGACTTTATTGATCTTTTGTCATTCCCACAGAGTGAAACTGATATTTTCTAACAAAATGTAATTTGCTGGAACAAACAAGCAGTCAAGTGCTGATGAAAAGAATTCCAGGAAATGGCCACTCCATCTACAAACGAATTATGTAGGCTGATTCTGCTTAGTTGATGTCTGCTTTGTATGCACTTTTTGATGCTCATAGTCCTTATCAGCACTGTGCCTTTTAATTAAAAATAACTACATTTTCACTTATTAGCCTCAGTGTTCACAAGCTCATTAATTGGAATTTTCCAAAGTTCTGATAGGAATTAGTCATCTGACTTCCACTGAATTTTAATGATATTTTGATACACACTTGCAGCCATAAAATATGTCCTAAAAGAGACTGAACCAATGTAGCTGTTTGTATGAATGTCAAGTGTGTGAGTTCTTCATGCTGCTCAGGGATGAACTGCATTAAGGAAACTGGATTTTTAGAACTGATAGTGGGCTGTTGGTCCAAAGAATTTTTAAATTACTGGTTTGTAGGAAAATTGAAGTATTTATTCTAATAACTGAGACTGCATGTCTTTGACATGTGCCTAACAGCCTTGTGAGAAACAAGCAAAACCCACACTAGTTGTTTTGTATTAACAAGCTGGCACAGATCATACAAAATGTTTTCCTTGTATGACTCTCTGCTGTACTAAAGTGTCCTATGCACTCTTTTGATATTAACTTGTATGCATACTCAGAAGAGAAGGAAGGCATATCATGTAGCATCCTGCTTTGCCCTTCCGCATGCTGCTCTGAGAACAGGAGGGAGTGGCCAGGCTGAGTTCTTGACAAAGTTTTTTTTTTTTTACCATAATTCATACAGAACTTTAATTTGTTTCTGAAATAGATCTAGTACAAACTACCCTGAAAGAGCACCTATTATGACTGTGTTGAACTGTTTATTGCTGTGCTCTTCCAGAGTGATTAATAGGATTATTGAAGATAGAGCAAAAATGCTTTGCCTGACATGTGAAAAAGGAGTTAGTTATGTTTGTTGCCGGTTAGAAACAAGTTTGTTCCTGGCAAACTTGTTCTGCTGATGAGATGTCATGGGAATGAAAAATGAGAAAACAGTAAGGAGAGGGTTACCTCTTTCTTCTGCTGAAAGAAGTAAAAATGGAAGATGGCTGATATGTCTTAAAAGTGGTACAGCTGAGATAGTATTATAAAGCTGAAAAAGAGACGGGCAAGTAGTGAAAATGTTTGTTCATTTTACTACTATAATCTGAAGACCAAAATATTAGACTGCTTTAAAAAAATAGAGAAAAAGTAAAATAGTTTGATGCCTATATTCACTTAGGGTTTTGAGAATTTAAGTCAAATTAAAATACATTTTTCATGGAAATAATTTCACTGGTTTCTGCAAAACACTGTAGTGTGTTAATTCCTTTTAGTTAGTTGATGTAAAGAATATTGTGCAAGTTTCCCATTTGCCCTGAACACAAACCCTAAACAAATATAAGAGAACATGAATATAACTTTAGTTTTGGTCCTTTGGGGCCCTTTTATTGGTAGTATTACTGTGTTTTATTTCATCGTTACCTTTATTTCAGTCCTTTTCAGGCTTCTTCAGCATTATTAGTTTCATTTGTAGTGACTTTTTTGCATTGTATTTGTATTGCCTTTTTGTCATTTAGCATGAAACGCCTTGAATTCTTAGAAATGGCAACCAACTGGTTTCTCTGCTAGATTTTTTTCCTTGGTTCTCCTCCGTATCTAACAACATTCTTCTGTCTCTTAAAGATAAATGTCTGACAGTAGAAATAAGATCATTAAGCCTCTTCTGTTTGTAACTGCAACAAAGCCCACTGTAATTGATTACAAGTTTTGGCTTCATGTTAGTTTCTCATTAAGATTAAAGGAACCCCAGTTTTACAACAGGCAAATTCAAGACTCAGTGAACGCACAAGCCTGCTGCTGTTTTCATTTATCACTGTTAGAGGTATCTGCAATGTTAGAAGAAATCTTACCATCTTTCTTTTTTTCTATAAAATTGCTGAGGATAGAGGGGACCTCAGGAGGTTGTCTAGTCCCCATATGTCACTTGCTCAAGCCTAGCCTTTAGTCATCTTTCTTGCATCTTGTAGTCATTGACCCTCTGTAGGGTCACTGTGAAGATATTTAAGACTAAATCTAGGATCCATTTGTATCTCATGTCTTTGACACAACTCACTTGTAAACACAAAGGATCACAGTAGAGAAGAATGCAAAATGTTGAGCTGTTGCTTGCACCTTCCTAAGCTGAAAATTCATGAGATGTTCTCCTATATAAAATAAAAAGTAGGAAATTTTGTATTTTTCTGTTATTTTTATTTTTTAGTTAATATTTATGAAAAATCCAGCCTTAGTACAAGGTACACTTGCAAATAGGGATACAGTGTGTTTCCCCAGGAAAAAATGGTGTTTGGGAGGGGCAATTGAGTGAGTCTGTGTTCATTCCTTATAGCTATAAGTACACTGATCTAGAAGCATGAGACAAAACGTGAACTAAAAAGAACTGATTATTTTGTGGGGACAAGTGCTGTGAAGCATTTTTGACCTAATCCGAAATGTTTAGGTGCTGTCTTACTTCACTGTATATACTGTTCTTACAGTTAGGGCAAACAGCTATTTCTTTAGCTTCTCTGAAACCACAGGTATCAAGTGGAACACAAACAAAAATGAATAGTCATTGCTCATTTGTATTACATCACCTATTCCCACATTTCCTGAGTTAATATTTACTTATTGTTCCAAAGCAGATTGTGAGTTTTGCTGGTGTATTTCTGCAGATTTCTCTACTTGAACTGTGAGTTAAGCAATATCACTTTCAATAAACAAGCATGTTTACTTCAGGCAAACTGCAGCAAGAAGAGAAAAATCAGCTATGACTTGATTAGATTTTGTTTTAAGCTAAAAGCTGAAATTTGATTGAGTCACAGCAGGGTGAACCTGAGTCACAGCGTGCAAGAAAAATGTAAGGATTTGATCAGATTTTTAAATGAGTGATATTCATGCAAAAGTGACTTAAATAATCTTCCTTTTCAGAGGTTAAAAGAACTTTCGTGATAAACAAAAAAACCCACTCTCCCCAGCCACCCCAAAACATGGAAATCATCTCTGGGTATTTAGTGTGAAGCCTAACATCATTCTCTGGGCAGAGTGCAGTTTGTCAAGCCGTAAATACTGTCCTCAGTGAGTTCTGAATTAAATATGCAGTGGTGCCACCATGGTGTCTTGTCCCTATCTACATTTTCAATCTTCTTATCTTTGCTTCTTAGTAGTACATTTTTAGAATCCAGTCCTATTGCAGGTTGAACTAACAGATAGAACTGATGTATTTACTCAGACTTGACGTTAAAAATAATAAAAAAAGACTCAAAAATTAAACTCTAAAGCCAATTTAAAATTACTGTGGCTCTTGTAAATAAGAATTCCAGGAAAGAGGACAACCATTTTAACTGACTCAACAAATGAAGGCAGCAATTTGCCACAGTGATTGCACTGTGAATTAGGTAAAACCAAAAAAACCCCATCATAACCAAGAATAATATTGCCAAGCCAGGGAAATGCAGTTGAATTTCTTCGGTATGGTGGGCGGGGGGAATCAACCATAGTGCCTGCTTAATTTACATCCCTGGTGGTCTTTTAGGATTATGATTTTGATTTTGAAGTAATTAAAAGCTGATGAACATATTTTTAAAAAAAAAAAGACTTTCGGTAAAGCAAAACTTGAGGAAACTGTGACTCAACTCAAGTGGAGTTTTCTTTTGACCTCTATGAAGCTATGAGTTCATCTTTAATCTTTTTTTAAGAGGGGCTCTAGAAATGTGCTCATGTAATTTCTCCTCCCCGGCTAGTTTTTCGTCCATACCCTAAGTGTATAGAAGTGTAGAAAAAGCAGTTGGAAGGGGGGGCCCATAGTCTGACTTAAGGATGCGGAGAAAGTATTCAATAGGAAGTGCCTGATAGGAAATACTTGAGAATTGAGAGATGGATTTTTTCCATTACTACCTAGTTTAGTAAGGGACAGGGGTCAGTAAAAACTCTTTATATTCTTGCGACATGTCTTGACCAGAAAAGTGTTGACACGGCAAAGGATTTCTTGATAGTATGGTACAAATTCATTAAATGCTTTGCAAGAATTACACACAGCAGTACCTTAGACATAGTTCTGTAACTTTTTTGATAACTACAGATCCTAGTGTATAAATTTTGTTGCTTTGTACAAAATATCTTGATAAGGTTCTTCAGCCATCTGCTGTAGGACAACAATGTATGGAAATGTCAGCGGAAAGAGCAGGGTGTTGGTTTTGGCATGTTTATGGATTACAAACACGTGTTTGACTTCAGATTGGTCAGAAGTCATCTTTTGCAGAGTTAATTAAAAAAAAAAGCATACTCACTAATGAATAAGACACAAACCATTAAAGCATTAAATTAAATTTGCATACTTTGTCACAGTTGGTATTCTCCATACAAGAAGGTGAAGAGGAGCATGTAGCTGGGAAGATCCTGAATGATCTGTCAGCCTGAGAAAGAATGGTTTATACGTTGCCTCTTCTGCTGTTCCTGGGTTTAACACCACTAAACATAAATACATGAAGTAATTTGCATTCAGAGTAGTTGGAGTTCAGTCCAAGGTAGTCAGTCAAACTCTTTCCTGTGGGAACATAAAGGATACCCTTAGAGCACAATCCATACTAGAATTGTGATAGTGTTGCGTAAGTATAGGGACTTACTGGAAATTTCATCAAAAAAGGCTTTTTCCATTTTTAGCTGAGAGAAGAACTACTCTTGCCAAAAGCTTACCTAGCTAATGTGAACAGAAAAAAAAAAGTTTTATTCAAATATATTAAGTAGCAATATCAAAACCAGACTTCTGTGGGGGAGGAAAAAAAAAAAAATCTCTGTGCTGTACTTTACCCTGAGCCTCCAGTTTGGGAGCAAAGGGATCTGATTGGTTTCATAATAATACAGCTTCATATGTAATAGATCTTAATTTCAGCAAAGGTCTCAAAGTCTGTTGACCCTTTATGTAATCCTGGATATTACTTTTTATTGACATTCCTTTTTTGCAGGTCAATATTATATCTAATATTTTTGGTAGAATATTTTTTTCAGTGGTTCTGTGCTTTCTGTATGAGCCATTATCTGTTCAGAGCTTAATCTATTTCTCTTATAATGCAAAAAAACCCCAACCAAACCTGAAAAGTCATGCTTGTCTTATCAGTACAGTTTTAGAGCCGCAGGAAGGACTAAGTCTCCTTAATAAAACTTCTGTTAGTGCTCGAAATGGCAGTTGCTAAAAAGGCTGCAGATAATTTGATTGTATGAGAATGGCTGCTATCTGTATGAGCATATTGTGTGATATTTAAAAAAAAAAAAAAAGGAAAAAAGAGAAAATGAGGCAGAGAGAATAAACAGAAGAAATTTGTGACCAGCTATGCCTTAATATGCATCAAGTTTGCCCCCTATGGAAACTTTGAATACAAGTGAATCGAAAAGGTTTTAAATATTGGACACTCTAAGACAATAGATGTTTCTGTAGCTTATATTAGAATAAGCAACATCAGCATTAGCACAAGGATTCTTTTAATAAGTGGGTGAATGGTTTTAAATCCTGCATGCGAAAGAGGCACCAAAAACTATGTGTTTGACAAATATGTATTGCAGGCATTACATTGGTTTAAGCAGTATTAGAAAAATAGGAACAATGCACTAGTGAATCGGAGCTGCTTGTTCTCTTCATATACGTACACAGATTTGTGTTTAGGTAGCTGAGGCACCAGTCCAGACATAATTCACTTATGCATAGTTTCCTGTTCAGCAAAACTTAAGTATCTGAGCAGTCCTGCTGAAGCTTTTTTAACCATAAAGTGATTGCTGCTCAGTGTAGTGACTTGGGTATAGTTGCGGTTTATAGTTTGTAATTTTTCCAATTTGGAACGCAAAGCCCATACACTGGAGTTATTTACTTGTTTGCCTAAGTTATTTGCCTACTGTTGTTTACTTTTTTGCCTAAGTCAGAGTTATATTTACTTCTAACAAATGTTATTTTTTAGCTTTCTTGATACTGTTTTGTAGGATATTATTTTTAATGGAACCCACATTTCAAAGCATTCATAACTATGCTTAATGGCTGATCTTTGTAAATTCTCTATGAGTGTGGAACATTGAGTATCTTTTTCAGAATTTGCGTTATAATCATGGTGTTAGAAATTTGAGTCTAGTTTTTTAATTGTCAAGGCATATAATTTCCGTTCTCTGTGACTGAAGAAGCCTCTGCTTAAAGAGCTTGCATGATAATTTTCTTCACACTATAGAAACAGTTTCTAATCTATGAGTGCGCACCTTACAATGAGAAAGATTTAATTATGGAAATCTGATGAAATGCACTTTTATTACATATTTTATAAAAGAATGCCATAAAGAAAATCTTTGAATAAGAAAGATTTAGGTAAACCATTTTATTGTCTGTTGTCAAGCCTTTAATGTTCCTTTTGATATCTGACTGAAAGAAATTTTCTATTCTGATTTTTCTCTGTGAGCTTCGTGAACCTTACTAAATGTTTGGTCACCAGAGACAGAACCTTTAATCCATTTTCTTGCACTTTGAAATAAGAATGTGAATGCTTTTTTTGACTTTTAATATAGGTAATGGTAAAAAGAGAGATATGAATCCCAAATTCTGCAATCCTGCCTTCCTAAATGAAGTGTGCATTCTTGTGTGCTGATCCAGTGCCTATAGAGGTGTGACTTTCAGCAAGATTGGACTCCTATCATTTTAATAGTTCCGGAGTTGATAATCAAAATGTTGCGCTCCTGTTTTGGGGATTTTCAGTCATGTTGTACTACAAAATATAAATATCCACAGCATCAACACAGAGTATTGTAATGACATACAGTGTGTTTCATTTCTGGGGAAAAAATACTGGGCTGTAGCTCATCAGTATTTATATTTTACCTTCAAAATAAGAAGATGATCCTGTGATATTATTTTAAGAAATGCCCTTTGTCTCTTGCATGAGGTGTGTTGTGGTACGTTGTATGAATGCATGTGAAATGACATTTGTGAAAAGCGGGCAATTGAACTGTGAAGGTTACTGAGAGGATCTATAGTAGTTACATCTGACTTGCATATTGTGCCAGTGTATCAAAATATTAGTGTCTAGTTTAATTTGTAACTTAAGCATTAATTGTTTTCATCTTAAACAGAAGAAATTATTGTGACTTTGACATTATTTTGACAACTGAAAACATAATTTCATTTTTGAAAAAAAAAACATTTTTAAAGGTAGCACTAGGAATTTTTTAGTAACAGTATTCTTAATTCATAGTGAAAATGCTCCAAGAACTCTAGTTTCTATGAACAGAAGTAAACAGAAAACTATAGTTTAAAATTATTATCTCCTGATTAGATCCAACACAAATTATTAGTAAGTCCTCATTTCATGTTTGTTTAGAATTTTATGAACCCCAAGAATAAGTTTATTGCATTATCTGCTGCAGAGCCAGAAGCTTATCCTTTAGTCAGCTGGTGAAACTGTCTTTTGACAAGGAGGGGTAAAATCCATTGGTTGTCCTACAGTGAAACCACTTTACTTCTATGTTGTCAGCTCCTCTTAATGTAAACAATGTAGCTTTCCAGAAAAATTTTAGATGTGTGAGTATGCTTATTTCTGTGACTAGTTCGGCTGACTGCATTAATATTACCTATGTGAAAAAGGGTTATTAACTGAAGTAGTAAAACCTTCTTCCATTAAAGGCAGAAAATAATCATGCTTTTATTTTAATTATTACCTGAGTTATACTTTTGTTATAGTTCAGTGTAATTCAGTCCTCTCAAAAAAAGTGTTAATCAGTTTTTCTATTGATGACTTGGGTTTTGAATCAGTACTTGAGTGAACATATCGATTGGGTCCAGCTGAGCATCACATCAGCTTGATGGAAATTCACCAGAGTCAATGGAAATTTGGTTACCTAGGCCTGGAAGAATGAGTCCCCCAGAATGACTTGGCTGAGTAAGGAAACAGGTGGTCTGAACAGGAAGTATGAGTAGGATATTCTTCATAACAAATATGTTTAGCAAAATTACAAGTGGATAATATGCAAAGGTTTCTCTGCACAGACACCTTTATTTTTTTCTAAGGGGGAAAATGAACAAAACTTCAATTTATCTGTATTCACACACACAAAAACTGGAAATGGAAAAACCTCACTAATTCATAAAATACTTTTCACAATTTTATTCTTAATTTTGCAATCCAGTGTAAATCTGCTTATTTCTGTTAATACAATTCAGCTGTTAATTTCTCCAATAATTAAAGTGATGATTAAAGAAAGACTGGAATCATTTTACATGGGTGGAGAGATGAAATGATGTTTAAGTTTCCAAGACATAAAGTAATTTACAAGTTTTGAGCCAAAAACATCTTGTTTTTTTTCCAAATATACAAGGTGAGCTTTTTGGTCTGGCAAAATGAGCAATACTATTTAATACCCAACTCTGTACCAAAGGTCAAGATATCCCTTCAATGAGTACAGCCTAATTTCAAGATCAGGAATGTTGAGCAGGAAACAACAGCCCATATTATATCATCTTCCCTCACGTCCACTGTCCTAGTTCCTGACAAATAAGATGCCCTGCAGATTAGACAACCTTTGCGGTTACTCTGAGCTGTACCTGATTGTAACAGCCCCTAACAAACAGCTGGAGATGCTTGTGGAAGGGCAGTGCTCTTAGCCTCTGAATCCCTGACTTGAAGTTAGGGCTGGGGACATACACTGTTTCTGTACAAACTGGGCATTTCTTTGTGCCAGTAATATCATAGCCAGCAGTTTGCAGTGGTTTGACATGCAGCTTACATTGTAGGATCTGTGCAGAGAATTGCTTTGTATTCTGTAATCCACTTATGTCTATTTTTATTAGCTAAGATTTTTAAATTAGAGGAAAAAACACCTCTATCTAAAGGAAATCAGGAATTCACTTTTTAGACAGCTTGGTACCGTGAGCTTTGTCCTTGAGAGCAGCTGAGGCTTTTTGGGCTGTGAAGACAAAATTACCTGTAACAGAAAGGATTTTTAAACATGGGTTATTCCAACGTAGACAGCTGCTCACTGCATGAGTCCTTCAGTCACTGCTGTGCTCAGCAGTTAACTTTCACTACTTAAAGGCAGTAGGGCATGGAAGATAACTTCAACACATGGTTTTTCTATTTTTCTTTACTCTCTACTCACTATTATCAAAGTGACCGTATTTCGATAGCAAGAAAATGATGGAAACGCAACAGAATGTTGCTGAGTTGATGAAGTTTAATCTCTAAGAAAACACTTCATTCTTACACTAATCTTAATACAAACAACCCAGAAGTAAAATTCAGAGGGTGTTATTTGGAACAAGAATGACCAGCTATCTGAGATATAAAAGTATTCTTTTTTTAACCAGAGTATTAACTTTTCTCCTTTAAGATGCTCTTTCAATTCTGTGGAATACCAGTGTATTGTTGTAATAATAACCAGTATATATTATCTTCACTAACATTTCTAGTTATAGAATTCTAGTCTGGCAGTCTACTTGGATTTTCTGAACTAACAAAGTAAGAGCAAGTTAGAATGCCGTCAAAATAGGAGTTAGAGAGGGAAATTTGGAGTACTAAGACTGAAGGAACAGCTAAAATACCTCTGGGGTAAGAAAAAATTAGAAAATTAAGTATACTTTATAAATACCACATACTTATATAAGCTACTATACACTCTTATTAAATATTGTGAAACTGCAGAGGTCAGCAGTCTTTTGCTTTTTTTTCCAAAATTATAGAATAACTGATTACTGCTAAAAAAACCCCCCAAAACAAGAAACAAAACCAAATAAAACCAAACAAAAAACCCCCCACAAAAGTATCTCAAGGCAGTATGGTTTTCAGCTGATAACCTTGCAACATCCTTCTTCGTATCATTCAAAATCTGCTCTTATATCATCTGCAGAAACCCGCTATAGATTGTGACTTCTGTGCTACTCAGCAAGCCTTACATTTCATCACTCAGTTATTAGATTTACCAAAAATATAATTTTTTATATTTTGTAATGCAAGTCTGTTCCCTTAAGGACATTAAATAGATTTTCAATATATAAAATAATTTCTGTAATCAACATGGTATCCTAAATTTTTACATAAACTCTCATATAGCATTCAAATTAAGAAGCATGAAAAATTTTCAAGTAATGCATTCATCAAAATGTTGATGTTGTGACTCAAAGTTTCAGAGAAATGTTTCAATCATCTAGACAATCCTGTACAGAAATGTATCATAAGTCATAAATAAGAATTTGTAGCAATTTCATTTAGAAAGTTGAATGATCTCTTGAAGAAGTTTGTATGCTTATTTTAGAGAGCAAACTATCTCTCTTTTTATCAACTGTCTCTTAAAGACCAGGAATATGCTCTTGAATAAATCAAGTGTCTTTTAAAATTTTTATTATACCATCAGCCTGGTTTGAGATACTTTCAAACACTTATGAGGAAATACTATGTCATTTCTCTTTCCCAGGTTTAGAAGTAATTTTTTTGATGGAACAGTATAGAGTGTAAGTAGTGTGTCTAAACAATTTCTCAAGGGAAAGCTAATTTCAAGAAATACCTTGTTTGCATTCCATGGTTTCTGTAGTCATTCCTAGCTCTTACGTAACTGAGACAGTGAGTGTTTTGTCTAATTTTTATCTCTTTCCTATGAATATTCCATCAGAAATTAACAGTGTTTAAAGTCGCATGGAGTATACATCCTAGAAGCTTATGCTCACACAAAAAGGTAATGCTTAGTTCTGTGCAACCTGCTCTAGGTGAGCTTGGTTGAGCAGGAGGTTTGGACAGGATGACCTGAGCTCCCTTCCAACCTCAACTATTGTCTGATTCTATTTAGAATCATAGCATGGTTTGGGTTGGAAGGGACCTTTTAAGGTCATCCAGTCCAACCCCCTGCAATGAGCAGAGACACCCTGCATTAGACCAGGTTGCCCAAAGCCCCATCCAACCTGACCTTGAATGTTTCCAGGGATGGGGCATCCACAGCTTCTCTGGGCAACCTGTGCCAGTCTCTCACCACCCTCACGGGGAAGGATTTCTTCCTAGTCTCTCATCTAAACCTACCCTCCTTTTGCTTAAGGTCATTCCCCCTTGTCCTGTCACTCGATGCCCTTGTAACCAGTCCCTCTCCAGCTTTCCTGTAGGCCCCTTCAGGTACTGGAAGGTGCTCTAAGGTCTCCCCAGAGCCTTCTCTTCTGCTGGCTGTGAACAACCCCAACTCTGTCAGCCTGTCTTCATAGGAGAGGTGCTCCAGCTCTTTGATGATCATCTTTGTGGCTCTCCTCTGGACTCTCTCCAAAAGCTCTGTGTCTTCCTTGTACCGAGGACCCCAGACCTGCATGCAGTACTCCAGAGTAATTTTAGAAAATCAGGTGGGGTCTCACCAGGGTGGAGTAGCTAAAGAGGCTTTAGGACGATTTCTGGGGTTGCCTCTCGGTCAGACAGGAACCCACAGTGGAAAAAGCAGCAGCCATGTGATAATGATTCATCAGGGTGCTTGGTCACATGACACATTCTGTTGCAACAAGTAGCTAAAATAACTAGTCCTATGCATATGCCAGCATGAAGGCTATCCTGTATTTATAATAACTCTCTTTAACCTAGTTTCTCACGGTGTAAAATTGTGTCCCCACAATATATTCCTCTGCTCCATCGACTTGGTCATTCCAATAAGAGTCTGAAGTTTTGAGAGTATGGCTCGTCAGTTTTGCTTTATGGAACGTGTTGATATGCATGCAGAAGACAGTATGGATATAACCAGAGATAATTATTCCTCCCTAAATGATAACCAATTCCTTCCAAGCCATGTGAGACAGATTGTTGTCTTCCTCTCCTTTCCTACATCTCTTTCTGTAAATCATAGGATAAGCTGTAAAGATTTACAGTATCTACCTTCTAAGTAATGATTTACTATCTTTTTCTGTAATGATGACCCTTGATGCCTAAAGAGAAAGGTAGTTAAATACCTGTTAGCTAGTATGTTTCCCGTTCTTTCTACAGCATTGTCAGCTGAATGTGCTTCACTTATCTATGGTCAATTTGTCTTCAAGGAAAAAAAAACGTAGCTATGTCCCAGTAAAAGGATTTTTCTGTATATGCCACTTATAAGACTTTCATTGATAAAAATCAGGTAAGTGTATTATCAGATATCAAAGAACAGATTTAAAATGACAAAAAAGACCAAGGGTATAGATAAGCAATGCTTATCTAGTGCATGAATTTTATAGCAGTCTTGTTTATCTGTTGCAGTAATGGGGCTTTTCAAAACTACAATCACCATGCATTTTTTTCAGAATGCTGGGGGGTAGATGAAGGGTTCTTTCATTGCTGTCAAACATACAATGCTGTTACCCAACTTATTCTTTGATATTTACTTTTGTGTCATGTCTTGTAACACACTGAAGTTACACAGTACAAGTTTTATGTTTTTGTTTAGCTCTCCCTTTTTCTGAATTCGCTTGATTAAACCCTCACCTTAAAGGCTTTATTTTCTTCTCTGTCTGACTATTCAGACCACTCCAACCTTATTAACTCCCTTGTTTACACCTTTGCAAGGAGGTTCAACCAAATGAGCTGCTTTTCTTCCTTATAGACAATGCAATGACAAAGTCTCTCATTCGTTATTAAGTATGCTCAGATCTAATTCATTCTACAAAAGTTACACTCTTGTTTCCTTACTTGCTTCTGCCATGAGGGAGAGAGACAGTCATTTGAATTGAAGAAAATTAATTTTTTTTAAAATCATATTCAATTATTTGTGAATTGATTACTGGAAGATCTGGTAAATCATAAAGTAATGAATTTTATTTTTAAAATAACTTAAATGCATGATCAGTCTTTTAGAAGCATTGTTCTTATTTTGCTGGGAAACAATACATGTTTACAAGAGAACTTGCTCTGCCTGGCTATGCAATAATTTTGGGCCTTTTTTTTTTTTTTACAAGTCTGCAATATTTACAGCCTTACATGTGGAACAGTTAAAATGCATGTGCCATTATATTTATTTGTTTTTTTGATGCTTATAAGAACATAAGTTAAATAGTATTAATATGTACTCTAGGTGTAAAAAGAACGAAAGGTGAATGGGTGTCTATCAACAGCTGAGCTGGTTAAGAATGAAGTAAGCTTGTGAAGTCAATACAAAAGAAAATACTGAGAATTACTCCTTTTTCATTTACATCTTCTGGCTTCCAATAGACTGTGAAATATTTTCTTTACAGAAATAATAAAAATGTTATAGCTTCACCATCTCTAAAGTGGAATACCTGAATTGACAGTCAGGCCATTTGAATTTTGGAGGTGACAGACTAAATCCTCAGCTGAACAAATGCTTTGTCCAGTGTGCACAGCTTGCTCATTAAGTAATGGTAGATTTTTATCTTCAGAAAGAATATATTTTGTATATTTCTGAGTATGAAAGATGACACTAAAAATTTACCTCACCTTCAATCACTATTTCTCTTGTCCTACTGTCCTGATAAGTCCTACTTTTCTTAATGTAAACAGTGGAAAAGGAACTTACAGCTACTAAGGTATGTGATGTTTACAGCTACCTTTGATGGCCAAAACAATACAAGAGAGTTTGAAGATACACAGGAGAAACCAAAACTACTCGGGGAATGATTTTTATTGAACTCACAGAGTGAGTGCTTGCTAAAATAAACAGCACGCTTAGATAATATTTTCTTAAGGTCGTGGTGTGGCATCTTTAGCTGGGTTGAGTAAGACTCCCTGAACTGTTTTGTTTTGCTGAATTCTTATGTCCAGCTGGCCTGTGGTTCTGCATGATGACTCCAATTTATGCAGGATGTTTCTAATTATTATCTTAAATTCTGTGTAAAATCCCTGTTTTAACAAGAGAGCACCCTATGGGACCAATTTCTTCATCTGCAGGAAGTTCCTTCTGACACTACAAAGGGTAGAATTTGTTTCTACACCAGGAACTACCTGGGGTAGCTGCTAGGTCCTCCTCTCAGAATGTTGTCACCGCATTTAAGGATTCAAGGATTCATTTAAGGATTCAGGGAGCGTCTATCATTTTGTTTGTGCTTGGCACAGGCTGCCTGGGGGAATCTCTGAGACTGGCTGAAGTTCTTACCCGGAGAACTCCTGTAATAATCACGTGTTTTGCTGTGAAGTCAATTAGGGTTTCAGTCAATCAGCTTCTCTCAAGCTGGTCCACTGAGACCAGCACAGATACTAGCTGCAGAGTTCCTTGGATCACCCAGGGCATCCAGTTGGATTGTACACAGTTGGATGCTGGATGTACACATAAACCTGATACCCAGCTACAGTGCAATAGGATAAAGTTGAATTTCATCTTTATATTATGGTTACAACTTAAATTCCATAGATTGTGTCACAACTTTAATTATAGCTCAGCAAAACACTGCTCCCATACAGTAAGCACGTAAATTATTACCTTTCCGATAATTTGGCAGACAAGTAGGATTTTCAGTTTAGTGCGATTTTTATCAAATCCTGTGTAATTAAAATACTGTCTTTTAATCAACATACCTAGTAGTCTTTTCAAAATTAATTTAGTGCTCATCAAATTGATTCTGAATTGACAGCTCTTGAGACACTCCTGTTCCCTTATTATTCAGTGCAGGTTTTTTCTAGAGCTTCTTCTGGTGCTTTTCCTCCTTGCTTCAGTTTGACCTAGCAAGATTAGCCCTGAGATAGGGAAGCATGATGCATAGAAGAGCTGAGGCTTTGAGATTTGATTCGCAAAGGTGTTATACAATACCTCAATGAGAGTTTATATGAAATAAGTAAAGGATCCATCTTAATACAAAGGAAAAAAAGGTTTATATGCAGTCACAACTTTATGTAGTCTAGAGTCTTTTTACAAGTGATTAAACCAGTGAGTGTGTGTTTTCTTTAGCTTTTTGATGACCCCGATATTTATTTCATGTAAGCTATTGTCAATTTGTTAAGATGCAATGAGTTGCGTTTTAACTTTAAACAAAAAAATGAAAGGGTCTGTAACCCTTAATTGATACTTTGTTCATTGATTATTTTTTCATTGCTGTAATACTAAGTATTTGAAATTAATTACATAATTCAACAAGGTGAACCATCTACTGTTAGCTTTGTTAAAATTAGGGCATTCTCATTTGATTGAATGTCTGTTCTGCAAACTGTTACCTTTCCAATTTTTGTATCAGTAAGCTGATTGTCAAATATATAATTTTTAGATGCTTACTGGACATCTTATAAGTAGCTAATTCTCACTGAAATAACAGCAATTAAAAAAGAACAGACCTTCCTGAAATTAGTAAAATGTATTTTCTTATAATACAAAGTATTTCCTGAAAATGTTTACTGTCATTCTTTCCTAAACTGTCTCATGTGGTCCAACTAGATAATTTTTAATTGTTGTCTTTGAAATGCAAAGAATTTTAGTACTAGGATCCTTAAATACTTGAAAATAGGGCCGTGGATAGTGATACTATACTAAAATCTAAGCTGACACCTGCCTCTTCAGTATTCGTTAAGGGCAATATTAATATTTTCATAAATACATCATTTACTTTGTTCTGATTTTGTTGCTGTTCCTATTTCAATATTGTAGTGGGAAACTGATTTTAAATAAACCTGTACAATCTTTTATCTTTTCTGTTCAGTGGTTAGGTGTTTTTGTACTCAAAAATTAAATTTGAAACTCCACACTGAGTAGAATCAGACTGTTACTTATTTCAAACTGTTTCAGAAGCTAAGCATTACAGTTGGGCCATTGTACCTTTTTTCTTCTGAAAAATTACAATATGACTAGGGTCTTGTAAAACTAGTGAAATGCATATCCTCTTCTGACCCATCTTTGACACGTTTTCTTCCTCTTTCTCTTCAATCCTTTCAGATGCAAAGGTACATTGGAGCACTTGAAACGATTATTTGTACTTTAGCACCACGCTAAGAAGGTGGGTTTTGCCACATGAAATTTTTTGCTGGAAATTTAGAAGCTGGCATCCACAATTCTTGAGCACATAGGAGGGCTTGTTTATACTAAGGAATTGGTTACTGATTTTTTTTGTTGTCAGTATGAATGGCCATGACAATCTTGGTTTGTAGCAGTATATCAAGCTTCAAATTTTTTATGAATGTGAGAATGGAAAAAAACCCTAAACCAATCCTCTTTTGAAGTTTTAATGAGTGGAATTGTTCTGAATTTTTCATTTTTAAATTAAAAAAAATAAGTTTTTAAAAACATGTCTCTGACTAGGAGCTCCAAAATATTTTCTGCAGTGTTCTAATGATGGATTTATAGTATATATTGATGGCTTTAATACAGTTTGTTATATTTGTATTAAGGTATGATTCAGTTTAGTTTCTCATTGTGTGGATTGTGTTTTGCATAAAGTATTACAATTCGAACTACTTGGTGACAAGTATTTAATAAACAAATAGTCACAGCATTTCTCCTTAATGAGGTAGACTATCAGATCGATATCCTGAAAAGTATTTAAGCCAGGCCATACCAGAGTGGTGTCAGATTGTCAAGAAATGTCTGTTTAGTTCTTGTGGTTTTGTTTAAATTTTGTTTCAGAGTTTTAATAGTTTGTGGATTATTAGAAAAAGAAACTCACCTGTTCTGTTCTTGTATGTCCAGTACTGCTGCTTAAAAATGCCATCGTATTTCTCAATGGTACTCAGTGTCACAGATGCGTAACTGGGTGACTGCACCGTAACAGTTCAGAAAGAGGAGAGGAAGGTAGTACAGACACTAGTAGTGTGCGTTAGAAGAAACAATGTTGTTTAAGCTTGGATGTCTTGATCAAAGAGCCATTTAATAACAAGCTTCTGGAGCCTTCTCTGTTGCTGTTCATCATTTACACAGGTAACTTGTCCTGTGTGGTACTTAGGCAAATCTTAATTTCAAACCCTTATTTAAGCTGACAACATAATTCAAAGTAGGTTTTTAAAAGAGAGAGTAGACAAACATCCTGTCAGAAGTACCTCAGGTTCAGCATTAGAAAAGCAATTGTACTACTTTGGATGCTGTCCTAAGAATTTAACACTTCTCTGAAGTTCTGCTGTGTTCTTTATTTACTAAATATCCTGATCTAGTTCCTTTATGTTCAAATCTTTATTTTAATCCTATTGTATTAGCAGTAGGCAAAATCATTGTATATATGACTTTAAAATGCTAGAAAAGTGCCTGACTCTAATATTAATCACTTAAGCAGGTTTCACAGCATGAGTAGGACTAGTGGGAAAAGAATCTGCTATATTACATAATCTGTCTCTGAGATGGTAAACATAATTCTGATTGTAAATATTTAGAACATTTCTCAAATAAATCTGCCAGGATCATAAGAACTTTCACATTACATATAACAAGATGCATTAGTGAAAGAGTCATAGGATATCAAGAACTTTTATCTCTGCATGTAAAGCACTTTCTAGGTAATTTCCTAACGTTGACTCCCGCGCATTTGCTGACAGCATTTTCTAGAGCTAGCTCTCGCTACTAGCTAGTACTTTATTAAGCTTTAAAAAAAAAAAAAAGCATGAAGAGTAATTGTTTACTGAAGTGTGATATTGTATTTCTGTGTGCTTGGATATGATTCTTCTCTCACGTATATGCAATGTTGCCATCTGTCACCATATTTTAAGGAGTCATTAATATTCTTCTCTAACAGAAAGAGTTTATGCTCCTCAACCACACAAAAATGCAGTGATAGGAAAAACCAGTAATATTTAATGGCATGCTACTGTATTCATTTCTATATAGCTGTTCTAAATGAGGACAATGATTGTATAGAATACAAATCCTTATTAGGTTTGCCTATAGAATGTGGATTTACTCAACAGGAAAAGTGACATTTTAAAATCAACTTTCTGATTTTTTTCAGCTAATCTGACCAGAAAAAAGAGCTAGTTATATATTCCAGGTAAAAACAATTTTAGAAGTTTCATTAAATACCACAGTTTTCAATAATGCATTGGAAGTTTTAGCCAAAAAAAAAAAAAAATCAAAAATGAATTAAAAAAACCCCTGCCAGTAAAACACCCACCAAAACAAAGAAACAAACACAATGCAACCCAGAAAGGGGGTAAAGTCAAAACATTTTGACTTAGATTTGTGAAAAGATTTTCTGTTTGCCAATGACTTTAAAGATTAAAAAATAGATTGAATAACCTGAAGAGAAAATGAAATTCTTTTTAGTCAAAACAAAAAATTTCATATCAATTCAAGATGGTTATCAGCACTACAGATGGTTCAGAACAGGCTGTTTAGGAAAACTGCTGTCACATTGATAATTGATATCTGTCATGAAACGTGAAGTAATGGTTGATTCTAAGCTTTTTTCCAGTCTGTGATTCTGTTTAAATAAGTTTCTGTAGTAGATTTTTTTCCCCACTATCCAGATAAATAATAATGAAGAATAACAAATAACAGTAAACAAATTTTTTTTGTAGGTCCATTTTTTTACTACTTTTTTTAGTATTCCAGCTCACCCAGTGGCAAAACTCTTCCTAATGAAACCCAGGTGGCTGCTGGCTTTCTTATCTGCCAGAGCACGTTGGTGGCTGATGTTCAACCTTTTGTCCACCAGGATGCCCAGGTATTTTTCTGCCAAGCTGCTTTCCAACTGGTTATGCCCCCAGCATGGACTGGTGCATAAGGTTATTCCTTGTCAGATGCTAGACTTTGCATTTTTCTTTGTTCACCTGTACGAGTTCCTGTTTGCTCCTTTCTCCAGATTGTTGAGGTGCCTCTGAACGGCAACACGACCGTCTGGTGTGTCCACCACTCCTCCCAATTTTGTACCATCTATAAACTTGCCGAGGGTGCGCTCTGTCCTATTGTGCAGGCCATAATGAAGATATTAGACAGTACTGGACCCAGTATCAACCCTGGCATACACCACTTGTGACTGACCTACAGCTGGACTTCATGCCACTGATCACAGCTGTTTGAGCCCAGCTGTTCAGCCATTTTTCAGTCCACTCAGTTTGAATCTCAAATTCCAGTGTTTGTAAAGCTGTGATAATGCATTGTATATCATTCCAAGCCATAATGTATTTCCATATCACAAGGAGCTCTATTTATTGTGGCTCTACAAGGGCATGTCCTGCACCTGATAGAGCTGTGGACTCCAAGGGGTTACAGACACTGCATGTACTGTAGTTCCCTTCAGCTGCACCAAGTATTTGAATACTGCAATGCAGTTCTTCCAGCAGGAGTTACATGCAGGTTGCAACTACAAGGCTAATGTGTATGTTTCGCTTTTACATGCTTCATAGAGAATGCTGTATAGTCACTTTTGTAACTGCTTCGATATGCATCATCTTTACATGGGAGGGTGCCTGAAAGAGAAGGCAAATTCAACATATTTCCTTCACACAGCTGAGTTCATAGTTGTTTGGATGTGAATCAGAGCATGTAAGAGTTGCTGGGATTTCAGTTTTATTTTTTTCTAGCTCTGACTGTAAGCTCATGATTTTAATTAATTGCTTCTCTTTTCCTTAGTCATTAATTCTTTTATAACCCATGAGTCTCATAATCTATTTTTAGTTTCCTGTGAAATATATATATATAGTTTTATCATTTTCAATGTGCATAGGCATTTTGTGATTTTAATACTGGTCCAAACCCTCAATTAAGTAAGCCATATGGTCTGTAAAGCAGCTTCAGAGTACAACAGATCAAGAAATCAGAATCCTGAACTAGCATTCAGCTTATGCAGTTGTTGTTGCTGCCTATCCTTCTCTTTTTTGCATATGTTGAAGTCCAGGGTGCCTGTGGGTCCCTGATAAACTGTTCTTCACAGTCCCAAAACTTTAACCTCTTTAGCTAGTAAAACTGGCTACTAAGCCAATAAACATTTACTATTTGTCATTTGAAGGTTGTTACACATACGTAACCAACTACATTTATGTGTGTCTTGGTGAAGACTAACTCTATGGATTTGAAATCGGTTCCCAAAATAAAAGGGTTTCTGGACTGCTAAAAGTTTTTCATATTCCTCTAGATTCCTCAGTGCTCAGAAAAAAAAGAAATGAACAAATATTTGTTTCCATATCTAACTAAAAATAGTAACAAGCCAGAGGCCTGTATACTCAAAATGTGGTTGAAACTGATTAATTAAGATATTAAACATCTGAGCAGGTTTCTGGTAATTTGATGTTTGTATTGCAGTAGCTATAGGAACTCAAACTCCAACCAAGATCTGGTCCCTGTCTCTCAGGTTCCACAAAAACTCAGTCAGGATAATACATCCTGCTCCAATTGGCTAAAAATTAGAAGAAAAGAGAAGTAGATGGTGGAAGGGAGAAATAAATTCAGAAAGGAAACAGATGTAACAGCAGCTGGGATCAACTGGAATCCAGGTCTGACTCCTGATCAAGCACCTATTTGTTAGCATGTGCTTTCTTCCTCATGAAATTGCTTAGCTTTTTCTACCTTTGTAGTTCTAATGTGAATGCAGTGATGCTGAAGTATGTCCTGCTTGCCTGTCTCTTGCAAGTAGTCTTATTGCTCCATTTTGAACAGTGTGGTTCCTCCATTTTGAAATACTGCTTCTCAGTAACATCATGTTTCTGATTTTCATGGAACGTGTGATCTTAAGTGGTTCAAATGGTTAGCCAGTAAACTATGGCTTGTATCAATTAGGCAGAGAGGATTTGACTGCTGCTTTTAACATAACTGTTGACTGTATTTTAAGGCAGAAATGTTTCTGAGCTATAATGGCTTTTGAGGTTTCATACTTAATGTGGCAATTTCAAAAGCTTTCAAAATCATGTAAAATGCAGACTGACTTCTGTTCCTCTTTATGTCCATATCAAAACTCCCTGGTAGACAGGAATGAGTTCTTCTGTAGGGTTCTTCTGCTGTAGATATTTCAAAGGATTACTCTATGCTTTTACAAGAAAAGGGTCAAATTCAATGTTAAGTTTAAAAAACTGCTGTTCAAGATACGACAATAGACGCTGTGAGCATTCACTGGAAAATAGCTATTTTATCACTGCATGTCTAATTTTAACTTAATTACCAGTCTGTCTTGGGTGCAGGCTCTTCAGGAATCATTCCTTAGCATGGATTATATAAATCACCACTTTTTTATTTTATTATTTATTGTTGTTCTTGTCAAACTTGCTCTGGCAAACTTTTACTACTGAGGTTATGGACAGCAATAAGTATTTCTCCAACAGAAAAAGCAGAGAAACTCTTGTGGTGTGCTGAGTAGTTTCAGCTTCCTGGGGGTACCAATAGCCTTGGTTAAATGTTTTACTGACTATCTGGATGTGGAATAATACCTCTTTTTTTAAAATGCAAGGATTTTACCTAGAATAAGAGTGCCTTGTAAAACAGATGCTCACCCATTGATCTCCCACACTAGCGTAGTGCGTGGTAGAGAATACTTTGGCTCTCCTGGCTGCCAGAGACAGCAGAGATACTGCAGAGCTCAGTATATGGAGTGAAATTGGGATATAGCTTAGCAGTGCTCACTCTATCCTTTGCAGTTCTCAGAACATGGAACTGAAGGATGGATGTGACACCTTTATTAGACACTCTGATGGCTGACTGTCCTAGAGTGTAAGGGAGAGATGAGAAATCTTACCTATCATTCAGTCTTACATTGTTTCCTTGGGGAATTTCAGTGAATAAAAATAAAGCACAACCAAGAAAAAAATGGATATCACTAGTCTCTCTTCCAATACTAGAGTAGCAGTGATCTCAGTAATTTTGCAGAAGCCAAGTTGAGTTTTTATAGCATAAATTTAATTATGTCCTGTAAATTAAATGAAAAAGGCTTACATCATCATATTATACAGCCATTACATGTGCTCAAAGCATAGAAGCAATAGTACTATCCTCATTTTATTGCATATATGCATTCATTTTACACTGAAGTTATTGACTAACACAAAGTGAGGAGAGAATGAACAATATGTTTTAAGACAGAATTTAATGAAGCAGGGAGCACTTTGATTTTCTTAGCCAAGGAGAAACAACTATGACCCTTTTCCAGATTCTGCACATTTTAAGTGTTATCTCTCCTGTAGTCTCCTATCTGCCTTGTAAGCTGAGGCATGACTCACATGATAGCCATGGTTTTGAGAAAGGTGACTGCTAATCTTTTTTCTTCAGTTCATTTTTCATTGTCCCATCCACAACTATCCCAGAAAAGCAAAATGTGACTCCAAATTGTTGTGCTTCTGTTGTAATCCTGAACCAGTACTGAGTGTTTACACCCTTCTACTTCTCCATAATGCTTTATAGTAATATTAAAACAGGACAGTGATTAAAGACCTAAACTTAAGCCCATCATAAAGGCTAATCAACCAAATGTGTGTCTGTCAAAGATGTGCAGCTGTAGAAAATGATACAGATCTTGGCTGTAGAAAGAGGAACAATGATCCTTAGCTTCAAAATTCTGTTACCTATCCAAATGTAGGTGGGATGAAGGCAGGTTGTGCTACCTAAGTAGATGTTTACTTTCCCAGTGATATTCAGAATGTGGAATGAATCCAGCACTGCTTCTGAGTGGATAAAGCGTAATAATGATTAACTGCATATATATTAGAAGCTTTTCAGTAATGTGCCTCTGCTTGAGTAACACCATTCAGCCATGTGTAGTTTCTCTAAAAAAATGAGTACACAAAAATGATAGGAAATGGACATTCAATGACAAAATCTGGACAATGGGTGATTTATTCAATCTCACAATTTGATAATTGCAATTCTGGCATAAAGGCAAACAGAAGTGCAACAATTGGGTGTCTAAGGACACCTCTTTACCCATGAAAGACAAGTAATCTTTAAATTAAAGGGTACTTCATTAGTATTCTTAAATAGACAAAGATAATAAAGGCTATACAAAATATTACAGGATACTTTAATAAGGAAATTAAGAGATCCTTGAAGCATCTTTGGTGTCTTTGCATTGAAGAACAGCAAGAAAACCTCAAGAAAAGGAACAGAGGTGGATCCTCTCAAGAGTCAGAATACTCTTAAGTTGTTCCCTGGAGTGTTATGGCTGATAAATGCCCTGGGAAGTTTCTGAATGATGGCAAAGACAAGAATTTGATTTCATGTAGGTTCCAGTTTTACTTTACAGATATTTTTCTTCTATAATTTTGTTTCCAGTTTTGTAATCAAGAACCCTAACCTTTGTTTGCTAGAATACAATGTTAAATTTGTATAAGATTAAGATGCTTGCACATGGTTTGCTACAGTTATGCATCTACTTCTCTAGAAAATGTCATTAAAGTAACTGGTGTTAAAGAAAGCTTCCTGGGCAGTCTAAAGGCTATGGTGATCCTGGGAATGTTATGTATGGAAAAGGGAGCATGGAGGATAATGTTGATCTGCAAAGATCACTTTGGAAGTAGTGGTATGAAATGCCTGGACATAGAAATCTTCATGTTTTTATTTATCGGTTTTAGACTGGATATTAGGAAAAAATTCTTCACCAAAAGAGTTGTCAAGCACAGGAACAGGCTGCCCAGGGAAGTGGTTGAGTCACCATCCCTGGAGGTATTTTAAAGAAGTATAGATGTGGTGCTTAAAGACTTGGCTTAGTGGTGGTCTTGGCTGTGTTAGATTTACGGTTGGACTTGATCTTAAGGGTCTTTTCCAGGCTAAATGATTCTATGTGATTCTCTTATGCAGAGCCAGAGTCATTGAGTCAGCATGGGATTTGTATTACTTGTTGCAAAGACAACAGCATTTGTCTTCTAGAGAATATCCTGTTCTTAGCTTATGTCCTGTGTGAATATGATATTTATGATTGTAGAATCTAGAAATAGATGTAGGTTTTTTCCCAGTACAACTGGATAAAGAGGGTTATACTTGATTTTTTTTTGTGTGCAAACATAGAAGAATTTCTGTCATGAGTTTTCTTTTGGGGGGAGGAAGACAAAAAAGAAGAAAATTCCATTGAGTTCAACTCATGTCAGTAAAGGCAGAAAGGCAGAAGGTTGACTTCTTTATCATATAGCATATTTTAGACTAACAACATTCTTTAAATTCCTCTAAAATTACAAGCTTTGAATTATCTTTGAAATTTCAGAAACACTATTTTATATGTTTGGTATAATTTGTACCTCTTAACCTCATTAAAATTGAAGGAGATGGTTGGTTTTGGTTTTTATGGCCAAGGGAATAGTTAGTGAAGGACAAAGTAGTGTCTGTTATTTCAATAAGGGAAAGCAAAAGAATCCTGTGAGTTGTTTCTACTGAGATATCTAATTGGTACGTAGTAGGTCTCATGAGTTACCATTTTTATGAGAATTAAAGGACACTGGATCAGCTAATTCAGATTTATATAAAAGTCTTTCTGACAGAATAACCCCCGAAAAATTACTTGGAAGAATATCTATGTGATAACGTTATACTAGTATACTCACAGGACTTCTACTTACTTCCTTCACTTTATTTTTTCATCTTTTTTTGCTTCCTCAACAAAACTGTCTTCAATTACTGTTTATTCATGCAGTTTCGAAAAGGTGCTGATGACATATTACTGGAGGCATGTGTGTTGTATTTGGGATGGGCATATTTTACTGTTAAATTTAACAAATGTTAACTTTTATTGTGAGATTATATTCATCATTAGAGGTGGATTATCATTACAACACTTCCAATTACTTCATATAAATGCCTTTATGGATTAAAAATAAATATGCAAAGCTATTGTGCATTGTTTGGTTTCATTTTTGTATCTGATTATGTCATTAAAAATTAAACTTTTAAAGTACATCTGCAGAATTCCTACTTTTCATATTTCTTCTATTTTCTTTAAAAGGAACCTAGTGTTGATAAAAATAACAAATAAAAAAGGCAAAGTTGGTAAGAGAGAACAGTATACTTATCTGTCATGTAAGCACTAAAAGCAAGAAAACAAAGTTGAAGACAAATCCTACTCAGCCACATGATAATACAACATTTTTCTTATCAAGTATCTGGATGAATACTTTGTCAAAGCACAGTAATCTTAACTTCAGGTTGCATTTTGCAGTTGCTATTTATATAATTTTAATACAAATATATGGTATTTGATTTTTTTATAAGCATACTGGATAGGATAAGCCAAAAACCCTATGTGTTTTGGTTTTTTAAAAAAGTATTTATAGCTGTTTTCTAGAAATTATATATGCAGTAATTAAATAAGAGTATATAGTTTCATTAAGTTGGAGAGAAATCATATATTTAAAATTCCATTTGATGCTTAGCACTATGTCACTAATATGTATTAAATAACTTTTTAATTACTTTTTCATACAGCTTTTGTGCTCTCAAGTATAGCCTGTGATGACTAGTGGAAGAGCAGCACTTTATTGTATGGCCGAATTCTGTTGATATTGTAATAAATATGCATTGAAATGTTTGATCACAGTATTGAGTTTGTATTTCTCGTGTGGACAATGAGGGATTTAAGATGTCAGTGACTTCTCATCTCCTTGCTTTTAAGCATAAATGTTTTGTAAATTATGTGCTATCTAAAACTGTTTTCACTTGGCAACCTTAATTGATTTTTAAAGAAGAGTTTTTTTCATTTAGATTTTCTTTTTGTTTCAGAATTCCATGGTATTGTATTTTATTGTTTGGGGTTTAAGATTGGGGTTTTTTGTTGTTTGATTTGTCTTTGGATTGGTAAAAGAAATGTATTTTGAAACATATAAAAAATATGGTAGAGTAGATAGGAACATGTGTGATTAATTAGACTTGTAATTACTGATAAGAAAAAGAATATCTGAATCAACATCTTTAAATCGGTGCAGAAGAGAAAGAACAAGAAAGGATTTTCTTTATCCATTTGTAAGAAATACACAGCCACCTTTTTTGATCCTAAAGATCATTGTTGGTAAGAAGGGGATAGGCTTTTAGAGTTTCCTTTTGTAAATCAGTTTGATTTGACATTTTGACAAACGCTTGCCGTGTTATCATCTTAAACCCATCTAAAGACAAAGCTGGTGCAGAACTTAGTGGCCTTCTGGTCACTAGATAAGATTAGGGTTTTCAAAAGACCAGGAAATAGGGAGCAGAGCTCATCATTTTCTAAGGTTTCTTTGAAAACTTGGTGCTGAGTGTATAGCAGTACCTTGGGTTTTTTCTAAGCTCTTGATGTTGATCTGGCTTTCCCCAATGGTACCTACCTGTCCCCAATCTCTCTTCTCTGCATTGTTCTGTTGTTGTCCACGTAGGTATTAAGCTGTCAGTAGTGTGTACTCTAAGCTTGAAGAAATCTGTGAGCAGGTTAAACTCAGGTATTTTACTGTCACCAAGAAAATGTTTTGGATAAGGCAAATAGTGTGGGATTGGTGATGGCAGCAGTTGTGGACACTGAGATAAGAACTCTCGAAATAAATGGGATGAGCAAATAGGAGAAATAAAATGAAAACAGAAACAGTGTGCCCTGCACTTTTGCAGTTGGCATCCCTACCTTCCCTAAAACAGCTTAGCTTATTAACTTTTATGTCAACTGCAACAGATAATATTTGGTTTTATTTGTTTACAGGGATTTTTATGCTATTTTCTTTACAAGACTATGGCTGGCTGGCCAGCAGGGTGGGAACTGCCCCTGCATTGTTCTCGGAGCCTTTCCAGGAGAAGCTGGACCCACACAGACTCTGAAGCTGCTGGCACGCATGGTGTGGCTGGGTGAGTGAGCTGCGAAGGCAGAGGAAGGAGGGAGTTCATAATGTAAGCTGGGGCATCCTGCAAGAACAGAGGTACACTGGCAGTCACACCTCAAATGTAGCTGAAACAAGGACCTTTCTAGGTTCTTGCATAGACTGCACTGTTCTGTAATTCCAGTGTTAAATGAGGAAATTCAAAAGGAAGGGCCTGTTCCATGGTTGCAGCACCTTGAGGATAAGTCTCCCCCTCCTCTCTTCTTTTGTTTTATTCCAAGTTTTTTTTTTCTTGTTCAGGAAGTTCACGCCTCTAGTCTGTCATCGTGAAACTAAGCTTTAGATTTTCAGCTTGGTCAACCTCATGTCTGTAAGGATGAAAGTGAAGGCACAGATATATCAAAGCTAGGGATTACTTAAGGATGTGTCAGAGAGACTTTCTCCCATATTTGAAGAAGGCCATGTGACAATCTGGCAGATAGGGAGGACTGGAAGCTCTCTCTATTTGCATAGCTCTGCATATCTGCAAACTCAAAAAAAGGTTTTAAAATTGATTGTGTCCACATGTAAAATATTTGAATTCACTTAAAACTTCCGGTAGTTTTCTTCAGTAATTGAGTTTTAGTCCTTCTGGAATATTGGGTTAGTATCAAGCGCAGGTTCCAATCTTTTATAGAGTTCTGACTGGAAGGTAAAAGTTTTGAGTCCTGAGCAGGAACTGAACTATGGTCATATTTTGTCCATACAAAAGTCAGGCAAGTAAATGACTTGTACCATTCCTTTTGTCACAGGTACTAAAGTAAACTAGCTACGCAATTAACTTTGTCCGTCAGTGAGAGGGGGAAAATAGGTCTACAGCTATTTTTAAAAATTTGTGTAAGTAGTACAAAGTTAAATTGACTACATTAGTTTTAGGATATGAATAAATTCTAAGTATTTGCACAACAGATCATAATGTACCTTTTTTCAAACATTCCAATGATACAGGAAAGGAGAAAAAAAAGTCAGTATGACAGTGATTCAGAATAAGCTGCTTGCAAGACAAGACAAGAATTACTTTTAAAAAGTAGGTTTCTCAGCTTCCTGCTATATTATTTTCAAGTTAGTGCCCAAAAGGCAAAGTTAATAAGTATTGCCACACAAACTGTATTTTATCTTGTCAAACTGTTTAAGTTAGATGACCTTGTAAAACCAACTATTACATTATCAGTTTTGTCTGCCTACTCCAAAATGAATCATCTTTCAGGTATTTTAACAGTGTTGTCAACAATGTTTTTTCTGTCACCAGGAAGGTTCTGTGTAAAAACATGCTAATACAGTCTGTAGAGAAAAGTTGTGGTTAGAATTATGGACTCCCTTTTTCTCCCCTTTCCAACTCCTGTAATGTAATTGAAAAATCTCCATGTCTTCCAGAGTGGCATTTTCATAATGTCAGAAGAGCTGGAGAACTCACTCTTCAGTTGTAACTGGAAGCAAGGGGCATATGTAAATCACCATTTTTACCCCAACTTCTACCAAGAACTTTTAATTGTTTTTCTGGAATGCTCATGAGACATTGTATTAGGGTGAGTTCCAGCATATAAAGGAGGAACCCATGTTCTTTACCATAAATAAATATGAGTTTTAGTTGTCTTTAGTGCATAGAAAGGGTCTTATCAGCTACTGTAACATATAAATTATCTTACTGTTGATGTAGTCCTGATAGCCTTTATTATAGACTTCAGAATAGCCATTGTAACTTACCAATTGCTCTACCAATATGTTAAAACAATACTTTCAGACAGTGTGTTTGATGCATCATCTTAGTTAACCATCTACCTGCTGATAAATTTCATTATTATTTTATAAATGGATTAATCATTTTTCTATATTTGTTGCTCTTTTATAAAGATCAAGAGGTTCAACTTAGAACAGCTGTCTTCCCTTGAAGAAAGGTTTTATTTAGTACTGTTTTCTATGTGTATATTTACAGAATCAATCTTAGTGCCAAACTGTGACCTCAGTCCAAAAATGTAGTTATGCACTTGCTTAATTTTAACTGTGTAAGTAGTTTTTTAGACTTCAGTGGCAATGTATAGTTGTTTAAAGCATGCAGTTAAGAATAATTGATATAGCGTGGTATAGTGATTAATGAAAAGTCTGAGTCAGAAGCTTATAAGTCTTATGAGTCTTTAATAAACAAAAGTTAATTTAACAAAAAAAAAAGTCCTAGTAGGGAGAGTGATTTCTAAGTGTGCTTTGTCAATATGTAAAGCTGATATTAGGGAAACTAACAAATTAAAAGTCTAATACATTTCAAAAACATTGTGTGAATTAGTTTGATAGCATGTGGGGGAAAGAAAAAGAGGGGAAAAAAAAAAATGACACCCTCCCCCCAGCTCTGAGCCAGTGGACTTATATTCAGTCAGGTACTGTGGGGTTTTGGTTTTGTGTTTTGGTTTGGTTTCTTTTCCCAAACTCTGACCTGCTGCCCACTGGTTTCTTTATTCCAACCCACAACCTGTGCTGTGGGATTAGTGTCTCTTAAATGAAGGTTCACAGCCCAGTCTCTGTGCTTTCTCTTTAGACATTCTCTACAATTGTATCTTTCTTTCCAAGCAATTAACTTGGTATCCCATTGTGCATTTAGTCCTTCGTATTCAGAGCTTTGCTTTGGACTCTCTTTCTTAAGACTGGTCTCTGCCACTTTGCACAAGGCTTCCGTCTTGGACCTTTGCCAGGTCTTGCTGTAGCAATAGCATCCAACTCCTGATGTGACAGTGTGGACCTGTCACCAAGCCTGAAACAAGCCCTGAGTCAAGTTGCCAGTCTGTTTTTCTCCCAACAGTTAGTTCTAACGAACAGCGGTGACACTAACCCCAAATTTACTTTGTGTGTTGTCTCTTAGCACAAAGCACCTATTAGGCCATTTGTCCTAACATTCAATTCCTTTCTATTGTATTAAAAAGTTAAAAAGATTGAAGACATTTCTTGAAGTCTAGCATTCCTGCCCTCCCTTTGGGAAGTAATTATTTGCCAAGAATCATCCACGCATTTGATTTTGCAGAAGACAAAGGAGTCGATCATCTTGTTTAATGGTCGAGGAAATACAAAGCATGACAGCCTCAGAGACCTAAGAAAAGCCCTGTGTCAGAGAAACATACTATTTTTTCAGTTGCTGAGTAGTAGGCATAAAACCTTTTTTTGCTGTTTTTGACATTACCATATATTTTGACACTGCTGAAGCAGCTGTTTGGCAAGTTTTGAAATGCACAGTGATTTATGCAAGGTGCTATAATGCAATGGATTGTTTTGCAAAACTTAATTTCTGCCATCCCACTCATTTATAATAGGAATCCTGTATGTTTTGGTTGTAGTGCATGCAGGCTATTTGCATTTACAGAATGCACTAAGAAATTAGACTATATATTCTCTTGGCAGTGCACTGACTTGTCACTTGGTGTCAGCTCAGGGAGCCTTTTTGTGAACTTGTGACAATTTTATCTGTAATACTTCAGTTGGCAAGAAGTCTTGCTGGGCCACATTATGATTCCCTTGCGTGTCACCTTGTCATCTTAGAGTATCACATAATAATGCAGCTCTCCATGTTCTTTTCCCATGACAGCCAGCTGAAAACTCCTTTCATCTGAAATGTCTTCTGCAGTGCAAATTGTCAGCTTAATAAGCAAAACATTTTGCATTTCCTTTGACAACTATTTTGTTTTCTATTCATTTAAAAATTTTGTGATTTGACTGGGAAATTATCCTGAGTAACACTCACTGGTGAAACGTTTAAACTGTTTAAATTATGGAACTGTATTTTAAGTAAATTCACTGTTTTACATTTGACTGCACTAAAACAATCTTGTTCAGTAATAGAAGCTGGTACACACTGCTTACAAAAAAAATGCAGGTTTCTCTAAAGTTTCAAAGTATCTCTAGCTGTCTATGTACTTGTGTATCTTTCTACAGGCTATGGACTATGCTTGTAGACTCCGTATATGCAACAGGAAAGGGGAAAAATGACAGATCTACACTCACATCAGGACTGACCTGAAGTTGCACATAAAGCCTGTATATGCACATGTCCAGTCTGCTGGGGTTTGGCTTTTGAGGCACTTCAGTATGGTGGAGGACCTGAGAGAGAGCTAAGACAGCTCCAGTAACTGTCCTACAAGCACAACGGTGTTATGTGCTTCAAGGACAGATTGGGTTTCCATACAAACATACAACTGAGAGAAACATTGAGTATTTTGTTGGTCATGTAGGAGCAGTACAGTTACTATTCCTGTTCTTGCTCCTGCATTATAGAAGTTACCAATTATTCAAAATTACCCAGAAGTACAGAGGAGGCAGTGGTGTTATCTTAGCGTAGTATTGTACAAAGCAGCAAAGCTTGCCACATGTTGAGGAGGTAAAGGCTCTGCAAGTCTGAGTAATTGGAGTTACTGCCTGCCTGCATGGGAGCCCTTGGGAAGGACGCTGATATGGTACAAGTCAGTGTGAAGTATAGTGTGGCCTAATGTGAAATCAGGGGCTTGAAACAGTACTTCCATGCTCATGTGCATAATAACTATTCTCATGAGCAAAGATCTGGATCAGAATTAAAAACTGCAGATGTAGCTTTGTAGCTAGGGAAGACTAACGTGTTATTCTCAATCCTAAATATGTTAATAATGGATTTTTTTTGCATCCACATGTAAAGATGCCAGTGCATAATTTGCAAGTAATACATAACAGGTGGTCTTGATCTTTTAAATTGCTTGAGGCTGGAACATCATCATATTTTTATATAAGGGATTGGTAGCTAGGCAAAAAGGAGACCCATTTGGTTAGGAAATGCATCTCCAGATAAAACTGAATTGCATTGAACTTGGCTGCTTGAATGCCAGTAACATATGAAACAAAAGACAACAATAATAAATAGATTATTTATGCACATATCTTTGGTGGAAAAGAGAGAAGGAAACAATTTTCAAATTGTTTTTTGCTTGCAAGGCTTGAGCTTAATGGAAAGTAAAATGACATAAGATTTTAAGAGAACTTTTGTACTTCTTGTAAAAGCTTTATTGAAGAAACAGAAAGTATTCATTGAAATATGCAGTTTTTAGGAGAAACGTGCCATAGCATGATTGTATACTGAAGTGTTGCTAAGAAATGTTTTTCAGATACCCCATAAAAAACCCTGCAATCCCAGGTACCAAAAAACCTTCCCTATCACATTACCTTCTCTGTCCTAGATACAGGTTCTAAGAAAGCAATTTTGGTAATTTCCCAACTAAGACTTAGGACACAAAGTGAGAGGGAAAGAACAATGGCTTCTGTTCTCCCTCCCACTGTGCATCAGAAAATCAGTTCAAGTGTTTCCCTATCACATAAATGATTCTAGTCTATTGAGACAGAGGAGATGTCTTTGACATTAATTTCCCAGTCTACAGTCAGGGACCACCAGACACCAGTCTGATGTAAAATAGCAGGTGGATGAGGAAAACAAAAAAATTACATAGAGAATGAAAATTTGCTAAAGTCATCTTTAAGTTTCAGCTTCTTAAATGATTTGAGCACTTCTCAGGAAGTCCCAAAGACTTGTTCTTCTAACTCTATTGCTAGATAAAAGAATTAACAAAAGAATAATGGGAAAATCAGATAAGAAAACAATGCATTTTATTTAAAGATGTTCATATTTTGTATTTCAGTTCAAATTCTGCACTGTTACCAGTGATAGTTTGGTTATGTGCTGGTTTTGAGCACTGCAAAATAAGTGCATTAAGTCCATACACATACTTTTACACTCTCTTAAGATCAAGAAGATATATATTTCCAGCAGTTATACCGTTATGCTTTGCATTGTATAAATAATGAATGACACGCTACGGCTAGAATTTTTCAAAGATAATGACTTAAAATCTCATGGAAATTCACTGAGTTGAGCACTGAACTCTTACATCCATTTTTATATATTACAGTCTGATTGACCAAACAGGCTGTAATAAACTTGGACTCTTACAGTGACTTGTTCTAATCAGGCAGATCTTAGAGTCCCTGTATATTCATTAGATCTGATACAGTCTGCACAAAAATCTGTTTATTATTAAGTGCCTAAATGAAGTTGCAGATTTACATGATAGGTTGTAATAGAGCTAGAAGAGACATTATAGCCTTTATTTTTTTTAAGATTGGTAAATAATACTGGCCTCTAATTGAATGATTGACCATGGTACAGAAAGAGCCAGTTAGCCCTGCATTTAAAGCTTGAAACAAACCCTGTAGAAATCAAAAAGAGATGCTTCATTGACTTCTGTGGGCCTTCAGGTTCCTTTTTACTCTCAAACAATATGCAGAAAACTCAGAAATTCCATAAATGTACAATTGTTTCTCCTTTGGTGCTTCCAAAGTTAACTTGCGAGAAGGAAAATCACTTAATTCCTTCACATCATAACTGTACTAAAAGATACAATTATCGTAGCGTATTAATTGATGTAACACAGTTGATTTTGGAACTATACTGATTTTATGTGGGTGTAAACTAGGGCAGAATCAGGTCTGCATAAGTGTGGGTGTCTCCCACTTTTTGAAGCATTTGGTGCTGGCCATTGTCCAAGATGAGCTTCTGGTCCATGCGATTCAGTGAGCCCACTGTGGCTCAGTGAACTCAGCCCCCATGTTCTTACAACAGAAGATATTTGACACATACTAGGGATTTGGTTCTGGCAGGATGTGAGCTACATCCTCAGCATTTTTTTATAATGTCATGTTAGTGTTAACATGGAACTGTGTACTTCATAGATTGCGCAGATGAAAATGCAGCCTCACAGACACATCAAGTGTCTAAATAAACACTATCCTTCTGAAAAATATCTTCCAATCTGTCTCTTAAGAGGTGCAGTTATTTCACAAAATAAATCATGCACAAGCCATTGCCCGTTCAGCCTTAGCTGAGTTGGGTGAATTAAGAAGTGATTGTTGTGATGAAGAGAGTCCTCACTTTCCCAGAGTTCAGAGAGAATACAGCACGATACAATGCATATTCTCCTCAGATACACATGTAATGAACCCTGAAGGAAGAAGAAAATATAAGCAGATATTCAATGGTTAGGTATGCCCATAACAGAGTACCAATTTTGTAAATTGTATGGTAGTTTTGTTCTCTGCATTACTGTGTACTTGACATTGAGAGGAGATAAAACATAATTTACTTGTTGCCTGAGGCAAATTCAGCTAAGCTCCCTATCAAGTAAAAATTCAGTACAGTATTGCCATTGTTGTTCATGTGCTTTAAATGTGGTGAAATATATTCATCCCTCAGAGTTCCTTTGTGGCAAAGTCACTTATTTTTTCTGAAACTGATGATGTACTGTAAGCAGCCATTTTAATGGGTGTGAGAACTTTAACATGAAACTGTTTCCCATACTGTTGAGGCTTTTTCATGTAATATTTACCTATATTCAGTATATGGATTTTCCTTGATTGTACCCAGGAGGGGAAAAATTATTTCATGGTAACTAATGGTCCATTTTTTGTAGTTGTAGTCAAATTGATATTTTCTTCACCCTGAAGTATAGTGACAAGAACAGATATTGACAATAGATACTGGGAAGTGGGAATACAAAAAAGGCAGAAATATGAAGAAAAATAGGAACACTGGTCAAAAAAGGTCAGCTGTCTCTTCCAGTTTTATTCATAAATCAAAAAGCTAGATTCTAGAGAAAAATGAAAGATGTATAGAGAACCTACTGCTAAGAATACTGTGTGTACCCAACAAGGCTGCTGCAAAATAGGCAGGCAGGTGAACTGACTTGTTATTGGGAAGTAAAGCCTCTGAAGCACTAGAATTAGGGAGGGAGCTGGAATATTATATCAGTATATCAATACAGTAAAATCTAAGAAAACAATTTTTAAAAGTTAGTAGTTTTCTCATGATGTCTGTTGTCAAGGTAGGACATTTCCCTAGTAAGGAAGAATATGGATGCAACCAGAAGGGTAATTTTCACTTTTTCACTTCTGTTGAAATAACGACCCAACCTCAAATTTCTTAGTATCTATCCACAGAAAGTGACAAGGCAAGATAAGTCTGTCCAGTTACCTTGAAGCTGGCCGTTCCTAATGTTCTTAACTGCTCGATTTATCCTTTGGGCCTTTACCACATCTGGGAGAATTCATTAATGTCAGCAAATATGCTAGCCTGCTCTCTTCCTTTTTATGCCATAGCTGGTTTCAGCCTAATTCAACAAAAGATTCAGGAGAGGATAGCTATTAAAATGCCTGTGTTAAACAGTGTCCAGTTTGAATGCAGCAGTTGAAAAGCTGAAGCAGCCTTAACAAAGATGCAGTTAGTTAAAACTGCTCTGCCTTTTCTCCTGACAAAGCTTGACAGCTGACTGCTGATTAAATGTTGTAGTCCTTACCCCAGGAAGCTCTGAGTCAGGCTAGAATTAAGAAAAATCTTCAAAGCAGTCAGAATTTCAGAGCTGTACAAACGGGAGATGCTGGGTATGTAATTAAAAAAAAAAAAAAAAAGGAAAACGAGTACATGACACAGTTTCCAGATAAGCTTCAGCGTACAGAGCTAACTTTGGCAGACAAAGGATGCTTGTTCTGACTGATACTTCAGTTTATTAGTGGTTGCTGCCATGCATCATAGTTACGGTACTGACATTTTTCTACTTTGTGAGAAAAATCCTTTTATGGGAGTTGGTTTGCTTAGAGCTCATTGCCTAAATGACCCCTAAATAATAAACATTAAAGGTGAGTTCTTTTCCTTACTTGCAATATCTAGTGTATTTTTCACTATGACTTAGTGAAATTCAAGAAAACAGTGTAGAAAGCAAGGTAAAGATACATTTTTCTCTAGCTTACATTGATTAATGTTTTCAAGGGATGGAATGACAAGAAAGTGAGGGGAATTAACTGATCAAAATTGAGGGACAAAAAATGCTTAGCGATATTCTATAGTAAGAGCAAAGGTATCAACGATGTCATGAAGTTAATGAAAAATATTGCTGCCATTGACATCACAGGACTCTAATATGTAAAAATAAGACTCTGGGATATGTTCAGAATCTTAGATGTTTGGATAGAAATAGCCCATTGTGGCATTGGATGGATAATTCATTTTCTATTCACTAAGGAAAATCCATTTTTCTCTTGCAAGTGAAAATGAGACCTATTAGCAATGGCAAAACCAGAGATTATTAAAATAATGAGAAAAGAATCCTCGTTTTAATCAGAAAATCCTTATTCTAATAAGAAAAATCCTTAATACTGTGCAGAGTATATTACCACCTCTCTGCTGTCTGCACTACTGGGTTTGATGAAACTTTGTGGTTACTGCTAGAAAAAGGACTTCCAACACATCTTTATGTTAAAATTAATATGCCTCAAATTAATTTACATACAGCCAGCAAATAGACAGTTGATCCATTGGATCCTTCCCAATCCTATTTGCTTTATGTAGCTAATTAGATCAACTTCCTGTTGCTGAATCTACTGTTCAACTTAGGTGTTGAACAGGTATCTTTAAGTCTTTTAAGTAATTTTCTTTGAAAGGTGAACTGTGACTCCAAGGCTGAAAACTCTGGTATTGTTAATACCTATCAGGAACAGAGTTACAAAAGTTATCTTTGTGACCCACAGACCCTAAATTTAGCTTAAGCATAATGAGAGCTAAATGAAGAAAACAGAAGTGAAATAAGCATACCTTTGAAACAGAATATACTAATTTGGTAATTTTAAATGTCATTCCTAAAGATGGACCTGCAACAGCCTGTGGAGCACACGCTTCTTGGGCATGAGGTTGTTGAAGGACCCCAGTGAGAAGTGCTGAACTTCCTAAAGCTTCTAGCTGTTTGGCATGGCTGCTTTCACCTAGATTGTTTCTTGTAGAATGCACTGGAATATGAAAGTCTTCTCATTGATTCCTTGTCACTTTTCCACAGATGCTGTAGGTATGAAGTTAATACATCCCATTGAATGCTCATTCAAATTTATCCCACTGTAAGCAGGTGAAATAGGAATTTAAACCACAGATCCCTGTTGTTGAAGTACTTCATGCAGCAAAAAAAAAAAGTTAGTACTGATGAATTGACCACTACAGTTAGTTAAAATACTTTCACTGATTTTTTTTTTAATTTTTTTTTCTAACTGAAAGTTTGTTTGTATACCTTTCTCTTCTATCTGTATTCCTGATAATACAGTTCAGCATAAGTTGCTAGCTGGGACTTTTTCTCCTCACTTAGTCATGTGGAGTTAGCTTTTTTTCAGCTCCCTTCCTAAAAAATTTTTTTTGTGAGCTTTGTCCTTTTTACTTCAATTAATATCATGGGCATGATGATTTTTCGCTTATGCAGCATGCAACTAGTTTGAAAATTCTCAAGTATGTTGTGATATTGTTATTATATTGTTTCTGCTGATTGTTCATTTTGATTTTTAAATGTAGGAAGTTAAATTCCAAACAATGTAACTTCTAATGTGGAGAAAAGTTAATAGATAGCAAAATGCCATGGAAATTCAGCTTTTGTTTTGCCTGAGAAAAACATCTTGTTTCTATGCATTTGCTCTTTATTATTTAATACAGTATTGTTTTCAGCTTAAAAATTCTCTACTGTTGGATTTTGTTCAAAATTTGTGTTAATGTTTACTTCCAAATAGTTTGGGTATATTGAAGATATTTTGCTATAAAAACAGATTTTTAAAAGGAACCGTGAGATGATTTCACATCTTTAAAATGTGAAGTCATAAAAGAGCTCATTGCATATTTTTAAGCTCTTTTGTGTGGCTAAAAGAGTAAAGAGAAGTCATCTAGCCTATGTAATGAAAGGTTTGTCTTTAGAAAGATTTCTTGCTAGAGGGAGATTCAAGGCTTTATGATCAAATGAAAGAATAAGCAGAGAAAACCAGTTCTTCAGTCAAGGTAGTTGCTGAGTTTCCAAAGATAACAGTGAGAAAAGGAATGTAGATTCAAAGTAACTGTTTGTAAAAGGAAGACATTTTTCATATGCTTCAGTCAAAATCCTCTGGCTTTAGATAGGAGTAGAGGAATTCATGGTTCAAAATGGAGTGGTAATCAAACACCCCCGTGCATGAGAAGCCTGGAAGCAGAGTCCATGCAAGGTTTTGCACAGTGTGGTACGTAGAAATCTAAGAGGAATATGTGTTAGAATAGACTAAATATTGTGATGGGGTAAGATGAGGTCCAGGAGGAGCCTCAAGCACTGAACAAAATCTGATGCAAACTGAGTCTGTCTAACCTAGTAGAACTGCTATCCAGTCTATACTAGGGCTACTTCATTTGTGGGATTCTAGTTTAATTCTGCAAGTATAGTGGGTATGAATTCTGTTTTTCAGATGCATTCAAGGAATCTGAATCTGAGGCTGTATTCTCTACCACTGGTTTGCTGTTAGGTGTGGGGAATGGAATATCATTCTAGAATTTCACTCCAAAGCTAGGTGAGAAAACTGCTGGCTATTGAAAGAACAAATGAACAAACAAGCAAACTTGAATTATAGCTTCATCTTTATTCAGCTTTGCTTTCTGAATATTGTTATTATTAAATCTGCAATCAAACTCAATAGCCATGCCCTTCAAAACTCTGTTTACTGGGAAAATAAAAAAGAAAATAAATTACTTGGTCAGTGTAGTTTCTCTTAGTTTTACTGTTTCCATACAGAAGGGAAACACATGGGTAAAGAAAAGAGGAATGGAATTTGTCTTAGCTTTTGGATAGTGTTTCCCTTTGTAGTGAAGGCTGAGCCCTAGTGGCTTAACTCTAGTTCGGACTGGTGTATAGCTGATTTCCCTAAAGCAATCTCTGAAGACACAGGACGTTCAGTGAAGTGGTAGTTAAGAGGTTACCATAGTATATGCCTTCTAACTCAGGAGCTAGAGACCTCTACCAGCTGCTTAGACATGAACATATGTCTTAGCAAATGTATCTTAACAGCACTTGCTGGATGATTTGGCACTTCATTTTTGCTTATTATCCCTGTCCAAGGTTGCTAGCAAGGGACTAAAGGTTACAGGGATGGTGGATTGTCATGAAAAAAGCTGGCGTTATCTTTATTAAGCCCCTTACAAAGAGGGAGAAGATTTTCACCTTTTCTCCCTGGGCCTTCAGAGAGATGTATGAATTGCCCAAAGAAAAAAATGTATGCAGTTCCAGTAAGCAGTGGCACATCTCTCTGTCCTCTCATCACTTGAAAAGCTTTGTTCCCCAAACTGACAAAGGCTACACAGTGGTGGGTTTTTGTGGGGGTTCTTTGGGGTTTTTTTGTTGGGGGGGGGATGGGGGTGTGTCTGACAAGCATATCTCTTATGATCAACATTTTCTCCTAGGTAAATGATGAAATCCGTGAACTGAAAGAGCCGAGCAGTTAGTTGAGTATTCATGCTCCAGTACAGTATAGACATGGTTCTCTGTTGCTCTTTCTCTGTCATGTTATTCTCCATTTCTTCATTTTATCAATGTAAGTTATGAGAAAAATGCATCAGTGGTCCTAATCTTCAAATCCTGGCAGTTGAACGAAATATTAATACATGGAGGTTCTTTTCATTTCCCTTGTCATTTCTGAGACTGACCATTTGTACTTTCTGTTTGTCTCTCCAGGACTACCAGAAGCAGAAAATCACTTGTAAGTTGATGACTTACTGTGAGAGTGGTATTAATTCTAACTGAGAGTCACAGAGTAATGACAACTTGGGGGGTGTGCTGGAAGAGTAGGAAGTGTAAATAAGGCAAGGTTAAGACAATACTGACAGCTAATTAAGAACTTAAGCACAACAAACTAGGTCCAATTTTTACCAAAGAATAGCCAACAATTTTTTTGCAATATGAATAAAAAAATTATAGCTTTCAAACAACACTTAAAACCTGTATTAAAGATTTTAAGATCTGATTTATCTTTAATTTGCTATCTGCAAATTTATGTTTATTTTAATTATATTTGCCACAGACATACTTTTTGTTTAGCGTTTCTTGCTGATTAGCACGCTAGAGTCTTAGCTGATGGCTTGTGCTTTTGGATGGTTTAATATTGGGGAAAAACCCCAATATTTATGATAGCATAAATAATATGAAGGGTAACTTTTTTGAAACTAACACATGTAGGTTTGCTCATTGATCGAGAGTTTGGTTTTAGTTTTTTTTCTCCCAAATTCACAACTAATTATTATAGCATTGACCAAAACCCTTTAAACTGAGGTGTATCAGATTGCCTTCTCATGTTCTTATATTTCCTGTGTGGCAAAATCCTCAAAGATATCCTGAATATCTGCCCACAGTCCTTTAAATGCTATGTGAAAGGCAACAGCAGGAAATGAATAGTCTTAAAGTTTACTGATTCTTGTGGGATTCATACGAGTTTAACAGACCCATAATGCTGTACTTTATGTGTAGCTCTCTTATTTTAAAATATAAATAAAATCTAAAAGCAGGCTGTTGAATAACTTCACCCCAAAACTCCTGTAATCGCATGGCTACTTCTGTTTGGAGGTTTTGGGATTTTTCTTTTTTTCTCTTTTTTTTAAAAGCGGGGGCGGGGAGGGGGCAAAAGACTTTATATCTTTGTGAAACAGCAGCAGTTCCAAAGTGCCAAATAGATCAGTCCTAACTCACAGTTTTAATGCAATTGTGATAAGTGACTTAAACTGTAACTCAGCTGTGCTTAATTGCTGGATTACAAAATTAGGGCTAAATCCATGGTTTGTCTTGCTGTTAGTCTGTTATGGCTATCAGTTATCCAATTCCCCCCCGCCCCCCGCCATGGCTTGTGGCTAGATATACAGAAATGAGGAAACTTCTTGTGTTCTGTAGAGATTTTATCACTTACCTAGACAAAAATCTATCTGTACTATTTCAAATGACCTCCTTTGGGCTAGAAAAGTATTTCAGAAGAGCAAGGAAGCGGAGACTTACTGACTTTCTCTGTAAAGAATTTTCCTGTAATTGTTTTTATTTCGGTCCAATGCTTTTAAGTGACGGAGGGATTTCATTTTACTGATAAAAGTATAGAGAAGAACATCTACAGTTAACTCTATCTGGTGATGCCATTAACTAATGAAAAAGCCCATAGTCTATTGATGATACATAATTATCAAATAACCCATAGCATGGCTTTCATTATTAGTTTTGAGAAAATTATAGGTGATACTCAAGGAAAAAATATTAAATTGTTTCATTAGTTTTATGTCTTAGTTTCCAGTTTTAACTGAGTCAGAATTTGATGAGTTTAACAGGATTAACAGGATTAACAGGATTACTGTTGACTGATTGCTGTTATTGGAACACCACCATGTTATATGTCTAATTTTATAGCTGGAGATTTTTTTTAGTTAACTTGATGTTATGCTGTAATAAAAGGGTCCTTTCACATTCTTGTAAAATAGTGAAATAACTCAACCAGGACAACAGTAAAAAGAGCCGAGCTTTCCAGGCAAGACATGTTCTTCCTTACTTTCCTTCAGATTCTAGAGAGCCAGCTTTACTATGTGACCATCTGAATAGAATAATCATATCCTTACAGGAACCAAAGCAAATTCTGATGTGAATTACTGACTCCTAACAGCTGTGACTTTAGGTAAATGTGACTATTCTTCATTTCTGTGCTTTAAACACTGTTCTCATAGATTTTTTTCTGCCTTTCCTGTAAAACCTGGTTGAATTACATTCTTCAGCATTTTCTTATTTTCTGAAAAGCAGGGGGAAGGAAAATTTGGTTTCATTTATCTTGTGCTTACAACTGAATGGGATTGGCTACAGCAATTTAAAAGCTGGTGATTCAGACTCACATCTGAAGGAAACAGCTTAGAACCTGCATCTGTAACACAGCATAAAACTCAGTGAGGTTATACCTAATCAGATTTTATATTTGATTTGTAGGTGCAGTTTCAATATTTATTTTTTTCTCAATAGAAACAAACCTTAATAAAAATTAAGGGAAAAAAATAACTTTCTCTTCTTGCATCTTAGTTCCACTAGCTAGTCCTTGGAATGTATGTGTGATCTATAGCATTTGCTGCTATAGGAAGTGTTTTATGTGAATTTCAAAAGACAAAAGCATAATTATTTAGTAAGGACACTCAGTGCAGTTCTTAAAGAACCATGGAGTCATAAAGATTTCCTATAGAACAAGGTCACTACAGCTATGCTGTGTGGAGGGAAACTAGAGAATCAGTTGACACTGGAAATCTTCAAAGGATGTGGACCACTAAATGGAGGAGAGAGAAAAATTGATTTGAAGGCTAAAAAGCAATAAAAGAGAATTAAGATGTGAGAAGTAAAGGTTTAAATAGAGAATGAGTAAGTTACAATTGGTCATACAATAAAAATAGAGCAGGTACAGAAGGTACATAGAAGACTTTAGGATGCGAGGAAAGTGATAATATGATAAGAGAACCTCTTTCAGGAAAAAGGAGGGAAAAAAATGGTGGTTTTGGAGTCTAGTCATGACAAAAGGAAAATTATGATTTGGGGTTTTTTGGAAAATCAGTAGGTGATGCAGAAGTTAATATAGGATGGTGATTTTAGTTGGTTGGCTTGGAAATTTAAAACTAAGAAAGCTCCTGGGTTGCTCACTCTGATATCCTTCTATCTTAGGCAACTGTATCATGTCATCCCTTTTCTAAGCTATCTTGAAGTCCTCCTATTCCTAACAAAAGACTGCTAGAATTTCATTTTTCTGATAGTTAAAAATCTTGTAACATTCCAACTAATTATATTCATGGTACGGATATGCCCATTTTGTGGCATCTCATGGCTATGTTAATCTGTTGAAGTCAGTTGATGTGCCACAGGTTATTTTAACTGAATGCCTAGTGAGGAAGTAAACAAGCCAAAGAAAAGGGTATTAGCTATTGGTGTGAAAGAGGAAGTTTAACTGCAAAGGAAGAAATTGGGAAGTCTATATTTGCTTTTAATAGCTAGAAAACAAGTATTGTCATTTATTGCCATATTATTCTTGGGGTTCTTTTAACCTTATTTAGCGTTGCAGGAGTTCTGAAAGGCTAGTTTCAGAGTATTAGATTCTCAAAGAAGGAAATTCTGTACTTATTTTTTGTTCATAAATCTCTGATAGAAAGAAATTATTAGGAACAAAGAAAGGAGAAGGAATTTAGTTACTTACTCTTTTTTTCCTTTGAAAATAGAAATAAATATCTAATGCTGAAAAGTACTAATTTATTGAATAGCTTTTGTTTAGTTCTGATACAGTACTAGAAATCTCTTTATCCAATTTTCTTGTATTGTAAATTCTTTATTTTCCTTGTGATTTTAAAATTCCAGGATATCCCTGAAAAGTAAATGCCAACATTTTGATAGATAAAGAGCATCCATGACCCATAAATGAGGATATCAAAGAATCTTTAAGATTTAACATGATTTGACAAGATGCTTTGCTGATGGATTTCCAGCAGAAATGATTCTGCCTTGCACAAAAACTTACAGGAAACTGTATTCAGGTATTCAGAGTAGCAAATCTCAGTAGCATCTAGTGTGTTACAGCCCTGGAAGTACCAGAAGGGGCATGCTGTTCCCAAGTGACTTGCTTTTAGGAGAAAAGTTTCTCCATGAGTTTACAGAGTAGCAAAGAGAAGAGACAGAAAGTGCCCTAGGCAAAACCCAGGAAGTTGTCAGAAAGGTTTTGGAAAAAGGTGGAGAAGTGTCTGTATAGCCTTCAGGATGCTGCAACCGTAGGGACAGATGTGACTGCAGAATGAATTGGGTTTCTCAGTTACACCCCAGCTGCTTTGGAAAATTACAGTAATGCTTCCTAAGTCAACATAAAGGAGGAACAAAATAATTTGATAGTGGGAGGTTTTTAATTATTCATTGTATAGTAAAATCTTACAAATATTTTTTTAATCTGTGAGGATTTAGCACATTAGTCCTGATTTCTATAAATATGTTCACTAGGTAGTTTGGACAAACATCAGTATAAAAAGTATCTTATAATTTTTCTCAGCCATCAGTTACCTGTGATGCAAAGTGAGAGGCCGATTATATTTTTAGGCAAAAAACCCCCAGGCATTAAGTTTAGCAGAGAATTTTCAGATTATATTATTCATTTGGATAACTGAAAATATTTAAGATAGGCAAATATTTTCAGATACTAAACAAGAGGTAGCAGTATTTACAAGCATTAAGTTATAGACGCTTTATTGTATAGAGGTAAACACTGCTCCCACAAGGAAGTATATTACGCAGATACATCTACTGAAGATAGAGTTAAAATTTTCTAATTCATTTTCGCTAAAAAAAACTAAACCTATTAGAATATCCTCTGAGCAATCTCTATTATCAATTCAGTAGAGACAAACAAAAAGATTTTCACTGCTTTCTGTTGCCAAGATTTTTGTAAAATTTTCTGAGTGCTATTTCACGATCATTCAGATGTTATTCCCTTTACAGAAGATAACAGCAGATAGTCCAGTTTTCTTTTAAGTTTTCAAGACAGATGCAGGAGGGAGATGGGACTTGGAAAGAAGGATGTCTTGCTAATAGTAGGATATATTACATTGTGAAAAATACACTCAACAAAACATTTAATGAGTACCTTGCGTGAAGCTAGGAATGGAAGAGAGATTTCCAGTGGGTTTCCTCTAAAGAAAAGGGAAATTTTTGGAGCTGAATTTTTAATAAATCTATATATATTTGGGGTTGAAGTCAGTGGTATAAAAAAAATATCTGACCAGGAAATAATGACGAAATGTCTTGGCTATCCATCATTGTGCAAGATTCTTTTTCACTATAATGCTTGTGTTCATAGTAATTCAATTTACTGCTATTTTATTTTAAAAAAAATAGTGTTTTATGGTAAGTCTTAAGATTTTGCTGGTTGCAGTATCTGTGTGTCAGCATTATCAAACAGTACAGTTATAGGATGTGCCTAAACAGATGGAACATTAAAATAAATATGAGGCTTAGTTGTACATTATGCCAGAAAAGTTGAATAAAATGAGCATAAAACCAAATGTGGTTGTTGGGGGTTCTGTATGGGACTGAGCTTCTTTCTTGTGCTGTTATCTCTGGAATCCTTTAGGGGGTTTTGAGTGAGATTTGTATCCAGTACTTTAACAGCTTAAAAATAGGTTCTTTCCTCCTATTTTCACTAGATTAATTTTGACAAAGGCGAATCACTCTCTATTTTCTGACAAGAGCTTTCTGCTACAATCAAGGACTGAACACTTACCCTCTGTAAGTTCTCCCAAAATATATTCTATTTAAAACCCTTTAAATCCTATAGCTTTGGCTAAGTTGTTTACACTGGTATTGGTATAAGCTATATGCAGCCTGTCTGATCACAGATGTTTTATTTACATTCACCTGTCTTGCTTGTAGTATCTGTGACTATCTGTCACGCAGCTGTGTGCTGAAAAGAATTTACATTTTGAAGAGCTATGTAGGGAAATTCAGCAGCTTTTCTTATTGTTTGTACAAATTGCCATTAGCACACCAGCTGTATAAATAGATCATCAGTTCTACAAGTAGGCCAAACTGAAAACAAGTAATAAAGTCCAAGTTTGAAGAAATAGAGGTTCACTAGAAAAAGAAAGAAAACGTAATCAAAAGAATACAGCTTTGTCCACTTCTTGAGGTTAATATTAGGATCAACTGGAAAAGACAATCTGCCATTAAATATGCAGATCGTCAAGAATATTATGATTTTAGTGCTTAATTCATGATCCAAAACGAAGCAACAGTAAGAGCACCATCTGGATAGTTAATGATTATAATCTTTTTTGAGTTCTGTTACCATGCTTCCCAGAGTATGTTTTTCTCATTTATGTCCCTTTGTCTGTCAGTGTTAAAGTTGACCAGTCATGTGGTTATTTAAGACTTCATTTTGGTATGGAAAATTATAGATAATGTTGATTGCTTGCAGAAGATTTGTAAGGCTGTGTCTCTTCCGTGCATTGCTAACATTTTAGTATTTGCCACTCAAGTCTTTTCTTCCAAAAAACTATTATTTTTGGGAGTCTATCTCATTTAACTTTCCTGCTCTGGAATTACGGAATATTTGTGATTCATTTGCACTGCATTTTGGTTGCTATGCAGATGTTAAGACTGTTAATTATATACAGACTATGTATTGTACATTACCTGCACACTTCGGATTCTGTTGATCTCTGTTGGTTACTTATTTGTGTGTTGCAAATGAAAATTTCCTTCATTCTCTATATAGAGTTGTCAATTCTTTTTTTTTTTTTTTTACTAGACTAATGTAGCAGTCTAATGATTCAGGGAGTTGTGTGCCTGAGGATTAAAGAGAAATGAATAAAGGTCAGATAGTTTGTGTAATTTTAGTTGGTAGGAAAAAAGAGCCTTCTCTGTCATTTCAGACCCATGAATTACTTCAAGCGCTAGCTCTCAGACACTTGTTTTTGTTGTTTGGCTCTGAAAAATTATGAGTAAGAAAATAAAGGACCCTTTCTGCTTACCAACTGTAACTTTATTAGTTTCAACTAAGCAAACTCTGTGAAAAGTTTGAGCTAACTTTTTATTGTGTGGAAAGGTCACATGTGACTAATGATGGAATGACAGGACCGATTATATCGCAGTTTAAAAATGTAATTAAAATGGGGAATTTTTCAAGCCCACTGGCATTTTACTGCTACCTACAGAAGCAAAAAAAGTATATTTGCCACTAACATATAATTTTTACATGAGAGACTAAACCTGTATGCACATGGTCTGTGTCTGATTTTACTAATATATTTTCAAGGTGAAGGAAGAAAATTTCATAACTGTTGCTCTTTTTTAAGATATATTTTTGCCAAAGCCTATGCAGGTATTTAAAATATGGTGTTGGTAGCTTTCTTTTTTCTTCTCTTTTCTTTTTTTTCCCTCTTTTTTCTTTAAGGTATTTAACATTTCCTGCAGTAGTAAATATGCAATCCCTTAGCCACCAATCCTTTTAATAAGTGAATACCCTGAATTTGAAACATCAGAGTGTACCTAATACTTTCAGCTACCATTATAATCTGCAAGACAGTAGTTTTCAAGAAGAATCTTTCATTTTCAGCAGTAACTAATGTCTGAATCTGGTAAACATTTATTTCCTCTCCTGCATCTATGAACTTCAATAAAAAGGTGTGTGAAAACATGAAGAGTTGTGAGAGTGTTGTTGCGTGAGGTCCTCGTATTGTGTACTAGATTGTATTTGTATGTACACATGTTCTGAAGTATGTAACACCACAGTGACAATTCAAAATTAATTTATGAAAGCCTGAAACAAGGTAGTGTTTTAGAGGTAGAAGGAGAATTAAATATCATCAGATGTGATCCCCCTCAGTTTTGACTGCAAAAAATTAAGATGGTTGGCTAACTGGACAAAATAGATGCTGATTGAGAATGTCAACCCTCTGTGAGATTTCAAGTATTTAGTCATTTTTATAGCTTGTATACTTGGCCTAGCAGGCCTCTGTAGAGATTAGTTAAATCAAAGCCAAACCAAATGAAGTCTCTTGTATTTCTACCATCCCAGACTTGTGTAATAGATAGTTTTACAAACAAGCTCCCCCCCCATCCCCTTGAGAAGGATATTGTTCAAACCTGTGCGGGGAATCTAGCTTTTCCAATTAGAATTGTTTGTAGTTGTGTTTACTCCAAACCATTTGACAGCTAGCCTGAGACTTCCACTGCTTTGAATGATTTTACCAGTTCCAGAGATAACCCCTTTGCCTTTAATGTAAAAAGACCTGTCAAAGTCTTTCAAAATAGTATATGCTCTTAGAATCACCAGCATAGATTTCCCTCTGCCCTAATGACATGCACTATAGAGGTTTAAGCTTAAGCAAGGAAATCACAAATTGCCGTGCATTCATGAAAACAAAAATCAGAAGCAGGGATGGAGGCTGTCAGCAGAGGTGGCAATAGTTTGCTAGTGTGGCAAATAACTGGGGATATGCTTTGAGATATAGATATATATGACTAAGGATCTCAATTTTTTTTGTTTACACGCTCTTGTGTTCCTTCTTTCCCTCTTGGGAACCTGTCTTTTGGGCTAGGTAGCCTTACCTATGTTCAGGATTCAAAACTATCCCAGCCACTTCTTCCTGGGCAGCTACAGAACAGCCAAGGGGAACAGTTCAGAAATACATGTTTGGGGAGAATGATGAAGGTTGCTGACTCACAGGCAGGTGAGAGGAAAGGAAGCCTTCCATCACGTATACTTCTCAGCTATACTTAGAGTAGTCAATACCTACCCAGGGACACCTAATCACCTTTCTAATTTATATATGTTGTTGTAGTTATATATATATATTTCTTTTGCCAAATGTATGCTTAACTATTGTATCTAATTCTTGAGTCTAGTTTAATGAATTAAATTTGTCAGTCATATTATGATTATGTCATAATAGTATTATTAAACTTGCACTTAACTAATAACAATTCTAGCTAGTAAATATATTAAATATATTATAAATTTATATTATATAAATATAATAACTATAAATATATTAAATTAAGGGACAAGTTTTCCTGATCCTGAGAAAACTGCTGCAGTACTGAAGAGAAGGGGCCACATAGATTATAAAGGTGTGCTGATACAGGGTGTCATGAGACAGGACTTCGTTTCTGAATAAATCTTAGTAAAATTGCTCTGTGGACCTCTGTAAAAGTGATCTTAGTAGCCTGGGTTAAATGAAATGCCAACCATTTGAAATGCGTCCATGAAGTAACTAATGGTTTCAGTTGGTTACAGACTTAGGGTGAATAGTGGAATAAGTTTGATTTGCTGGTCCCTGTTAGATATTTCACAATGATCTGTGGGGGAAACATAAACTGTAAGACTGAGAGGTAGTCTAGAGCATGTACTGGACTAATGAAATAAGCAGAATTTAATAAATGGAAAAGTTCTTCTGCTATTAGATAAAACTGACGGTTATTGGAAGCATATAGTAAAGCTATTCAGTTGGAAAAAAATCAAAATAGCCTACCGTTGCCTCTAGCATTTGTTGCATTGGATTCAAATGGTTCCTCAGAAAATTATAAAATATATTAATGCATAGAAATGACCACATGCAGAAACTATTTTTCTTGGCATGCTGTTTATAGCCTGAGAAAAAAAGAAAATAATGAGTTTGAGCTAAGTGACATCTATATTTTAAATATTGCTGTTCCTGTATTTTTTTTTCCATTTGCCATGTTCCTTTGTTACTTAGGAGAAACTAGAAATGAATACTAATTAGTGGCACAATGAATATTTGATGTATACTACTCTTTTCTTTTTAAGCCAGCTTCATGTTTTTTTCTTCCAGATGTCACACTTTCTCACAATGGCTTATACTGTTCATTATGACTAAATGAGTATTTTTTGAACGTACCTGCCCTAAAACCCGGCTAACGTATACTGTCATAACGAGCCTCGTTAACCTTCTTCCATTTATTATATTTTGTCTCCTGAAAGATACTTGAATGATCTAAAACAAAAAACCCCAAACAAACAAAACAAAACCAAAAAACCCCCACCAAAACAAACAAAAATACCCTCTACCACCGAACAATCTGGAAAACTTCTAAGAAATTCAGTGGGGACAAATGAAAGTCAATACAGATGGATAGGAGTAATCGGCCTCACTGATAGAGGATGGAGTTGAATAACCTAGGTAGCTTTTTGGCCTAGTCTTTAGCTCTGTGGTGTTTTTTCTCCTTCTTTTAGTAAGAAAAGCCTAAAACACTGTAGCATCTATCACAGGTTTTTATTGTCATACTTTATTTTAGCAATTGGAAAATTCAGAATCTATAGAGTTCTAATTAAAATTTTGGGAGGCAATGGAAAGGAGGATAACAATTTTCACTAATAGCGTGATAGCTAAATTTTTCTGCTAATGTTTTCGTTAAAAAAACCTTTTTTTTTTTTAGACGTTCTTTCAGCCATGAAAATGTTATAAGATGAAACACTTCCTACATGTTCTCAGCCTAGGAGTATTTAAAAAATCTGTTTAGCAGCATTACATTTTTTTCAATAAAGCAACAACAATAATCAGATGCTTTAGTGTAGTATGCAGTCAATGATCTCACATCATCACTATTCTAAAAGAGGTTTAATATTCTGTGAAATAATAATCTACTTGGAAAAATGGAATTTATAGCATTATACATTTTTACATATTCCCATAGACAAGTAGATTTTTTTCACACACTCACTGCTGTACAAGATGTGTAGCATGACAGAGTGGGAAGGAGGCTGCTGTCCCTGCCTGAAATGCAAAAATGGACTGCTGGTCGTCTTGATCTCTTTAATCTGAACATAGTTGGGAAAACAGAAGAAATTGGAAATGACCTAAAAATGGTTTGAGCTTTTGTTAAAGAAGAGTTTATTATACTGCTTTTCTTTCTCTGACTTGTGATATATACTTAAAGCAAGATCCATAGCTTGTGTTCTGGTGGCTTCACCCTGTGCCTTTGGGAATAAAAGGAGAAAAAGGTAATGAATGAGGACAGCATCACTTCAGGTGAAGGATAACCAATGCCTCTCTCCCCTTCACAATGTACAGAACTGTGAAAGATGGGAGGAGAAGGCATTTTTTGGACTATGCTGTGTCCAAGAATCACTTTCTTCACACTTGCCATAGCAGACTTGCTTATTTCTGTATAATTTAGAATTGAATTCATGATGTCTTTACACCTGAATATCTCTAAATTATATCTGCTAACTTATAAGGCAAGCTTTCTGCTTGTGGATTGGCAGGTGGGGTGGTTTGTTTGAGTGCTAATTTTATTTAGGAGTACATGTTTACTCTAAAGTTGGTGCTAATATTCTCATGTGACCTTAAATTATGTGCAAGTGCTCAATGTGAACGAGTGGGGGTTTTTACAGTAAAAGCATTAATAGCAGAAATTTCCAAGTGGACTAGTTTTATGAGGTCAATAAATTCCTGATCCTGTCAGACTTTCCTTGGTAAATGTATTGTTCAACTAAAATAGCTTTTCAAATAAACAAAGTTGTCATAGTTTTCTTCCATTTTTCAATTTTTAATATGAAGTAATATGCATTGACCGATATTCTGATCAATGATAAAAAATGGAATTTGAAATAAAAACCCTATTACCTGAAGCAGTAGTTATTGCTTAGTTTTAAACTGTAAGGCTGGAAAGTTTTGAAGTTTTTCTTTAAAAAATAGAAAAAAATAGTAGTGTTGATTTAGAAAAAATATTTTAAAATTGCCACCTGACATTTCTCAATCATACAAATGGTGTTGGAAATCTTTAATGTTAATTCAGCTTTTTAAAATAATTTCTTAAGATATATTTCTATGAAGTATTGAGATCTCAGTTTTAGAAACTGAAATCCCATAATATCTTTATATATTTTGTATGTCCCGTAGTACACAGTGTATTTTGTTTGAGTAGTGGCTCTTCTTTTTAAAAGAGAGCTTTTGTTAAAGCACAATAAGACTACTTGCCTAGGTTCTATTACCTTTTTTTAACCTGAAAATTGAACTTTAGGATGAACCCAAGGTACTTGTTAGCGGAAGCAAATGTTCTGAGATGGTAGATGCAATTGCATCTTGTACCATGGAGTTTCACAGTTCCTTTACAGCACAGTGAAAATTCAAATGATCGGTAGAGTTTGCAAGACAAATTCTCAGAATTTTCATTAGCTTGCAAAACCAATTGCATTTGCTGCATCTGTCACAAAAGCCCATTTTGAATAGTGCACAGAAATACTAATTCATATATTTAAATTTAGTCTTGTAGATTTTTTTAAATCAGAGACCATATCTAGTGCTTTCTATCAGAGCAGACCACACTAGGCAACTAGAGAGTTTTAAGCTGTTATATGCAGTGTATAGTCTATTATTGTGACAAAAATAATGAAATTCCATTGTTAAGAGAGTACAGAAATGGTAAATGAATGGTCCTACTGATAAGATAAATCGACAAAGTAAGAAATATTATAATTAAAGTAGATGGCTTAAGGATTATTCAGAAGCTCATAGTGTTATCCTATAATACGCACAATGTACGCTACAAAAAACTAACAATATTCCAAGGAAGAAAGTAATAATTTGAGTGACAATCTAGGAAAGCTTTTAAGATCTGGAATGCTTTGGAATGGGGCTTTAAAATTTTCCAGTTACAGGTATTTCATATTGCAATTTTTATGTATTTCCTTCTCTTAGACAGAAAGTTAGGTTTGAATAAGACTAAATGTTTGTTGGACTAAATGTTTAAAACATTAAGTGGCATTTAATGTCAATGTGAAGACATAAATTAACATAGCCTGATTTTTTTTTTCTGTTGCTTATATGAACAGAAGTTTTGATTCTCATCATATCTGAAAACCCGGTACCTTCACTTCTGTGTCTTTAGATGTATGTAGTTTCCAATGTATGAATTCTCAAGAACTTTAGTAGAGGCTAGTGATGCTGTGGGGAAATCTGAGCACAGAGCAAGTTTCTTTGTCTGCCATGGATCACTGTTTTATTACAGCACCTCTTGATGAAGCCAGACTGTATGGTAGGATCTGATAGAGTCTTTTTTCTTTGTTACTACACACTGGATTACTGTCACACTCCCCAGTGAGACTGAGAGCTTGTGTTAGACTACTGCATTGAGAAAGGGCTAATCCATGAATTGTCCATGCTTGCAGGACAGCAGCATTGAGCGAAAGCAAAATGTTCTAAAACAAAGAGGAGCAGCCTCGCGTGTGTTGCCTGTCGTTGGCGTGACGACCTGGTTCAGGAATGGCACGACGACCAACCCCGGGTCGTTCGGTCCATTAGCTCACAGACACCAATGTGGTGGATGGCAAATGGCGTTTATTGGTGGGCAACAGAGCATTATATAGCTTAGGTTTACAACATCACATCCGTCTGCTTACGTCGTAAATTAAACACTATTGGCTATTAAGAGAGGGGTCTTATCTTTCCGTACAGCGCGACATCTTCCGGCCACCGGGCCCTAACTACCTACATCTCCCCCCTCCCTATGCATAAGTAAATTAGTTAAAATATAACAATTCTAAGAATAAGGTCTATTTCTATCGTTATTCTATATTATATGACACTCTTATATGTTATAAATTTGAAGAAAAAGATAAGGCATGTTAAACGGGTGGAAGTTAGGGGTAACCGTTAGTAATGGGGTGTAAGTTGGGATAACTCCAGGGATAACTGGGGGTAACACTGGGGGTAACACTGAGCACACCTTCTTATTACTCTTAAATATATATATCTACTCACTATTCTTAAAGCAGTTGCTGGCGTTCTAACATAATGTTAACACTCTCTAGCCGGCTTCTAACAAACGACACGATTCTATTCAATAGACAGGGTCCAAAGATCAGTGCCATCATGATCATTGCGATTGGCCCTATCAAGGTAGATATCAGGGTGGTTAGCCATGGTGAGTGGTTAAACCATGATGCAAACCAATCTTGTTGTGCCTCTCGTTCCCTTTTTCGCTTTTCCAATCCCTCTCGCAATTTGGCCATAGTGTCTCTCACTACTCCTGTGTGGTCCGCATATACACAACACTCTTCTTTTAGTGCAGCGCACACCCCTCCTTGTTGTAAGAAAACCAGGTCTAATCCTCTTTGATTTTGTAACACGACTTCCGATAATGATCTAATTGATTGTTCTAATGCAGTTATTGATTGCTCAATTCTAGCCATGTCCTCATCTACTGCCACTCTCAGGGCGCTGAATTCTTTGCTCTGTTGTACCAGGGATGTTACTCCTGTGCCTAGTCCTGCACCTCCTATGATCATTAGAGTAGCTATCGTTAGTACTGTAAAGGGTTCCCGTTTTGACAGATGATGTCCTGGGGTAATATGAGTCATAGGCATATTCTTCAGGATGGTAAAAGATCTTAGGGACTATAGACGCCTGGACGCAATATTCTGAGGATTCATCAAATATTTCCAAGGACAAACAAGGTGTAAGTCCAACAGTGGAACAAATCCACTTGGCATTTTCGACCGGTATTAACCACCTTGCAGGGGTTTTGTACCGTGCCTTACCAATACATAGTTGTTTATTGTGCTCTGGGACTTTGCCTACACACATGCCACTTCCCACCACCTGTGCCAGTGTAATGGTTTGTTTTTCTTTGTCCCATATACATTGGGCCGGATTTATGCCATTTGACTGTAAAGGCATGTCCGTTATTCCTACAGCCTCATAAAAAGGTGGTTTTCTTCCGTAGCATAACCAGCAATGCTCTGTAAGGTTTGGATTAGTTTTGTTCAATACCTGGTAGCTAGCTTGCATCATTTTCCAGAGAGGATTTCCATAAGGGATTTCGGCGGTGGGTGGCGTGGTAGATGTTTTCTGGTTGTTGGTCTTTCTAATTACGTAGTCCTGGCTGCGAATAGCCCGGACCACTCTCTTAGCAATTGCTTGGTTGGGGCCTGTTGGCCATGGATCATTTGGGACAACCTCTTTTTTTATGATGATTAAGCCACCTCTGTCTGTCCCTGGTTCTGTGTATCTTATTCCCCACATTTTTCCAAGTAACCAACTGTTCTCTCGGGACTTGGTAACATTTAAGAAGAGGTATTGGCAATTTCCGCGTCCTCGCCATGCTTGCGGTGGAATGCACCCATATGGACCCCATTGGACTTTTAGGTATTTGTCTCTACCACTACCCGGTATCCAAGCAGGGGCTATGGTCTCACACCCCCAATAGCTACAGTAATATTGGTTAGGGGAGTTGCAATATCCCTTCCCAGGATTAGAGCTAGGACACACATAAAATCCTAGGTATTCCCAACACCGGTCTCTCGGGACAAGCTGACACAGAGAGGTAGTGAAACTTGGCGCACCTGATGTTATTTGAGTTGTGATAATCTGGTGATCCTCAAATCGGAAGAGGGACCATTTAAATGGCTGATGAGGGTGGCCTGATTTTACCTGTTCTATGGTGACAAGCTCTAGGATCAAAATCACACAAAGGCATCGCGGCCCCCCCCTGCGGGGGCTATTTTGTCGTTGTTTGGTTTCTCCCAGTGCGGAATTTCCAGGTTCGGACGGGGTGCTTGTCAGCTTGTCATCTTCTTTTGCCACCGGGGTGTACGGGTTACGAGGGCGTCCAATGATCCGGTCCTGTGAACAAAAACTCACAGTTTTCATTAGTTTTATTCTGGAGATCTGGTTTAATAGATTTAAGCGGACACCACTTAACTATTCCATCTTTTTTGACTGCAGCATATCCTTGCCCTGTAAGGACTAATCTCCATCCTTTTTCCCATTCTCCCAGCTCATTTCTAATTATGACTAACGGGCCTTCCTCTAATGCCCGAGTGGCCCAATGTTTTTGGGTGGGACTATTCACTTCTTCTCCCCTGGGGAATTGGTTTAGTGCTAATAAAGCAGTCGCTAGTAAGCGCGCCTGATCTCCTGGGGGAACAGTGTTGGTAAAACCTTCTGCTTTTGCTAATACTTCTAATTTAGATTTTAAAGTTTGGTTTGCTCGTTCGACTATGGCTTGTCCCGTGCTATTATACGGGATGCCGTGTATTAAGGTAATGCCCCATTTCAGAGCGAATGCTTGGACTGATTTGGATACAAAATTCGGACCGTTGTCTGTTTTGATCTGATTAGGGACGCCAAGCCAAGCCATGGCTGTCAGCCAGTGTTGGATGGTTGCTTTGGAGTCGGTCTTGAGGTGTTGTGTAGCTACGATCACCCCGCTATACGTGTCTACAGTCACCGCTAGCCACGCTCGAGGTTTCAGTAACTGACAGAACGTAAAATCCATCTGCCACACCTCAGAGGCTTTGAGACCTCTGGGGTTGACTCCACTAGACCATAGAGGTGTTTTTTGACGATGGGGGCACGTGGCTACTATGTGTTTCGTGTCAGTGGCTGAAATTCCACATCTCTTTGCTAGCGCTTTAGCTCCAATGTGGAGGGATTCATGTAGCTGGCGGGCATCTCTTAGCGTCCACAATCCTTTAGCAGCGGCATCTGTTTTGTCGTTGCCGGTTTGGAAAAAACCTTTAATTGGGTCGTGGCTGTTGACGTGGATGACTGATATGGTACCTTTTCGGGAAAAAAGCGCTTCTTCTAGCATTAGAGCTATTATAGATGTCGACACACCGGGTCCTGACATGGCTAAGCAAAGCTTGGCCACGAACATCGAATCGGTTACTATATTGAGATGTTCCATTGGGAACAGTCCACATGCTAATACCACTGCCGCCGCTTCCAGCTGTTGAACTGAAAGCGCACGATCGGTCATTTTGATACGGTGCCATTCTCCTTCCGATTGCCATACTGCTGCTGCGGTTGAGGTTACTGAGGATGCGTCTGTGAAGACCGTTGGTCCCGGCTGGGGCCGGTCCATGACCTTCTGTGGAAGGTCGATGTCGACGATTTTCAGCATTTGAGTCCAGGGGGGCTTTCTGGCATGCCGGACTTCTCCACCAAATCCGACGAGGGCTACAGCTAGATGTTCTGACATTGCTACTGATTGCGTTGGGAGCTGTTTGCGGAAGGGTAGGTATATTGTGGCAGGTTCAATGCCTAGATGTCTTAGGGCGAGTTTTCTGCCTTTCATAATGAGGTTACCAAGGCACTCGATTCCTGGGGAGAATGCACGTGATGGTTTTCCCAGGACTACCCATTGTATTGGTTGAGCTTTTTCGGGGGGGCCCTGGGCCAGTGCCCCTACTCCCCCTCCTGCCGTAAAATGCACATACAGATCGAGTGATACATTTGGCTTCCATCTGGCGAGTGAGCTTGACGATATCTGCTGCTCGATAAAGTCAAGAGAGCTCATTGCTTCTGTCGTTAAAGTTTTTTGTTCCCATGGGTTTTTGCCTTTCAGAAGGTCGTATAGGGGGGACATGGTTTCTGGAGGGACCAGGACGATATTGCGGAGCCATTGTAAGGATCCTACTAACTGCTGCATGTCATGGAGTGTCTTGATGTTCCGACGGATTTTCATTTGGGGAGGGGTTATATAGGAGCTCGTGATGTTTACTCCTAAAAAACTTACACATGGTCCTCTTTTAATTTTTGCACTCGCGATTTCGAACCCGTTTGTTTTTTAGAGTGTCTGAAACTGTCGACACCAGCTGGTCTACCTGACTCCCTGACGGTGCGGCGATCAAAATATCATCCATATATTGAATGATAGTTGCAGTCAGGTCGCTGCGTCGAACCGGTGCCAGTGCCCAATCTACCGTTATTTGGTAGATAGTAGGCGAGTTAATCATTCCTTGGGGTAGTACTTTCCACTGGAAGCGTAAATTGGGGCGTTGGCTATTTGGGAACACGACGGAAAAGGCAAATCGTTCTCTATCCTCCTCATGCAGGGGTATCGAAAAGAAATAGTCTTTAATGTCGAGAACAGCGCAAGGCTGTCCCTCTGGTATCATAGAGTTCATAGGTAACAGCGTTTGGACGGGACCCATTGGTTGAATTTTCTCGTTTACCTTACATAGGTCATGGAGGAGGCGAAACCCCTCACCCGATCGTTTGGGTATTACAAAGACTGGGGTGTTCCATGGGCTAGTAGAAGGCTCTATATGGCCTCGCTGTAGTTCGCGGTCGATTAGCTCAAGAAGAGCATCCATTCGAGGCTTCGACAGGGGCCACTGCTCGACCCACACTGGGTCGGATGATTTCCATGTCAGTCTAATTGGTAGAAGTGGGTGTGTAGCAGTGGCCCTTATGGTAAATTTGTCACCCTGGCTTCTAATAGAGCCAGAGCGTCCCTTCCCAACAGGGGTGGGACTCCTGACATGACATATGGGAAAAGGTTGATGGTTTTCTCTGGTCCTTTTTCTGTGTGAAGCGTAATTGCTATTAATTGGGCGCTTCTCCGAGCTCAAGTTAATCCTCCGACTCCACCCACCAAGGGGGCATCTTCCAATTTCCAGCGTGGGGGCCAGTTCGTTTCGGGGATAACGGTAACATCTGCTCCAGTATCGATCAAAAAGGGGACGCTAATGGTGGTGCCATCTAAGGTATTATAGAGGGAACAGATTCCCCACACCACTGGCGGGTTATCACACCTTACTGTCAGGGCCACCCTGGGGTCTCGCCCCCGAGGGGTGGTAGTTGCTGTCCCTGAGGCAGGGACGGGTTCGGCTGGATCGTCGGTTGAACCATAAAGTCGGTCGCCCGTCGAGGGGGCAGCGGATTCGGGAGCGCTTCGCCCCATTCGGGGTTGGCATAATTGGGCCGCCTTATGTCCCAAGTGGGAGAGGGCTGTGTGCGGCCCGGGTGCCCCCTCCCCTTTGCGTTTCCCTGGTTTTTAGATCTGCATTCCCTGGCGAAATGCCCTTTCTTTCCACAAGCCCAACACGGTCCTCTGGGTCGATTTTGACGCGGGGCGGGCAGTGTTGACGGGTCCCTAAGCCAAGGGCAGTTTGCTACGACGTGGCCTGCCTGGCCACATTTAGAACATACCATCATATTAGCTATTGCGGTGCGAACGGCAACTTGAATCGGGGCTAGATGTTCTTCATTCGCGACACGTTTAATCATGTCCGCGATAGTTGATCCCGCTGGCAGAGACCGTAAGATTTCTTTGGCTTTCGAGTTACACTGTTGACGCAAGCAGTCTGCAAGGACTGGGCCTTTTGCTTCCACAGGCAGGGTCGAGGAGTCGATCGCTGCCTGGAGGCGATCTACAAATTGTGTAAAACTCTCACTTTCATTTTGTTTTATTGTGGACCATGGCGATGGCTTGGCGACAACTCTGGAGGCTACACGGATAGCTTCTCTGGCCGCACGAGTAGTTGTCATAACTTCATGGGCCCACAAGCCCTGGGCTTGCGCATGGGGGGTAATCATTGTTGGGTCTGTACCCATTAGCCGCTGTAGGCTGGAGCCGTGTAGTGGATGGTCTGCCCCGGTTACTCGGGCTAGTTGCCTCGTACAGTTGTCCTCCCATTCTTGTTTAAAAACAATCATTCCTGCCCCGTCAAAGATCAGTCTGCAAGTCTGTTTTATATCGAATGGGAGCATATCGTCTCCTCCGAAAATCCCGTCTATTAGGGTGGAAACCAAGGCAGAATTGAGCCCTTTGTCTGCGATTGCTTTAACAATCGTTTGTATATCCTTAGGATTTATTGGCGAGTAGACCCTTTGACCCCCATCCGTCACCCGGACTGGGAATGCTAGCGCGGCCGATGGGGCCCAGTCGGCGCATGCGGTCTTTATTTTCCTCCAGTCCGTGAGAGGGATTTCTCCCCATCCTGGTTCCTCTTTAATTTGGATGGGAATATTTTGGCTCTTGACTCTGTTTATCTTCGTTTCCTTCTCCTCTAAGTTCGAATCAGTTGTAAGCCACTCGTCCTAGGAAGTGTCTGATCCGGAGTCGGAACTCGACTGACTGGTTACTTCCGGGTTCCGGTACCTTTTTTGTCGGGCTCCGGCCCCGCCCTTTTCCCTTGTGGGTGGGCCGTTCCCTCCATCTTGACCCGCCTCACCTTCTGATCGACAGGGTGTTTGCCCTATGAGGGCATTTTTTCCGATAGCCGCTCTGATTGGGTTTCCGCCCCTCATTCACGCCCCCCCTCTGCTCCCCGGTCGTCCCCGCTGCTTTTCTCCTCCTCGTTCTCCTCCCCTTCTTGTTTGTGTGCGCTTGTTGATTTTAGCGCTTCCTCCCTGTTCCCGCCGGAGGCATTCTCGCCCTGCCCTTCTTTTTTGTGCTCGGCGCCATCTTGGGGCGCGTAGGGCGGTGGCGTAGTCCAGATTTCTTTAGATTCTGATTTTTCTGCGGTGCATCTGGCCTCCTCGGCTAGCGCACCCCAGAAGGATTTAGCTCGTTTCTGTCCTTCCGTAAGCGGGTCGGGGTTTGGGGATTGAGGGGACGCGTCGCCCTCTTGCAGATCTTTAGGCTCAGCAGAATCACCACCGTCTGGGGGGAGCAAAGTCTGTGTGGCTGCCCCGACTCCCAATTTCGGAGTGGCCAGCAGACAGCTCTTTGCCGCCCTCCAGGTCTCCTGCTCTTGTATAGCTTTCTGCAGGGCGTGTACCACTTTTCCCCATGATTTAAGGTTTTTCCCACGACCCGAGGACATCGTCTTCTCGGCTAACGCTCTAGTGCACTTCTCCCACACTTCAGGGTGGAGAATATCCACCGGCTGGTCAATGACCCCAATTTGTAAAAATCTCGCAACTGCGAGAGTAAAATCTTTAGGTTTACAATCAATCCCCCACTGCTTATGTAATTGAGATACGACCTTCACAAGGGCTTCCATCCTCCTTGTTGGTCCAGGAGCGTCCTCCCCGCCGGGCTGGTCCTGCCGCTCCGGCCACCGTTCACCCAATTCCAGGCGAGTGCTCCCGGGTTTCGGCACCACTTGTTGCCTGTCGTTGGCGTGACGACCTGGTTCAGGAATGGCACGACGACCAACCCCGGGTCGTTCGGTCCATTAGCTCACAGACACCAATGTGGTGGATGGCAAATGGCGTTTATTGGTGGGCAACAGAGCATTATATAGCTTAGGTTTACAACATCACATCCGTCTGCTTACGTCGTAAATTAAACACTATTGGCTATTAAGAGAGGGGTCTTATCTTTCCGTACAGCGCGACATCTTCCGGCTGCCGGGCCCTAACTACCTACACGCGTGGAGCCATTTTTTCAAGTGCAAAACCAGCCCTAGTGACCATAAAGAAGGCAGGGTAGAATCAACTCTTCTTCAGGACAAACTTCCAAGATTTTTCTTTCATTAAGCAGTTATTTTGCAGTAGCTATTCCTAATGCTCTGTTGCAGTCCTTTCCACCTAAACACGTGCTACTCAGTCATTTGTCAACTATGTCACTACTAATTCTGACTTGATGCTGTAATTTGTTGGCATGTACAGCTTTGATGAAGCTTTCATTACTCTGGGCACATTTGCTTATCCTGAGTATCTTCAGATCACTGTCCTGTTTTAAATGTAACCTTGTCCTTGTGGAAGGAAGATACTGCTTTTCAAAGGTACTGGTAAACTCCCCATGCACCATTCCTTTTCTGAGTCTGTCAATCGTACACTTCATAGTATTCCTGAATACTTACCAGAAGACAGAAACTCTTCTTCATATTCCTCTGCTGTTTTATTCAAGTTTTATTTAACTATGGAGGCTACTTGTTAGTCCAATAGGAACATTATTTCTCCCAGTTACATATAAATAATCAAATAATATCTACTTTAGAGAATTAAGTAGTACCTGAGTGTTTGGGATCAGGCTACTTCTATCAGTCTGTTCAACTTTTATGCTTGTATCTTAAAATCTCACTTCTCTAGGAACTGTTGTCAGGAGCAAAATTTTTACAAGGTTAGTTCACTTAGGACCCTTAATTTTAAAGGGCATATGGAGATCCAGAAGAAGTAGTGATTGTTATAATTCTTCAAAATGCAAAATATTTAGAGCATAAGGGATAGAGAGTCCCCATCATCTTCTTGCAAACCTTTATATGCAGTGTTCCTAGGTAAAAAGGAGCCTTTAATAATAAAAATGGATATAGCTAGTCTAAGTGGCACATGCATTTGTTTCTATTAAGTTGTATTCTGTATAATGGCATTTTCAAGTCAACAGTCAAGCTCATATTTTTATGAATTCATGTATAAATCACATTACTGATTAGTAAATCATTGCCTTACATATCATACTTTATTCAGTTGTAAATTAAAATCTAAGTACAGAATAAAGAAAGAGGAAAAAAATTAAAGTGAGTTTATACTCTGAACCCAATGGAATGAAGGAAAAACTGCTGTTTCTAAGTTAACAAATATTGAATTTAATGGAAGGACAAATCAGTCTTACTGATTTGAGGAAGTACAGGACATTCAAACCAGCCTTTATTTCTGACTGAAATTAGGACTAGGTTACCAATATATTATGAAAAGTAAACTTCGTTCACTCCATATTTAAACTCCACCACTGGTAAATGTATTTGAGAATTTGTGAGAACTTAAAGAAAAAAATATCCTAGAACATGATTCTTCAGTAATAGTTAGTCCTGCCCTGTTTGTCTCTTCTGTCGCTGAGCACTGAAAGCTGGCGCTCTCCTGTAAAATGAAATCTTTCACTAATTGTCATCGCTACAAGTATTCATTTTAAAATTGATAACTATTATGTATATTTACCAATGCAGTGCATCCATATAGATACATACGAGTAGTTTTATATATATATATATTTACTATGTTGGTGTATCTTTTCCCTTTGGCCAAGGACCATACAGAATTATTAGGTGACTATTAGAAAACCATTTATTTTAATTTCCATGTCATGTTATCAGCAAAGACTGAGTATCCTAATTATGATATTTAAGGGAAATACATTCAACTGAACACATAAAACCTGATGACCATGTTAGCTCTAAGCCATCATCTCAGTGCTTGCCTTCCTACTAACTCTGAGATTTGCTGTAAACTCGAAACAACCGGTACATAGGTGCTAATCTAATTACATCAAAATAGCCAATTAAAGTGTAATGAAACACAGTTCAGCCCTGTGTTCACAACGCAGTATTCACAGTTGGAAAATCAGCCCCCACAACCAGAATGAAAGGGACTTAAAGTCTGTTCTCTCTGCTTAATCTCTCTTCTGCTTTGTATCTTCAGTTCTTACTGATATGTTCACAGCAATGCTGTTTCATTTGTGTTTTAGCAGTGTCCTGAAAACATCTCTTATTAGAACTTCTTGGGTAGTTCATGATAAGTACATGTGAGGGAAGTTCATTGCACTAAAGAGCTTATGATCTAGGTAATGATAAGCTTTACAATAATTAGGAATGTAAAACCTAGAGTCCACACATCAGCTCTTTCTCTTTATTCAGATCCTGGTATTATCAAGAAGGGTTGAGAAAATGGTGGCTACCTTGTATAATTAATATGGCTATGTTCTTAAGTATTTTGTTTAATTGGTACTAAAGTCTTAGACTGAATGAGATAGGAAGAAAAGGATGTTTACAAGCAACTTTATAATTTGCGAATTTATGAAGTATTCCCTTTTGAGTCTTAATAGTGGTATCTTAAAGTAGGTAGTTTGATCATACAGCATATGGTGGGGTATTTTTATTTTCTGTTTGAAATGGACATGAAATGAATGTGTAGTCTCATTATAAGAGAAATGGAAAATGAAATTTTACCTGGAATGGAAAACAGCCTTGGAAGTAACTAGTATATCTTGATTTATGATTTGTTCTTTTTAAAAAAAAATTTAGATTTATCTGTTATTTTCTCTGTATTTATTGAGGTTGTTGTATATAAATGTTATAATATATAAATATTATATATAATATAATTTTGTTTTTCACTTAGCTGATAAAGATATTATGTCTCATCCTCCTTTAGTGAGTGTCTTGTTTTCTTTTGGACATTTCATCCTAGTTTCTTTTTTTAAATACCTTCCCTTATTCTTTCATTTGTCATCTTTCTTACTAACTTCGGTGTTACTCGTCTCTTTTCTTTGATAGTGTTTGTCTACTATTTATCTCTGTTTGTCTTCCCTCCCTTTTTGGTTTCCTGGTGGCTTTGGTTCTTCTTGTCTGCTCAACTGCTTTTGATCGCTTTCTTATCTTTATTCCACATTCTCCTGCATCAACAGTGTCTTGCTCCTTGTGCTGAACTCCATGGCTATTCACAATATTGAATAATGACCTGTTGCAGTTGTAGGTTCCTTTTGAGATGCTAACTTCTCTCCAGGACCCTGCTATTTTCCCAGAATGTGTTTTCTGTATTTATTACCAACAATGGTTTGGTATTCATGAGGGCCGGATAATTTCTTTTTGCCTGGTATTGATGAATTGAGAATTCAATGAAAAAATTCCTTTTTGTAGTCACCTTACTGTAGTCGATACTGTGTTTTGTTCTTCGATTTTTCTGTAGCCCAAATCTTCAAGGTAACGAAAATTAGTACAACAGAGGAGATCCATCATGTCTTGTAGGAATGGAAATACCGCAGTCCTTTAGAGGCAGGTTTGGTTACTTGCTCGTACCCTTTCAATTACAGAATGGTGGAAAAATCAAACTGTCCCTTTGTTATCATATGTATGTTAATATTATGCATATACTATCTTTGTTAGAAAAAAATTAGCATAATATTTCCAATTGAAAGTAGAGTTAATTGTTAATTGCCAGTCATTATAGTCATATTATTGCTTTTCCTACCCTAGCGTTGATTTTTAAATTTTTATTTTTATATCCAGTGTGTATTTCTTCAAGCATAGAAAACTATCTTGGTAGTTTAGTGTTCAACTTAAATATTTTTTTAACACATTGTGTGTAATATACTTACTGAGGTGCAATCCTCCTTAGTGAATTGTTGTAGACTCCTGCCTTCACAAATAACAATATTATTTGTCTATTTGCTTATACCAATAAACCTTATTACATTTTTTCATAGAGGGGAAAAATCAGTATCAATTTTCTGTATCTTTCCCTCAGAAACCCTCTTCATGCTGATTAGTCCTTGAGATTTTAAAATGTGATGTATTTATAAACAAGTGTATATTCTATGCAGCTCAGCCTCTTTCTTTGCTAGTCCTTGCCAGTATCTGTGGGTGTTCCCATGAGACAGGAAGGATTTAGGCTGATTAAAAGACCTGATACTATAATACTTGCTTAGCACTTAAAAATAAATAGAAGTGATTTGATATTTTTTCTTTATGTTGAGTAGATTCTGTACTTATCTCTATTAATATAATTGAAAATAGAAAAAGGTAAAGCTACAGGCATTTAATTTTAGGAGAGGAAAAAACATACTTAAGACTGTATTAGCAGCTACACAAATCTGAAAGTTTCTTCAGAATAGTGAAGTAATATAAATTTCCAGAAATCACAACAAATGCTGTGGGGATAGGTAAGGCATAGATTTTTCTGACTGACCAGAAGTCTCTGTGTTGCTCATCAAACTTCAAAGGAACAGTTGCAAGGTTATCAGTTCCTTATCCTTGGCACTATTTTTTTTCTCACTGTGGGGAGTGTCATTATGTCTCCCTCCCATCCCTCTGCTCTACAGTGACCCCATGATGATGATGTTCCAAATTGAGGATGATACTGTGAGGAATTATTAGCCAGGGTTCATTCATGTAGCCCTTTGAACATATGGAGCTTTATTTGTGTGAGGATAACTCTTCCAGCTGGTCTCAGTCCAGCTCTCAGTGGACAGGTGTCTGCAATCTGTAAATAGCAGTGATGGTGCTTAATAAACCATAACAATAGTCTCAGCAAGACCTTATTTAATAAAGACAGTGGATCTGCTTATCAGTTCATAGAAACTCAGATGCATACGATTGTGCTTGGTTTATGTTTTAACTAGTTTTTTTCTATTTTTTCTTCTCATTTGGGTTTTCACCCCACCACTACAATAATTTTCAGTTTCATCTTTTAAATGTCAGGTGCTGTGCATTTTCAGAACTTTCAGAACGACAGATTGTATAGCGTACAAAACTTTAGGATTCTTGTTTTCACAGCATATGCAAAAGATAACTTTAAAAAATGTCTTTCCTTGAAATAAAACTGATTATAGATATATTCCTCCCCCCACATACACCAATATTAAAATGCACCATGAACTATTTATATGATCACTTGTTTACTGTCTTTAACACATCAATGGAGGAAAAAAGCACAGGCACAATAATTTGAAAGGTTTCGTGCATATACTTCTTTCCACTTAAATAAGCCTGCATGTAAATTAGCAGTGCACACTTGAAATTTTTTAGCACGCTGGTCTCTTCTGCCCCTAGTTAACTAAATACCACCCTCTGCCATCACAGGCAATTGATATATAGTCCAGTCAGCTCCAGGGAACAGCAGTACATAGAGCAGGTACAGTAAGAGACCCAAAGGGGAGACAGAGGGAGAGATGAATAACATCGTTAGGCAGAGTAAGGAAGGTCTAGGACATAGTCAGTAGCCTGACACCCTTTAGTAGGTGCCTGGCTTGAAGTACACCAGTTTAATCTGAAAATGTGGCTGTAGGTTTGTATATTCGGATGTTTATTTTGGCCTGAAATAACGTGATTCAGTAGAGATTCATAAACAGTTGCTGGATGTTTGCACTGCTTTGTGCATAATTTTATTTTACATCCATGTGTGTTCACAAGTACATCTCCGAATTATTTTGTGACAGGTGTCCTTTACAAGCAAAAGTAGTTTTGTCTTTTTAAAGACCGTCTCAAATTCCCCTGTGAAATCTTTTTGGTTATTACTAATATTGTCTAGCAATCTGGAATTAATTGCTCTTTGGTTTTCCTATTTCAGAGACAGAATTGATGTGTACCTTTACTTAAACGTTTTTATTAAAATCAGTGAGGCTTTTAACATGAGTAACAGTGTATAATTAAATGTTTAGAAGGTAGGTGAAATATTTTAATGAAAAAATATCTCTCAACTTGTTTTGGAAGGCCTGAAATGACAAGTTTTCCAAATAAGAGGCCTAATTCTAAAATCCTTCATTTCTTCCCTAAAAGCATTGGCTAGATTCATGTAGAGTCTTTAGTTTTGGTGTTAGCTATTTGCTTTTTAAGCAGTGCTTTGAAAGTTTGTCCCCTTAGAGTGAAATTGGGGAAAAAAACCCAGACTTTGTACTGATCAGAAAACCCCTGAGAATAAAAATACAAAATTATGAAGACTGAAATGTACTCTAAATCATGCCCAAGCAGGATGGCATCTGTTTCCAGCCAAATTTTCAGTCTTGAACTGTCTCCTGAAGTAGACACCTAAAAGCAAGTCTGTTCTTTGAAGAGACTGTAGAAAAGTTACTCTTTTACACAATATGTTTGGAACTTCTCTATGAAGTATGAGATCAATTGAACTGCAGTTCTTACACCTTTGAAGAGGAAAAAGAAAAAAAAATCCTTGAGATGCAGAGGAAGGAAATCTACAGTCACGTTTAAATTTAGAGCCTAATGTTTAAATCCATCCCCTGAGAGGGACATTTGCAGGACTCTGTCCCTACCCCACCTTACTGTGTGTTTTATTTAGTGATTGTTTAATGTAAAATATATTTTAAAAATTACTAGCAGAGGAACCAAACTACAATGTCCTCATTCACAGATGAGTGCTCAACCTACTAATGCAAAATAATCATAAATGTCCTTTCTTGCCTGCTCTCAGTCCTACTATTGAATATTCTTACAGAAAGATGGAGACTGTCACTTTCGCAAAATACCCTAAAGAGGTTATGATGTTGTCTAGTCATCTTGGAGATCCGTGTTTTTCTATGCTTGGGCATATGCATGAATTAAGCTAAGGTGCATATTTGTGGCAGAAGATATTTAAGGCACATATCTGAAGTAAGTAATTTAGGTACCTCTGTGGTTTAAGTGGCAGCTGAACAAGGGCTTGCAACAGTGGTTTTGGATTTAAGAGTTTGTATTCCTTTTTTAATCCCTTTTGAAGTGCTGAAATCCCTTTTTTTGCATTTAGCAGAGTATCAAGATAAGGGCTTCTATAATGCCTTGTTCTTACATTTATCCATTAACTGTAAAAGCAGTAATGCAGTAATGACTGCATCCCATTCTACTGTTTGGATGATTTGTCCTTGAGCTAGAAACATTTGGTTTCTTGTTCTACTAGAAAAAATAATTTTTTCTGCCAATTTATATTCACTTTGTGGAAGCAGAATTGTTGATAATTTATGGATGTATGACTTAAAATCCATAGAAGGTTTTTTTCAGTTGGTTTTTTTTGGACTTCTGCTGATTACATTTGATCTGGTGCACCTCTTGGAAAACACTAAAATTAAATCAGGACTACATATTGGCAGCATTGAATTTGATAGGATTACTCTGGTAGCCCTAAAACATAAACTGCCTATTAAGAGGTACAGTGTAACATACAAATTCTCAGCTGAGGTGACTGTATCAGTATAACCACAGAAGCACACAGCGTAGCAATGTAAATTAGCTCATAATGAGTTTTGTGTTGCCCTGACCAGTTTATTGTCAGTGCCTGAAGTAAATAATTGAAAATGTGCTTTCAATTAAAGCTTCGCTACAGTGTGCTTCAGCCTCACTGAGACTATGTAGCATAGACTAACTTGAATTTCTTTAAAAATGCATTTTAAAATACACCCTCCATAAATACTTTTTTTGTGTGTATGTGGTGTTCAATTCTATGCCACCTCTGTGGAATTCTCACGCCTCTGAGTCTTGGGGCTCAACAGTGGCATTTTCACTAGAGTTGCCACATAAATGGCTATGGAAATTAGTTACAGTCAAAGTACCCTTTCTTCCTCTTCTGCTTTCTCCACTCTCAAAACGAACTCCTTAAGTCCTTATGATTATGAAACATTTCATTTTCTTCTTCTTGTTAGTATTTGTTGTTTGACTTGATACATGATACTTGATGTGTGATATTCTTGTGATGCTATTTTTTGGTGGACAAAAAAAATCTCAGCTCTTGAACTGAATTTTTTACACCTTTTTTCTGTTTCTTTTCCTCTTTTCTTTTTTATTTTTTCTTTTTCCTTTCCCTCTTTTTGGCCCCTGGTGGTTTTTCACGATCTCAGTGACACATGCAATTACTGTAACTGACAATACAAATGCTGCCTTGATAGCAAGGCGAAAGCATGTTTGCTGTTGCCGCCACTGAAAAGTAATTACATAGCTAAATCAGCGGAAATGAAAACTACAGTGCAAAGAATTCTGAAAAATAAGTAGGACATTAACTGCAGTTCTATTTGGAACAGTAATTATGTGGAAATGCCAGCTTTTGGCTCAAAAAGGTATTCCCAGACTGTGATTGCAGTTTGATTTATAGCAGTGTAAATCAGGAGTAACTGTGATGTTGGAGTCAGTGGCATTACAGGAGCGTAAAACAAATGTGACTTGCGCACACGCTTTGGATTATTCCCAGTTTTACCATTAGTCAAACAATAGCATGAGCTGCACCAATAAAACCAGGATTCTTCTCTGCAGCTGGGGCCTACGGCATTGTGATCGACAGCACTGACTGTTGACTGCCATGGCTGCAGTTTCTAAAAATTCACCACAGTGCTGAAGGTGAGAATTAAAGTGCTTCCAAATTTTAGCTATTAACAAGGTATGACCAGAAAAATAAAGATTAAAATTGAAGATACCAGAAAACTATAATTTTGAAAGAAACCTAAATTTGATGTGAAGGAATAACTATTAAGGTGTTAAAAGTATCTGTTTGAAATGGCAGCTATTTGGAGCTTACACGCTTTTAAGCTTTAAGGGCTTAGAATGAGGGTCAAGCACAGGAAATTGTAAGGGGACAATGATTTAAATATTGTACTAGGCTTAGTAACATCACCTACATGGGAGGAATAAAAGATAAAAGTAGCAAATGCACACACAGACTTACACAGAAAAAATAATTATCCAAAAGTTAGGATAATTTTCCTTTTTTTTTTTTTTCTTTTTTTAATAAATATTGGGTTTGAGTCTAGTTCTTGCAGCTGAATGACCTGAAACAGTGTTTTTTCTCACCTTTCTCACCCTGGTCGTTGTCAGTATTTCTCATCTTGGCAGATCTTTCTGCTGGTTATTGTATATAACATGACTCTGTGGTAATATACAGGAAATTCAACTTGAATTATGCTAAGTGATTTGGGCTCTCATTGAATTTAGACATCTATGCCCCTTTTCAAGTCTTGGAACTAAAAATATTTTGTTTATGGCAGTGATGGGCATTTGAGGTTTCTGATCAGTTAATTATTTTTTCAATTGGAGAAGCTTCTGTTGGTTCATCTGTATGGACTGACTGGGTACATAAAGTTGTACATTTTAAAAAGCATAAAAAAAGATGTGGAGAATGAAACACTAAGAAACCGTGATATGGATATGTACTTTGAAAGTACATGCAACTGGATTTTTGTGTTTAAGTGCAACTGTTTTCTCATTGAAATCAATAGCAATATTGAACTAATAATTAGCTTTTAATGCATGCCATAGGTACTATTGAATGCTCTGTGATAAAGACCATAGGCCTCACTAGCGGTTTTTACTATAACTTATGACCTGAGGCTTTTACATCAATTGACTGTTGAGGGCTCTGTTGGATAACATTCATTGTCCCAGCCACATTGAAACAAGTATAATTATTTACTGCAGCAAATACAAGAGTAGTTTCATCATCTGTGTAGAAGCAGCTGATTAATTGCTGTTCTAGATATTGCCAGACCTCTATTTTTTTCTAAGTGTGTATTTTCAGTGTCATTTCATGTAAACAACTTATGGTCTTGCCCTTTAATACTTTCTGTTTGCATTTGTTGAAGAGATGGAAATGATAGTGCAAACTTCAGGGTTGGAATTCAGTTTTAGAAGTTGTTCAAACTTGCATTACACTACAACTACAATTCAAGTTATAACCTGGACTTCCGTAAAATGCAGCAAAAGCCATTCCTTTAACCTCAGCCTACCAGCAGCATTTCTCTTTAGGCTGAACTAATTCCCAGAAGGGGCTACTTTGCCAGTTTAGGAAGAGTGGCTTTTTGAAACTGGAGTAAAACTTTTGTGCTCATTCAGTCGTGTCCAGTACTGCCAGCTAGTGGTCATGACGTAAAAAACTTACCCTAATGGAATTTACATTAGCAATTTAAAAACAGAAAAATAGAAGAAAAATTTAAAAATTGAATAATCTGCAGGGATAGCTGGCTTTCCTAGTATTTGTCTTGAACAGTATGAACAGGGAAAAAGAAGCTACCTGTATTAAGATTTCCTTCAACTTTTTATCCTCCTATATCTATCAGGTCATTTCAGGAAGATTAATTAATGTCACAAATTGCTAGAAAGGGATGAATAGTCACAGGACTTGAACACAGAAATAACAGAGGATTTTCCAATTATTTTTTCTATAAACAATATTGTATGAATTACACAATATTCAGAATGCAGTGAAAGTATATCTAATATGCCTGTTCAATGAAGGAAAGCTTTGCCTGAAATTTTTCTCTTTAAATACACTCAATTTATCACAGGTTTCAAAAAGTCTGAGCAATATGAGTTTCATCTAAAGCTAGTATTATAATCTAAAAGCTAATATTAAATTTCTTAATCTGCCTTAGGGAAGAGGGAGGCAGAGAAAAAACTTCTACAAAAGTACTGAAATTCTAAGGTCACTCTTGTAAGATGTAATCATTCTCTTATACATCCTCTATTTCACACATGCAGAATAATTTTTAGGTAATTTTTCCTTCTTTCCATGTAACTTTGATCTCTATGAATGATTTGTACATCTTCTGAATTGTGAAAATTGCCAATAGTTTTAGATACTGTCATTTATTTCAAAATATTATCATGCTCAATTTCATTTGGCATTGGGTTTTTACAATATTTTTGTACTTTAATAGTTTGGAATATTTAATTTTTAAATTATATCTTCCCTTTGGAAGTTTACAGTATTTAATGGTTGTTGTAATGGAGGCTTTGAAAATCGTCTTTAACACACTTGTGAATTTACCTAGTAAGTGACTTGAAAACAGTGAGGATTTTCTTTTTTGATATTTCTAATGGTTTCTATTGATCCTAAAACAAGTGGACAGAATTTACGAGTTAGAAATTTATTTGAACGGCAGATCTGGTAAACTTGCACATGAAAATGAAGGCAGATTCTCCACTTGCTATAGCTTTATCAGGAATTCAGAAAATCCTGCACTTCTGATTTAAAATCCTCACCGCCTGAAATCACTGAGAATTTGTCCTCAAGATATGCAGGGGCAGCTCCTCTGTCTGGTAGAAAGTAACCATTTTTGCACAGTCCTCAAGACAGAGCTTCCCTTGACAGGCCTCGTGAATGCAATAAAGAAAGAAGCAGCCATGAAAAGAAAATTCTGCTTAACATGCTGTTTAAACAAGAAAGCTTTAAGGTGCAAATCCTAGCTGCAAATCCTAGTCTGTCTACTAGCATGGTTCTGATTCACTAAACATATAAATTCTTTATCTGTAACAATATCAGATTGCCAGACTTTCCTGTTGCCTGCCTTTCAGTATCTCTGAGAATTTGAAGATTGTGGAGTTTTGGGGGGAATTCACCTGAAGCTTGCTCATTTTGAGAACACTTCTGCAAACTCTCTCTTCTCCTTTAATTTGGTAGAATGGAATCCTTTCTAATGTGTTATAATGCTTCCTGCTGTTCCAAATGATACATTAAGGTTTTTCTTTTGGTTTATATTTTGATCTTTGCCAGAGAACTAAGTGTTTAGTGTCTGTAAAAAGTAAGTGGGATTTTGGCTTATTTACAAGAATGCAATAAAGAATGTCTTTGACAAGATGCATTTTCCACTTTTCCATCTTCTTTGCAAGTGGTTCGAGAGAAATGCAATGAGGAAAAAATACCTCGAGCTTTCCGTATCACCTGCACAAGAATCAAACTGATTTCAGGTTTATAAGAGGATGGGAAACCAGAAACTGAACTGTATACATTAAGTATCATTAGCAACTAACTTCTTCATATGTAAACACATAACTAGATTCTTATGGCAGCAGTGGTATTGGTTGAGTTCTTCACTTGGCACTACCTATGAAATGTAGAAATACTGTAATAAACCTTTTATCCAGAAATACAACTCACAGAGCTGTCATTTTTTGGGCAAGTCCAATTGAAGACAACTGAAGCAGCTTTTCAAGTGTTAAGGTTTCTGGTCTGTACCAGATCTCTCTGTGTAGTAGACAGGTGGTTAGTTAACCAGATTCTGATGTGTCTGGCCAGGAAACCTGCATCCCTATCAGTAGATCCACCTCCAGCAACCATCAGTGCACCGATCTGCATCATTGGAGGAAGTGGGACAACTGGGCAGTGATTCAGTCTTTCTGTACTTTACACGAAGAACTTTTGTTGTAGAGTGTGCTGGTTTTGGCCGGGGTAGAGTTAATTTTGTTCATAGTAGCTAATATGGGGCTATGGTTTGGATTTGTGCTGAAAACAATGTTGATAGCAGAGTGGTTTTCATTACTGCTGAGCAGTGCTTACACAGAGCCAAGGCCTTTTCTGCTCCTCACTCCACCCCACCAGCGAGTAGACTGGGGGTGTACAAGAAGTTGAGAGGGGACACAGCTGGGACAGCTGACCCCAATTGACTAAAGGGATATTCCATACCATATGATGTCATGCTCAACATATAAACCTGGAGGAAGAACGAGGAATGGGTGGACATTGGGAGTGATGGTGTTTGTCTTTCCAAGTAACCATCACACATGATGGAACCCTGCTTTCCTGGGGATGGCTGAACACCTGCCTGCTGTGTTCTCACTTTTACTTTTCTGATTCTCTCCCCCATCTCACTGGAGGAAGAATGAGTGAGCAGCTTTGTGGTGCTTAGTTGCTGACTGGGGTTAAACCATGACAGTGAGTCTCTCTGAAGCGCTGCTCTTATTGTGTGGTGGTTTTTTGTTTTCATACAGTAGCATAGACTTTTTTGGAGCGTGTGTTGACTGGCTAGAGGATATCTATTAGGATGCAGATGCTTGTGATTTAATACAAAAAAAAATAATTATGCTAGTTGCAATTGGGAAGATAACTTTGGAATAAGAATGTGATTTTGATGTGAGTTCTATGTCTGTAGGGTATTAAACAGAAAATCAAATAACATTGTACATTATTTTTAATTAATGGTCTTGGCAAAGTTGAGAAGAGGAGGATAGAAGTGAGCAATGCTCCCCTTGTGTACAAAAGTTGAGTCTTTGATGAGGTACAGTATTATAGAGAACAGCACTGCACTTTGATGTGGATTAGCCTGTTCTTTTTTTGTTGTGAGAGATCCATGTACTTACCTAATTTTTGAAGCATGTTTTAAACATGAGCTACTTTTTACTTGTTGATGTTTTTCAGTTTTTCAGTTTTTTCTTCTGAATTTCCACTCACATTGTGTTTACATGAGAGAGCATTTTCAAGCAGCCATGTTTTTAAATCCTTTCATTTTCTACTGTGTGGGATGCTGCTGCCTATACTGTTCAGGTACCGTCAAGATTACGGAAACAAAGACAAAAATCCTCCATGTTTTTGTCCTCCTGTTTCCCTGTGCGAACATCTGAAATGTCCGTCAAGCTCTTTATGAAGCTACTGACAAGGGAAGAAAGCCCTGGGCTCCATGAACTCTGCACACAGGTTTTTGGTTTTTTAAAATTTATTAAATGTTTAATTTCATTCAAAAAAATATTTGAAGAGGTTGGGATGATAACAGTCATCATAGTAACAAGTGCCCTTTAGATAGAAAGCAGCTAAGATGTCAATTTTTGCTTCTTTTAAGACAACGGCTGACTGTTCTAGGAAAATGATATCTGATCTCAGAGTAACCAGTTTCATCATTGTTAGAATGACAGATATGCCAGAGAATATAGTCTATTAGATTTGAGATTTTGAAGCTAGAAGTCATTTTTTTCTTTGATAGATTTAAAGCTGGACACAATGTGTGCAATTCTTAGAGCCTAAGGAAGGTAGATGTCCAGATCACAATGAAGCCAAAATGTTACTGTCTTTGGACTTCACAAAAACCTGAAGTTCAACCTAAAATTATATTTAGCTGAGTGACTACTGCTTCCACATTGTTTCTCTCTTAGAATTTCAGCTTGTTTTTGTCAATAATGGTGAGATTCTGATAATGATAGTGAGATACTGATTTAGTCTATTAGTCAGCCAGCTCTATCAGCCTTCCTGAATGCACACACTCGGAAAAAAAAAAGGAAGGAAGGAGGGTTTTTCAGTGTTTTAATCCCTTTGGAAATTGATGTTGTACTCCTATCTTGGTGTCTGATGTCAGGAAACTTGAAAATAATTTGAAGTATTGAAATTTATGAAAAATATACAAAAATCTGGCATTTAAGCAAGAATATCTATACATTGCTTTTTAGGATTTGTACCATAATACCATTATATTGATCACCATAAAGCTGATGTTTAATGATACTAAATTAATATTTGCAGTTCATTATTCCTTATCTCTGGTATCCCAATGTGTTTGAGTATATACCTTCAGAAAAAACCTGTAGAGGACAAAATGAATAAAAAAAAAAAAATACTGATTATGCTGCCTAGTTTTAAGTGCCCTCAATCATTGTACATTCTGTGATGCAATAATATTCCATTTTATACAAAAGTTACATGTTAGAAGCAATTCCAGGCAGTTTATAGTCTAACAGTTCTCTGATAAGTGCATTGCTCTCCAGTACTGTATAGATTTTTTTTCTTCTAGAAATTACTTTTTAACTAAACAACATTCAACTTAAGAACACAGATATTGATCAGTCTTGAGTTAGCAAATACTGATACAAATGAAATGCCTTCTGTACATCAATACTGGCTGGACAAAGTTTGGTTCTCTTGACTTTTTTTTTTGGTAAGTACCTTGAGGGCAGATGGCCTCTGCTAGGGGGGCACTCATGGTGATTAGGCTAATATAATGGCAGATGATTTTTTTGCTAGTTAGTCTTGCTAACTTGTGTTGTGATCTCTGAAAGCAGTACAGGCCTAGCGAAACAGTGGGAAATTTGCTGGTGAATGAACTGATGCTAAACTTGTCCTGATCTGAAGGTCTGGCTTTTCATGTGCCTTCAATGTGGTGTTCTTGCCTGCTGCTAATTTGCATGCACTTTCCAAGGTTTGCTTTGCTCCAGGTTAGTGCCTCAAGCAGCTCCTTGGAGTGGAGTATTTTCTCTGGGAGCTCTAGAGGCAGAATTATATCCTGTTTTTTTTATCAGTCTTTTCAGATATGTCCTCTTTTACTTTGTCTGTCAAATACTTCAAAATACGTGTGCTACTACTTGAAATACAGTGTGCCTGCTTAAGATGACTCATGCCTAAGTGACTGCAAACATCTCTCTGTTGTCCAGTTGAGTATCTGAGTAGACCAGAAACTTAATGACAGAGCAGAATGTATTGGGATGACACTAGTTTGGGCATGAAATTAATATATGTACACTATACATACTGTATCCAAGCTAATAACCAATGGCTCTCACCTGTGCAATTATTTTAATTTCTTTGGGTAGCTCTTTTACTATATAGTATAGAAACGTACTTTCAGAATTGATGCATGAATTAACAGAATTTACTATGTGCTGTTTTAAGTTAGAGGGACTTTGGGCCCTACACCTCTGCTGACATTTCAGATTTTCATCCCTTGAACGAAGTTTGTATTAGGGAGCCTCAACATTTTAGTGTGCTTGCATTTGCTCTGATACTGTCTGGCAGCAACTAAGTGCATAAGTGTCTGCTTCAGAGGAGGTTTTTTGGGTTCATTAATGCCTTGTTTTCTGCAAGATAAGAGCAAAACTGTTGATGGCTTTCCACTACTGTTTTTTGAGGGGGGAGCTTCTTTTTGAGATTAAAGTACTTTTTCATCTGATTCAGTTGCTTTTTTTGCTTTTCTTTTTGAAATTAGTGTGATGGCATCATTTTTTTAAATACTTTTTAAAATGTTAGATGAAGTTTGTGTTCATTAATTTCAATATTTAAGAGTTGGTTTTTGGTAGAGCAGAGTCATATTTTACTGTCTCTTTTGTGATAGGTTTCTGTTAATTTAGCCTAAATACATTTTCTTTAAACAGAAACAATCAATTTTGTACACTACATCTAATGCCCAGTCTAAGGTTATCTTGTCCTTGGTAAAGAATATAGATCTTAGAGTGGCTCACTTCTGTAGGGCTTTCCAATGTCATGTAATTTAAGATTCTTTTGATTAACCTATTGATTTGGGAGGATAAAGAGTAAACTATTTTTCTTTTTATTGTCTTTTGCAATGAGCTTGCTTTCTCTTCATGAGTAAAAGAAGAAATAGAATTTGAAGAAATAGAAGAAAAGGAAGTGTAATTTTTTTCAGTACCTATTAAGAGGTGAATGGTTTTTTGCTCAGTAGCAATAGCAGTTCATTTTTAAAAAAATCTTTAGGTAAAAATTAATTAGTGAATCCTTAAAAATCCTTTAAAAAAACAACTAATGAATTAACTAGAAATGTTTTCATAAATACAGAGAATATGGCAGTATTATGCTATATATCATATATATTTGATAATCTGTTGCAAAAAAAATACAGATTTTCCCTCCTCAGAAAGAACAAAGTGTTACAGGCTTTTAGGGGTTTTTTTTTAACATGTTAATGGACAGTCACTCATGAAAAGAACTGTTGTCTTATTTTTATATGAAGATTTTTTTAAACTTTTACAAACAGAAATTTTTGTTACACCATTTCAGTATCCAAAATGGAATTGCCAACTCTTTCCATTTTCATTTCTTACAAATAAAAAGTTCGTTTTTCAGAATCAAAATTTAAAAATACTGTCTAAAATATTTTTCATTCCTTAATTTAAAATCTCTAGTCCATTGTCTGTGTCATAGCCTCATTTAAAAAATGGCTTATTTTTCATCAGGAGTATTTTCATGTGAAATATTCTGGTCAGCACTTTGCCATGCTTCTTTCTCTAAAAACTTCTGTGAAAAATATGTTGTGATGAATCATGTTTTGCAACTGTGCAAGGCTGGGATTTAGCTGGTTTGCAGTTTTCCATAAGTGCAGTTGCCCTATTTTGAAAAATGAGTTTGCCAGCTGTTATTAGCATCTGCAATACTTCTAGGTTGCACTGTTTGTTTATAAGCAGGAAGTAGTTTGTTGCTTGTACAGAAGTTCCTAAATTCCTTTGCTTAAAGAACCATAAAAGGATGTACGTGTTGATAGGTTTTTGTCTTGGTTTACTCTATGGCTTTGTTGGCTAGGAAGGGTCTAGAAAATAAATTCATGTTTAGAACCAAGGAGGGATAGACTGCTGTGCTTGCTGTTGCAATGCCAGACCAGGAGCTTGCTTTAACTAAAATACAAGATTGTCACAGAAGTAGTTGGAGTTACAGCGTGCTTGTTCATGGGCCACCAAGTGCAAGGTAACTACAGTGAAAATGGCTTTTTGTCTCAGTTTGGATGGTGGTTATAGCTGATGCTTCACTGAAGATCTTTGGATCTGCTGAAGCAGAAGTCAGGGAGACTTAGACATGTAGACTTGACATGCGGTCTAGCTCCAAGCCTCCATGATTTCCATGGAAGATACGTCAGTATGTAGCATTACTGAAAACTGAGCAAGTACTTCAGAGATTGGAGGAAACCGTTCAAAATCTTGGCTCAGACTGCTACAGGGCCTTAGTATTAAAATTCAGTTTGTAGGATCCAAACTCAGTCTCTGTAGATCTGTGACAATAGCCCTATGTTTTAAACACTATCTTCACAGTCTCTGGAAATGGTAACTCTGCTATAGAGTAGATAAATTGCATTAATTTAACCATTACATGAATCTCTGAGCTAGGTAACATTTTATTGTTAATTGCTTGATCTGTAAACTGTTCTCCATATAGAAATTTTAATTCAGAATGCATCCAGAATACATCCCATCCAGAATACAAATATAGTAGAGTATATATCCAGAATGATCAGGAAAAAGTAGAATTAATATTTCTCAAAGTTTACATTTATAAAATTTTGCCTGATTATCAATATATAAGAGTAATTCAACTGTCTGTAACCACATATAACCATGGCATAAATGAATACAGAAAACAAAGTAAACAGAAATAAAATGAAAAGGGTTGTTTGGGGTTTTATTGTATTTTTACTTTTTAAAAGTAGAACAGAAGCATAAAATAGTTTGTGTAAGGGAGAGGGTAGCAGGTGTAGGAATGGGCAGCAGTCATTTGTCAACATAAGAAAACCATAACGGTAGCATCAAGAAGATTATGCTAATAAACAAGTCATGCCTCATGGTACCATTATTACTTGCCTGTGTTACATGAATGATAATGAGAATTACATCACTTCTTGAATTTCTAAATTGCTGTACAACATGATTGTTTATACATTACATTCTGCTTCACAGTTGGCAGATTTTCAGCACTTTCCAAAGGGTTTAGATTGTAACATTGTGCATTCTTTGCCTTAATTATACCTGCAGATGTTGTTTCATGTTTCCATAAAACTCATGAACCTTTTCCCTGATGCTTGTCCCCATTTGTTCAGCTACAGGGGGTAGGAATTTCTGGTACAGAAAGGCCAGACCACCCTTCTAACTTCTGTGGAAAACTGTCTTTCCCAATCATACTGTTTCTGTGCTTTGGTTTTCATATGTCAGCCCAGCACTGGACCGAGGCTCCACCTTCTTATTTATATGTTGGGTTGTTTTTCTTGGTAGGATTTGTAAACTTTTTTTTTTAATAAAAAGCATGTTCTACTGCAGTTTATCTTTGAAACTGCCCATCTAACACTACTTTAATTTCCTCTACCAAATATCCATTTTCTTTAATTTGGATCACAGCAGAAGTAGTGATAAGAGAGATGTTTCAGAAACATCAATTTCACAGCCTTGTAATTCCAAAGAAGCACACAAATTATTTTATTTAATTTAGACTATAATATGTAAATCCCACACAGCAGTTTCTCTGACTTGTAGCACAAAAGATCCAAAAAGGTTTTGCGGATGAGTTGAACAATAATAATGTTTTGAAAACTGACAGATCCTGAAGTGATAATCTGTTTACTTTAAGATTGGTAGTCATAAATCCTCAAATTTGTTCTATGACCAAATAATTCCAATAAGTCTATTTTTCTAAAATTCTGTTAAATTTTCTTGAAAAATATTTTTCTCATTTTAATTAATCCCTTCCTTAACACTTACAATATATACATAACTGACATAATTTCAGTGAAGAAATTCTAATGATTCACTGTAAATTTAGAGTAGCTGGTATTCATTTCTGGCCTATCATATGGCATTCCTGGTAATTCCAGAGTGAGGTTTTTGAGGTGATTTGCTTTTTCTTCTCAGAAACTGATAGTAGTTGGTTTTGTTTCATTTAGTTTTTTTCTCCTCCAAGCTCTTTTTCGGACAAGTGTAGTGCTCGTTGTTCTTCTGTCATCCAAGCTGATTCTGGGATGGTAACTATCACTTTGAGTTGTTCCATTTTCATAGTTCCACCTGAGTATGAAACACTGCTTTTTGTTGTTTGTACTGACTGTGAAAAATAACATAAGTTCTAAATGAATCAATGTCAATTTTCTGGGTTGCCAGGGCTGTATCTTGGAGATCCTTGATTTTCCTCTTCTGTTGCTTCAGCATTTCGCCACCTGTCCCTTTCCTCTTTGATCTTCTGGAATTATCTATCTGACAGTCCTTCCTCATCTATCAATCTGATGACATTGAAAAAAAAGGCTAGTCTCAATGAAAGTGGACATCAACTCAGGAGTAGCTACTGTACAGCTGGAATGAGGAGCCTTGGGTTCTTCAAAACTACACAATTAAAGCAACATTTTATATGACAAATATATTTAATTCAGTTTACTGAGTCTCAAGTTCAATGTGTGCTAGCGAAGCAAAACCACTTCAGCTACTAAAAATTAAAATTATAATGGAAGACCTGTCAAGAACATTTACTGGTTTTGCTCAACTTCTGGAGAAGCTCACAATGGAAAGTGCAGAAGGCCCAGGCTATTCGCCAAGAAAGAAGGGGGAGTACTGTAAAGAAGAGAAGTCTTCCAGTCTGCTGGGGAATGAAGCTACCTGGATAAGTTATATTTACCCTTCTAAATTTTATGAGATAAAAATAGCGAAAAATTATTAATGACCTATCATCTCTTGGTAATTTTTTGCACCATATAAGGAAGATTAAAGTTAGGTTCTAGCGCTTCCTTTCCCTTTGTGCCATTTGTAAATTAAATGGTCTGTAATTTCAGAGGCATGGAAAGCGCTCTCTTGGTGAGTGCAATCTGTTCTTCTCAGATCCTGACAAAACATATATTTTAATTAAAAACCTTTCACACTGCATCTAATCAAATGGATAGTTCCAATTGAATAGTTCATCCTAAACGTGTTTAGCATACGCAAAACTTATCTCAAAACGCATGAAGTATTTACTAAACAAAAAATAATGAAAAGTTCTGGATGTAGCTGAGAAATTATACAAAAGAATAAAGTGACAAGGTAAATTCTTTCCTGATTTGAACTGGTACAGGTCCATTTATAGTTGGTTTGACTGTAGGTGTCTCATCTGAGCTTGTGGAAAGACATGAATTTGAAACAGTGATTTGGTGATATATGCAAGAAAATACCTACCGACGATGGATATACTCAGTTGCAATGAAAAAAGCATCTTAATTTTGAATCTGCTTTCACTTACATTTTTCAAAGCATAATGTATTCTTAATAGAACACACTGCACATTGTGTGGTAACATCTTTGTAAGGTTTCTGTCCTGGTGCACAATTTGAGACACACATTTTTAGTAATTGGAGTAGCTTTGGAAGCTTAGATAATTTGAAGGCTCGTCTGTGCAGAAACTGTACAGAGCCAACTGTGAATTTAGCGTTCACTGCATGCTCCTCACTACTCCTTAGCAAATATTTTTAGTTTTAGTGCATTCTTGTGCTGCAGCTGTCTTTGTGAGTGAAATTACTCAGTGTATTATTAATTCATAACCTTGCTTGTCATATGCTGTCTTGCTATGGACAAGTCCTGACCTTTTTTTTTAAAAAAAACCAAACCACCAAACCTCTCTCCAGTTTCTGGAGTTTAAGAAGAGAAGTCAAACTGCTGAACTTTATTGCTAGACATTTTGCAATAAGCAAGTATAAGTAAATATTTTTTACCAACCCGATTAATTAATTTTTATTGTTCACCTATGTACAGTTAAGCTGCTTCCATAAAACACAAATATAAAAGATTTCTTCTCAGTCACCCTTATGTTAAATGTAGCCCAGAACCACATTCAGAAAAAGTTCCAAGTTTCACCATAGTGTTGAAACAACTTGCTTGTCATTAAAGTGCATGTGAAGAAGAGTTTTGGAAACATACGGCTGTTTAGTTTCATTTAAATTATGAATAGCAAATTTACGTCATTACAGCTTTATAATTCACAATATCCTGTTAATTATGCTTTATGGGTCTCTCAGATATTTCATAATCCTTGCTGTAGCACAGTATATTTTTCTTTATTACAATATGTTGCTTCATAATGCACAAATCTCACTTAAAATGCAGCTGCTTGCATTTTTTTAATGGTTGTCTGTCTTTACTTAAAGGATGGCATCAGTAATATGCCCCTCTCTCTGTGCCGGGAATGAGGATGATAGTTGCATATCATGCTTGTCAAAGTTGCCATAATGAAAAGGGTGATAGCTCTCTTTAGATGTCTTTTCAGACACTGGAATTCATGAATCAAGCCCATGTACATGAGGCAGAGGAGAAGCAGTTTGCGTAATCTAGGAAGTTACAAAAAAAAAAACAAACCCCAAACATTAGTTTTTAATGATCTGCACCTGTGTTCAGTCACCCTTTCAGGCCAAGCACTGGGCATGCTAGGATGCAGTTTCACAGCTGGAACAAAATGCTGTGTCTCAGCAAGCCAAAACCATTAAGGGTGTGAGAAAGAACTGTTTTGGTTTGAGGGTTGAAATGCTCAGTTTGTAGTAAGATTATATTCAAAAAAGGCTAATTTCATCAACCAGTTCTATTAAAAAATGTAACTGCAAATGAAATGTGATGTGATTTTTTTATTATTTTTTTAATGGGCCCCCACAAACCAGCGAAATCACAAGCTTTATCATCCATGTACAAGCTACTTATAGGGCTGACGGGTGGTTTTGTTTTTCCCATACAAATTAATCCTTTTTCCTCCCCAAGGACCTTTGTGCAGACTGAGCTCTTCTCCTCTGAATGTCCTATCTTATTGTAATTAGCACCTGAAATTATATCTTGTAAGAGAAATCAAGTGTTGTTTTGAAGCACAGTCACAATTTCTCTCCTGTCTTGCTCTCAGAGATGGATAACCAGCTGTTAAAGGGTGAGTACCAGAAACTCAGCTTTTGATGATGAGTTTGCAGAGTAACTTATGTTTTAAAAATAATGTCCCTCTTTGTTCACTTGCTGTTAAATCACATTTGGTACCTCAAAAAGAGGTGTTGAAAAATGACTCTGCCCAGCTGTTTCTATGAATAATATATTTAGATTCTGACTGAGATAACTTTATTTTCAGACTGATGCCAGAAATCTGTATGGTAGTTTGTTGTGTAAAATAAAGCTTGATTCTGCTAATAGATTTCTGACGCAAATGTGCTTGGCTGACTGCTGTCATCTAAGCCATGGTTTACTTCACTGTGAAGTCTGAATTGCTGCTGCTATGGGTGTTTCCACAGTAGTGTTGACGTTCAGAGGCTTACAGCTCTCATCTTCTTAAGCAAATTTTGTAGGGAACAGGGAACAAATGTAATAAATGATGCAGGGTGTGGGAGGAATGTTGCTGAGTAAGATTTGGGATTAGGACAGGGAATGTAAAAGGAAGAATCTTTAGTTGTTTTGCTGTTTTCCAGAATAGGAGGGATAACTTAGCTAGGGAGGGTCTGTCATGTTGCTTTAAGGAGGGTCACCACTCCCTATGCATCCTCATCCCTTCCTGCATAGTTGTAGGTATACAAACTGTTCGAGGCTGAGTAGTTTGAGGAAAAACATTGACAAGGTTAGTTGTAGATTATAAGAGAGTTTGAGACAGAATGGTTATAGACAATGGCATGAGTGATTAGTAGCACAAAATTATAAGGTGTCTGGCTAGTGAGAAGCTGTCTTTGGCCTTGGCAAAAGAAGGAAATATTTTCTTTGTGTATCTGATCAGCTGGCTCAAGGAAAGTAAAGAGGGCCTTTTGGTGCATCAATCACTTTGATATTTTTAAGTGTGTGTTAGAGTTGAGATTGATTCATGTAAACATAGCTATCCTCAGAAAAAAATGAAACAGTTATTTGGAACTTACAAAATGTCATTGTCCATGCTGTAGTTTTTATCAAACTGTGCTCTCATGTAGTATGACAAATTACTTTAAATTCTTATTTGGGCTAAAATGTTATTTAAAACCAATTATATGCACTGATTGGAATGTGTGTCAGGTGCTATATTTAATTTCTATGACATTAAAATTTTATGTGCCCATGAATAATTAAAATAACCAGTAGAAAAGCATTGACTTTGAATGTTGAAAAAGCATATTGTCTACAGAAAGCTTTGTGCTCTGCTTTGAAATTATGTTCTGATGTAAGGAAAACAAAATGAAATCCACTTTTTTCCTTTTTAAAATTCAGAATAGAAAATATGTGAAGTACATTTAGATCATATTTAGACAAATTCGCTCTGTCGTTCAGTGCAAGCTACAGACCAAATTGGTAGAACTGCAACAAGTTAATTGCTGTGAAATGAAAGCTTATACCAGTTCTCAAAGCCTTTACATTTACCCAATTTCAATTTGGGTAAATCATGTTAAGTTTAAAAAAATGTATTATAGTTGTTTTCTAAGAAAAAAAATTAGTTAAAAATTAAAATATTGTTCACAAGTACATCTCTGGAATTGAGTAACTCTCCAAAATCTTGCAATGAAAATTGTTTAAGTGATTTTCTCCTTCTGTATTGTTATAGTATATGGAAACTACTATTAATAGTTTGAGGAAGAGATTCTATTCTTTTCTGCCTTACATGAATGTTTTCTTTATCTGTTTGACTTTTGTAAACCAAAAGTCATTATGGACCTATTTATGCAGGTGTTAATGTGTATGAATCAGTGTTAATGTAGTTAATGGATCTAGCAAAACCATGGAAAATGCATTTTTACTATCTACAGATTTGCTAAAAATGTGTTGTGTTTTTTTACTTTTAAACTGCTGAAAAACTCTTAGAAGAGGAAAAAAAAATCATTGTTTAATAAAGCAGAAAAAACCCTAAGACTTTTGAATGACAATTGCTGTCTTGCTGTTCATCACAGACCCTCCTGTATTACCTTCTAAACACAGTGGTGGGCTTACAGCACAGCTGAGGAAGAGGGCATGGTCAAACTATGCTGAGATACATTGATTTCACTGTTGGAAAGGCACCTATTGTTACCTAAATCCTTCTTATAGTCTTCAACACTTTCTTCATGTTGCTCTTTGTTTATGAAGTAATGACCAAAAAGTATCTGGCATAGTCATGTACTAGGCAGGGAAAGCAGCTCAGATCAAGATTCTCTCACATATTTTCCACATAATAAGGAAAGGTATCACATTTTTATACAACTACAAGTGTTTGTATTTTGTCCATAAAATTCTGTCTTAAATAAGATTTTTATAAATGTATTGCCATATAAAGTTGCATCTTTTTATCTTCCCAAGATATTTGATGAATAGACAGTAATTGAAGATTTCAAGAAAGAGAATGTGTCAGTTTGTCAGTGTCAAGGGAAATACAAAGCATTTTATGGCAAAAGGCTACAGCTAGTGACTTCTTTTTAAAAAGAACAAAACAAAAAAACCCACAAAAAACCCTAACACCACCAAGAATATATAGAATGGGAAGTGATATTTTTTTCTCTCTGCTCTCCTGATGTTTATTTTGACTGTGTTCAAGGAGTACCTTGTCTGTTCCTCTTACTACTTGCATTACGCTTTTTCTCAAGGAGGTGAAACTTTCTCAAATACATATTTTTTTAAATTTTTTTTTTACTCATACCAAAATGCAGCTTTTTAAGGATTTCTTTCAAAGTTCTGGAAATTAATCTCCCTGCTAATGACATATAATGAAAATATTCACAATATTGCAAATAGTGGATGTTCACCTTATGGCAAATTACAATAAATTCTCAAAAAAGATTAATTATGGGAAAAGAACTCTTCTGATGTCCAAAAATCCTCTAGCTTATTCTTGTTTGATTAATGGTTGGAAGGAACAGTGTCTTACAAGAAAGGTGCTTCTTATCCTCTATTTGGCTATTTCCTTGGCTTTTGGGGGGAATTAAATACATTCTTTTGTTATCTTGTGTACTATCCAAACGTACTTATTTGAGAGAGGAATATATGCTATTCAGTTGGTTATACAATATACCTTATATTATGGTCAAATACTTGTTGCATCTCTGGTACTAGTACATTCTAGTTAATGTTGAGTAATCTGAAGGATGGAACACTGATATTAAAGGATAGCTATATTCTTAAACAAAGCTTGATCTGTAATAAAATGAGAATCTTTTTATCTAAATAGTAGATACTTTGGGGTTTTGGCATGTCTTGCTTGAGCCAAGCTTGTTTAGATTACAGATGCAGCAGATTTAAATCAAAATCTTGACAATCAGTGGAACTTATAGTAGCTGAGTTTTTGCTCTTCTACCATGCACTACACCATATACAACTTCTTTTAATATGTTCACAAGAGCTGAAAAATTTGTTCTTAGAAATTACTGTTGTACTCGGCAGCACACTGGTATTTTTAATCAGCAATTATGAAGGGAAGATTCCTGATTTTAGATTTCATTAATTTTCATCTGTCCAAGAAACTTAGCATACCTGTCACTGAAACTACCTCAACAAAGTGAAATTTTATCTTAGTAGCTTTCTACCTGTACAGTGTATCTTTTATATATGACTCTGGTAGTTTCTTCAAAACAATGTAAGATGCGTTCCTTTCTTCCTATCCTAAACAGTCATGTAACAGTGCTGCCATAAGTAATTGTTCTGCTGATGTGCTAAGCTTCCTTTTATGTTTGTGAAGTCTGTGGGAACTTTGCTACCTCGGAGGTGTTACCTAAAGAGTAGCTTATTCTGGTAGATAGGATGAGTGGAGATTCAGTTTCTGGAAAGAAAAAAGCCATCCTAGAACTATTGAAAGAGCTATGCAATAGGTTGATATAGGCACATAGTCTATAGCCCTGCAGGATGATGTGCTTTTTTGATTTCAAGTGCTGGAGGTTCGAACACTGGTATGTTTTGCAGCTCTTCATAGTTCACAAAGCCTGCGGGGTGAACAGTGTACATTCTGCTTTGGCATTGTGCAGGGGATGATCCAGTCTGAAGTGCACAGTTCAAAATGCTCAGCATGCCTCTGGTCCTCTTGCAGTACAGAATCTCCTTACTGGTACTTAGCCAGTACCTACAGAAAGAAAATGAGACAGGGATTCCCCCTGAGAAGGATCAGCTTAGCTTTGGAATACATAAATACCATCTTCCTTATGACTTAACTTTTCTTATAGGAAATCAGAACAGCAGGAGATTGAACTGTTCAAAATTGCTTCTGATGACTTCTGGAGAAGGATAAAAAGTAAAAGGAATAGAACATTCACTTTGTTGCTTCCCCTTCCATTACATTCTCTCTTTTCCAATACTTTTATATTTTCCCAAAAATGTTCAAAGTAAAACTGAAATCTTTTACATTACCTTTAAGGGAAAAGCTATTTGTTTTTAACGAGATTCACTATTTCTTATAATTTATTATTAATTTCTTTCAGTGATCATAATTTTTCAAGATAGCCATAGAGAAATAATTTCAAAAGAGGTTGAAACTACTTAGATCACATCAGGGGAGATGAGCAAATGGCTGTTAGCCTTTCTTCCTCTTATCCAGAGAGTAACCATGACTGTTTCTCATCAGGGGAACCAAAATACAATTGTTTCCTATCAAAAAAGATTTTACTTTATTTTCTTTACAGCAGTGTGATCCAGATTCATTGTTATAATAAAATGATAATTTTGAATGCTGCTTAGCTCTATTTTTCTGAGCTCCAAAATATAAAATATTGTCATGTATTCTATATTGCTATAGCTTTTGATATATAAAATGCTTTAGATACAGGGGAGATGTATAAGCACATCATTCAGATCTATATGGATTTCAAAATGTTTCTTATCTTTCTTTAAAAATTTCTAAAGTGTTTAGCTAGAAAGATTCAGGGTTTGCTCCAAAGCTGACTGAAACCTGGTGGGCAGTTTCTCATTGCTAACATGCTTGCAAGGGAGGGAGAGAGGGGGGGAAAAATAATCAGCTGCTTTTTTTTTTTATCTAAGAATGGAACAAATTATATAGTTTCAGGTAATGATAAATTTCATTACTATTGCCATCAAAGCTCACAGTGATTGATTCCAGGCTTTTGAAATTGCTTCCAATAGCAAGATCAGAATACTTCTATTTTTGGAAAAAATATTTTTTTACTATGTTTTCAATATAAATTAGCTTGCCTTGGTTAACTGAGGTGATGCCAGAAGCTCTTGATTAGAGAATTCACAGTGACCATTTAAAAAAAGAGGAACTTCCCTTCCTCTTCCTTTTAAAATTTGATTTCCAACCTTGAAAATAAAAGCTATTGCAAATTCTTCAGTAGGAATGGCAAAAGAATCTTGCCATTTGTACAGCATAACGTGGCAAAGAGCAAGTGTTTTATCCTCACTGCATTACTTGTATTTGGATTTCTTCTCAGGGTGTCAGTCTTCCAGCAAATCCTGGCTTGAATTGGTGTATTCTGTTTCCTGTGCCTAGAATTCAACGATTTGATGCTTATTATGAAGCACATAAAACCATAAAGTATTATGAAAAACTGTAAAGTATTACAAAATTTTACTGCAGCTACATTAATGTTTGTTTCTTTTCTAAAGTAGTGTGTGGTCAAATAGTGCAGCATGAATCATACCTGACGCACCAGAGCAGGATCATGATCTATTTATATGGTTTTTCTTTATGCCACAATGAATTTCAAACCTTTTCACTTCATTGCTCAGCCTTACTTCTACTACTCCACAATATGTGACAGATGTTCTTTTATTTATCAATAGAAAGCAGAAAAACACAAGGCCTCTACAAAAAAGCCTAGTTTGTCTTTCCATCCTTCCATGACAATAAACGCTTGCTTTACCCAAAGTGACTGAACTTATGTTTAATATTTGATGGCCTGTTTTGTCTCAGATCTTCTCTCACTTAAAGTTCACGATGGAAGGTGAACTACTAATATGTTTTGGATAATGTTTTGGCACAAAAGTATACAATAGTAATAATAATGTTTACTTTTCAGCTTCAAAGAGCTTTCTAAAATATAAATACTCTATTTTAATGCAATGATAAACCACCATAAATACTTTGGACATGGGAGAAAAATATGAATTCTATTACTACTTCATTGATTTTGAAGTGGAGTTTGCATTTACAAAGAAGTTCTACTACCTAAAATACTGATTTACTTTTTTAGTATATTTTACTGCGAATTTCTTAATTTACCATTTTTGTATATTAGAACTGTGCACTGTAAGAATCCTGATTTTCCTAAATAACAGAAGGCTTCTGTGTGCTATGGCTATTCTCATTATAGCCTCTAGTTCACAATAACGAACTTCAGAGGTGATAAGAAGAGTTCCTTGCTTGCTCTTGTTAAGAAATTACTAGTCTTTTTTTCAGTAGGGGAGGGATGGTCTTTAATTCCAAGCTACTTGCCAGGCTATATCCCACTACCTTAGTTGAGGCAGAGAGATATTGATGAGGTACGCTACAAAGCCTCAGTAACAATGTTCTCATGTATTTTCTGAAAGAGTGTTGAAGTGAATTAGCAATAATCACATGAATTCAGTAGAGGGATTTTAACAGTTCATACCAGCTGAAGATGTAGATCTGAGGTAATAAGGTTCAATATGGGTAATAATTAGTGTATGCAATAATTTTCAAAGTGCAAGAAGGATGTTCCTCTTGACGACACTAAGAACACTCTTCATTTTGAGACATGAGATATTGGTTAGTTAAGGTCTGAGATTACAGGGGTAAAGGGCAAAGTTAAATCCAGTAAAACAATTCTTGTGTTTTAATATTAAAGACAGACCTCTTAAAAGGAAAGCATGATTCAATTGTTAGTACTTAAGAAATCTGGGATCCGCCGCCTTTGTGTCTTTAAGAAATTATAAGGTTGAGGGTGTGGGGTGGAGGGAGAGACCTGTATGGGGATTTTCTCCCTCTGCCATTTTAAAGGAAATGAGATATCAACTTCGTATGAGAAACTAAATGTCTTTCTCCCAGAAATGGAAGAGACTCACCTTTGCTAAGGTTAAAATTCAGCCTTGTGCATCAAGCCCACACAAGATGTGTGTATTATATGCCTTAATTGACTTCCACTTAAATGGTAGTTTAATAATGTGCCTGAGGCACCATAATTACAATGAGTTTGCATGCCACTGAGTGCCATGCTCCGAGGTGGACGATGGTAACTTGTATTCAATGTATTATATATAGGAACTCTTATAAAAATACCACAGCAGTTTGGTTGCTTCGTAAGAGCATGAGTTTTAGATATTTCTTGACCTTATGGGCTATTCTTGCAAATCATAGCACCTTGGCATATTTCCATTTGTTTCAGTGAGATTTGGATTGAGTTTTGGGGAAAACCTGAACATCTTTATTACTTTTTTTCCTCATAGCTACTGACCAGAAGCTTTCTTGTTCCACATGTAGTCTGTTTCCTTCAAAGAGAACAGGAATCTGGTCATTCCTAGGAAAAGATACTTTGTCTTATGAATTTCTTCTGAAATGTGAATTGTTACAGTGGCTGATTTCTACTGTGAAAAGGCGGTCTTATATAATAGAGTACAGTATATAGGACAAAAAGATTCTTTTGTCCACATGTATTTCATACTATTATGTTAAGTAAGTCCTGCAAGTTTCATAAAGTTTTAGTTCTGACTTTTTTTATAAGCCTTTAATTGCTCATCTGGTGATGAGCCAGACCCAAGCATGCACACTAATCTGTGATTATTTGGTAGAGAAAAATAACTTTCTTGTCTTAGGACGAGACTGGAAACTCCATCTTCAATTCTTCTTCTTTATGACTGGAGAGAAGCTCGGAAGAGTTCCTGGAATTTTTGTTGTTATGAAGTGCAATAATGATATGAAAAAAATTTGAGATCACCAGGATAAGTTACCTGGTTATGAATGAAAACTTTGAAAAATCAAAAGATTCCAAATCTGTAGGGTAAAAGAAAATGAAGAGATGACTTTAGTATTTGGATAACACTGTAAAAGTGTAACTACTTGAATGCAAAAAGTGATCCTTCCATGTATCCTTATCTAACCTTCTACTAAGGATTATGTTAGTAGCTGAACCTACTGTGTCTGGGTAAGGAAATAGTTATCACCTGAACCTCGGTGCCTGAGTGAGCTTGAGGAAAAAAAGAGCTTTGGCTTTTATCCAGGAGGAAAGGAGAAAAAGTATTTTCCTGTCTATCTCTCTTCTTACAGCAAGAGTATCTCTGAGTTGTGTTTTGCTCATATTATGTGAAAAGTTTCTAGGCATTTACTTCCAAGATTTGCTGCAATTCTAGGCACAGGCTGTTACTGAAATACATGATGAGGTGTCCAGTCAGTATTTTTTTTTTCAGTCTTTTAGGGGAAGACACTGCTTTACACTAGTTGGAAAAGCATGATGGTGTAAGATCAGCCAGGATACTTTATAACACCCCTTAAGATGATATCACTGGTTTTCATGTCTTTCCATTCAATTTGATCCTTCTTTGTTTTTTACTGTATTCTTCAAGGGTTTTAATTGAGCATGTGTTTTATTTAGTTGAAGTAAAAGGCCTATAAACCTGGATAAAACAAGAATCTTTTTTAAAAAAATTGAAAAGATTTCTATTTATTTTACAGAAATACTTTAATAACACCTGACAAATCTTATATTCCTTGCTCTTTTTCTTTTCCTGTGAGAGAAATCGAAAAAAGTCATATAACTACTGTTTATTTATTTGAATATGTTCTGGTTTTGCTTCCACTTGATTTCTAATTCAGCATTGTGACAGATATTAGCTGTGGAATATAGATACAATTGTTTTAACTTTTTTTTTTGCTTATCAAAGCTTTGTATGTTAATGGTTATATTTCTAAAGTGATGAGTATTTACTGTAGGTAGCTGTTCTGAGAGATCATTGGAATATGCAATAACTTGATCAGTAGAAGTCTGTATTTTTGAGGTATCCTTGATACCCGCTTGCCAGGCACCAGATCTCCTTATTTAGACTTGGTACACTATGACTAAGTGCTAGAATATCTGAAGTTTGCAAAGCATATTATCATATAAAACATGACGTAAAACCCAGTGACTTCTAAAGAAAAAATGCTGCTTAGTTTCTGTGGCTAAAATGGCATAAAACTGCATTATTATTTCTTGTAGACTGAAGATAGTTGGTGGTTGTTATTTTTAAAGAGAGTTTTAAAGTATTTATGTTACAGATGACATTTCCAGGTTCAGATCTCTGTATTACACTTTTGTTAATCTAGATACCCAAACATCTACCCTCCAGGGAAATGCATCTGAAATATACTCAGCAATGTAGCTCGCTACAAAAGTCTTTGAAATTTAAAATAAAATGTCACTATAGTGTAACCTGCTATTTGTTGGGAAATGCATATGTAAGTAGCTTTTTGTAATTGTTCATGAAGCTTTTAGACAGATATCCCCTCAGGTACCTGTGAATTTCAGTGCAGTGTGTGATGATATTTATTCAGGTTACATATTAGCATTCTTTACACTTCACTACTTCTTTAGACATCTGGGACTTTGTATAATTGGTTCTGTAAACTTATTTCACTTGTCTGTAAACTTACTTCCCTTGCCTACAGCGTGGAAATTATTCTCTATAATATATTGTCACATCTTACTATGGAACAGAGTAGAAGTTGTGCAATGACAGTTTCTTGCAGTTTACAGAAGTTTACCTCTTGCCATTGCAGGCAAGTCATACTGAAATTCAGAGTGTAGTGCCAGAAGTTTTGTAAGTTGACATGCCAATAGCGATGTCCAAAATTATTTTACTAATGAACATTCCTCTGTTTTACTGATCTGAAAAGTCCAGTGAATTCCTCAGTGGTTTTACCTTTTACTAAGGTTCAAACACACCTAACTTCATCCTTTTACTTGTAATAAGAAAATATTATGTTGGTCAGAAGAGATTTCTCATCTTTTATAAAGATTGAGGCTACCAAGTTCCTTGTCACCCTTGTACCTATCCTCTGATCCACTTAGAGTTACTAGTTCTGGAATGATTTTTCTTTTCAAGGAATAAGTTTGGGGTTTTTCTTAAGAGTAGGTTGAGCTACTCAATTTTTTGACTGCTGGAAAGGAATCTACAGCTGACAGGCTGTTTATTAAGGACTACACATCCCACATAGAAACCCACCAGAAAGAAAAAAAAAAATAGCCTGCAAGTTTCCGTACAATCAGAAAGTATCTATTTTACCTTTGAGCACTGTATTTTGAATAAAATTAAATATGGCACCAACTGGCATGATTATCATAAGGTAATTGGACCCGAGGGAGTAGAAGCATTTGGCTACAGGTTGTACCTGTAACAACCCAGAATATAAATTATAATAATTACTTCACAATAAAACTCTGTATAGCTGCACCTTATTTCCTAAGTAGCCTGAGGTTAGCAAAATGCTTTTGGATACCTTCAGCAATTTCATTTCCTTTGTACCTTAAGGTTACTTCTATTAACATCAGTTTGATGAAGGAGTGAAATGAACGAATGCAAATATACCTGAATTCTGTTCTACAACTTCAGTACTGTTTTGTAAAGAAAATGTTTATGCCTAGTATTGTCTTTTTTTTTTTAAATAAATTCATCAGGTGTCTTGTGTCTTATGCAAGTGTTCAGTGCTTATTATCTGTAAAGTCACATTACACTGAGACTTTTAAGCAAGGCAAAGAGTTTTGATACATTACAGTCAGAAGCCAGAGAGGGTAGGAGGAATCTATGCAGTAGCTTTAAAGCGACATAAGCCTTTTACATATCTTGGCTATTTTACCGTAGCTAATACTACTATGCTTGTCATAGCCTTTTGCCCTGAGCTTTACACATCTTGACTATTTTGCTGTAGCTAATACTACTATGCTTGTCGTACCTATGTAGCCTGAACTGCTGACAATGCCACTTTCTGCACTAGAAGCTCCTTACATCATTTAGACTGGCAAATGCCTAGTAGCCTGAAAAGGTGGAAGGTACAAACCTCTAGGGTCATAAAAAATGAAAAGGGTGATTTATAGCTTATGTGATGAAGCAAGTTATTCTAGCTCTGCTTCCATGGCCTGGTAGAAGAAAAGCACATGTTAAAGTTTGCATATGCTCTCCTTCACTTCTGTATATCAGAAGAACTTCTGTAGTAGCAAGTTAAGGAGCAAATGTCCTTAACTGGTTCTCGTTTGGGCATTTGTACTCTACTCATAATTGGTAAGAACTGTATATGTTCTCTACATCTTCAGGGCCTAAAAATGGAGTAACCTCAAGACATCATTTAAAAAAAAGTAATGGATCTGTCTTTTGCCTTTCTGGTACCTCTCTCACTGAACTGAAGTTATCCATTGGATAACACTAGTACTATAGTCCAGTCAAATCTCTGTATTTCTACAAATCTCACAATAAAATTTCCCATGGCTCTATCGGCTCCAGTAGTAAGAAACACTAATGTTAAAACTTCAGAGAATGTCAATCCCACAATACTTTATCACCAGTGATGCAATAATTCCAAACTATGCAATACTAGTGGGAGAAGGACATACATTTTGAAGATCATTACTCACAGCCTTTATGTGCTACACTGAATTATCCTGGAGAGTTTGTATGCATATTAGTATATATGTTAGAAAATGAATGCTTCACAGTATCACAGTAATGCTATGAATGGACGTGTTTTCTTGCGTGTATGCAATACTAGAGGGTTCATAAGATCCTTAAAATTAAGGATAACTATCTGATGAAGTCATCTATCACTCTACCTGCATTTGCCTCGTCTCTCTTTGTTTCATTTATTTTCTGTTAACAAGCACGCTTTTAACTGAATGACTACCTTGAGTCAATTTGAACAGGCTGTCTTTTCATGGATTGTATTACTTGGTAAACTTAGAACTGACTTGTCCTTTTTTTCAAGCTTAGTTTATCTGCAAGTATATATATATTTGTGATTATCAATTGAAATGTTTCATTTGTAAAGTAATTTGAAAAATTAGATGCCTGGAATAGTGGTAGATAGCTGTCTAATTCTGGAGTATGTCTAATACCATGCTAAGCATAAGAAAACTTTCACTAGGGAAAGTTTCTGCATATTTTCCTTATGCAGCACGTGGTGCAAAGAAAGGGATTCAGTGAGGATTTCTACTTCCATTAGACTTAAGGCTTTAATGGAGCTTATGATATATGACAAGGGGGGGGGGGGGGGGGGGAGGGAAATAACAAAAAACCCTCCCTTTCTTTTCTTTGATTGTTGTGTTTTCTCTTTCTTCTGGTACTTAAGAACTTCTTCATCCTGTTTATCTACTTCACAGGATGCTGCTCAACTCTGTAGACCATGGCACTGTTCCACAGCAGTAGCTGTGAGTGAATGCACTTCTCTACCTTAACCTTTTGTTAGAAATGAAAGTTGTCTGACTGCACTTTGTGACTAAAGGAACAACTGAACCTAAAGTTTTTAAGCAGAATGGGAAAGTAAAACTTTTTTTCTGCTATGGTATAAGGCCTGCAAATATGCAGGAATTTGAGATACATTTTCTTTTTTCTTTCTGAAAATATGGGTTGAATTTGATTTACCTTCTAAAACTTACATATGTGTAAGAGTACAGCTGAACAGTGTTTGCTAGCACAGTAATGACCTAAGTTGTGCAGTCATTAATTATTTCCATCACAGAAATATATAATGCCATTAGAACAAAAGCAGACTGTCTTTGTAACTCCAGGAAATCAAACATCAGCCACCCAAAACTAATAGCCTGTCATTACGTTTCTGTTTACCAGAGAACAAAATTTTGTTCTTGCTGATTTGAAAAGGTTCCCTGGAGTAAATGCTTCCATAACATACATAAATCATATCCTCCATCAAGTAACCTAATGATGCTTTGGGGGTGGCATCATTAGGCTTCCACATAATATTTTGCCTGACAAGGGATGAAAACTGTCTTCTAATTATCAAGGAACTGCATAACAGGGACAAATAATATAAAATGAGAGTCTTTATTATCTTTTCCTGAAAAACAAACAAAGAAAACAAAGCACACCTTTCTGGGGTCTGATTTTGCTAAAATCCCAGTCCCAAAGAGTATGCTCTTGCTTTCAGTAGGAATTGAACTGGATTTATTTTTTTACTATTTAATTTTTTGCTTGCCATTCTTAATGTCTGTTCTCATAGATAGGATGGATAAAATGCTTGGGGTTTGTCATTGGGGGGTAGATCACTGATTTTTCTTCATGTTTCTTGAAAATCTCTTTGAGATTAATCAAAATCTATTGGATTTTGTGTACTGCATCTGCACATCAGTACATTCCTTGAAAATGCTTTTTCTTGTCTTTCATCTATGTAGTGTCTTTCCTTTCAAGAAATGTAGCAAGAGACGTTGTTTCCATATTTTACTTTCATAAATCAAAGCACCAAATGTTTAATGCTTTTAAAACAACTGGAACTGTTAGTCTGTATAAAATGTATTAATTACATTTATTACATACATAGTAACAAACTGTTACATAAGTGCTGTTATGAGAGAACATAAACTAAATTTTGGATGTCAAAAGAATATGATTTTTCAAGTTGCGTCACAGAAATATGGTTGCCAGCCTTGCCGTTTCTGCTCTAGCAAGGGAGAACAATAAACTGTCTCTGCATCACTTTAAGCTGCCCCATTGCACTGGGGAGGGAATATTTCCTTGTAGGAAGGATGACTGTAACTTCTGCTACTTCCTTTAAGACTGATTACCTTAGCCTCTACCTGCAATTTGAATCCAGTGTCTTCTGAAAATTGTGACTGAAATACTGATCTTAAGAAAGCAAAACTATGAACAAGCAAATGGCAGATCACTGTTCTATGACACCACTGTGTATAGGCTGACTGCAGAACATAGAGAAAATGGGCGTCAGGAAGGATGGAAAGTTTGGGCTAATGATATGGATCTCATATCTGAATCATTCATCTATAATGGTAATGAATTAGTTCTTCATTTACGGTCTTCGAAGTTGAACCTAACTTTTTCAGTGCTAAAACGTATTTCTGCTTAACTGTAGTACCCTTGTTAATTTTTTCCTGGTCTCTCTAATGTCTTGAGATCACACTATACTCTCCTTTTAGGGTTTGCATAAATTTAGCATTCTTATTTTCTGAAGTAGGTTTTGGATTAAAACCATGCTAAAAGCACACTAGGCAACTTACACTATCATGATAAATCTGTCCTATCTATAAACCATGAAGTGCAGGCAGTAGAATCGTCACAACAACATGAGTAATTTTCTACAGTGTGCCTGACAGAGATAATTTCAGGATGTTACTAACTTGTACATACACACTTCTATGTTTCTGCATGTACCTCAGTGCCAATTAATTTTATGAAATCGGAATCATCCTAATACTCTATTAGCCTATAATGACAGCCATTCATGGTTTGTTACCCTTTACTCTGCCAGTTCTCAATCTTCAGTTATAAAATTAATGAAATCACTGACACTTAAATGTCTTTTCATCCATACTCCAGATAATTACCTGTATGTACTTTAATGATTTCTTCACACACTTCATGCAATTAAAGAGGTAAGCAATTCGTCTTATAATACGTTTTGAGGAAGCATACATCTTATGGCTATTTGTGTCAAAATCTTATTTTGGCTGCATCATTGTCCTCTCTAATTCAGAAAGTTTTCTAATACTATATCCTTGGAATGTCTGAGATTAGTTTAGTTATTTTAAAAAACAAATTGCTTAAATTTTCCTAAGTTTTCCTTTGGTGATTTTCATTGAAAATGCTTATCTATATCAACATAGTGACACATCTCTTCAAGCCTAGAAGGAAAATTTTAGATGCTTGTTGATTATAACTTGATGGATTTTTAGATACCTCCATCTAGACTCTGGTATTAAACAGAAGCTGTGTAGTTATTTTGAGGACTGTAACTTCAGATGTGTCTTTGTTCTGCCAGAAGGCATGTATTTTTTGTGTCTGGCTCTATGAGCCTTCTTGACAGACAAATAACCTTGTTATGTTTTTATAATTTTCTCCATCAAGTATCATGGGTTCTTTCATTGCATAGCTTATCCTGTGGCTTTTTGTCTTGATACTTGCCCACATCTTCTGTCATGGATGAGTGGCCACGCTGCAGAAATTTTCAGCATAGATAACCACGTGGTTAAAATATGCACAAAGTTACTGTGGCATTGTTTGTTCTTGATGCCTAATATAACAGTTGCTGTTCTAGTCTGTGGGTCAGTACTTGGTAATAGTGTTTCTGGTTTTTATTTCTTTTAGAGAGACAGCAGATATACTATGTAAGAGCTGTTAAATCAGAGATTCGTTTATTTCATAGCGTTTCTACTTATAATAGACCAGCGTGCCTAGGCAGGAAGCCACGTAGATCTCATTCTTTTGCTTCCATAACAAGAGCATTCTTTTTCCACAGCTTGAGGCTAATGACTGATAATCACAACTGTTACAGCTTCAAGATCTGGTGAATGTTGTGCGCTAAATTTTGTTCTACTATTGCAAATAGAAGCTGGGATTTCTTATTCTCATTTTATAATTTCCATTACACTTTCAAATAATATAAATCAAAATATTGCATGTGCTTAGGTTTTGTGGGTTTTTTCTTTTAATTTCAAGTTCAAAGCTCATTAAACCTGTATCAATTCTATTAAAATTCATAACATGATATCCTGGTTTTGACAGCGATAGAGTTAATTTTCTTCCTAGCAGCTGGTATAGTGCTGTGTTTTGTATTTAGTATGAGAATAATATTTTAGTTTTTGCTAAGCAGCCAAGGCCTTTTCTCCTTCTCACCCCACCAGTGAGGAGGCTGGGGATGCACAAGAAGCTGGGAGGGGACACAGCCAGGACAGCTGACCCCAGTAGACCAAAGGGACATTCCATACCATATGATGTCATGCTCAGTATATAGGTCGGGTTTGGCCAGGAGGCGGTGTGGCTCAGGAGCTAGCTGAGCATTGGCTTTGGGTGAGCAATTGTGCAGTGCGTCACCTGTTTTGTATATTCTGTTATTGTTGTTATTATTATTGTCTTTTCTATTAAACGGTCTTTATCTTAACCCACAAGTTTTACCTTTCTTTTCAATTCTCTCCCCTGTTGCACTGCGGAGGAGCAGTGAGCAGATGGCTGGCTGGTCGTTTTAGCTGCCTGCCAGGTTAAAGCATGACACAGGACTAATGGTAACTAGACTGTGATATTTAGTAGTGACATCTGTCTGTTTTCCATTGTAAATCAATAGCCAACACCCATTCATTTCACATGGTCCATCAAAGAGCCCCTGCATGATTGTAATGTTTTTCCCTATGAATTTTAAGCAGTAAGCTGAAGACTTTACCTTCCAAATATCTGTGCCAGTCCCTTGAGCCATTAAGCTTCCATATACAAAATAAATTTTAGTGTCATCATATGTCTTGTTACCAGTGTTTGATACCTGTAATGAAACAAGCCTTCCTTAGATTGTTAGCGTTCAAGCTGCTTCTTTGATGCATCAGATGGAAACAGGAAATGTTGAAGGGGCTTGCTTACTCAGATATTGGTACGTAATCACAGCAAAATCCACCCCCATTTCACATTCAGTTGGCTCATGTAACAAATTATACTAACGCTTCTAAAATACTTTGAAGTTATAGAATGTTCTACAAGTGTGTTCAAACAGGCGTCAAAAAATAGCTATTCTATATTGAGGCGCTGTTTTGTATTTTGTTATATTGAAGACAAGTTTCTTGTGATTTTTAGATCCCTTTGAAACACTTGCAGTTTTCTCAGCTTCATCTGTGCCCAGAGGCCATGACTTCGGCAGCTCTGAATTTTCAGAAGTTTCAGAAATTTTCAGTAAAGGGTCACTTTGAGTTTCATGAAAATGGATAAAACAGTATTTTTTCTATTGTTGTGTTTTAGACTTGTGTCTGAAATCTGTGGTGTTACTGGAAGATTACTTCTATTAGCTCAGTAGTTCAAAGCTATCTCAATTCCTTCTACAGGAGATGCAGTCCCACTTGCAACACAGACCTCTCCAGGAGTGCCTTTCCTTATTGCTAGGGTCACAAATTAGATTTAGTACTTTCATTTCGTGATGAGCATATGGAGCTTTTTAATACATATCCAAGCCTGACCCATCACCTCTGGTCTGTTAACAAACCCCAAGATTTTTACAAAAGAAGTTAAAATATCAGTAGGATGACATTTGGGAGCTGTGTAGTTAACTTAATCTTGCTTATACTAGTAGAGCAATGCATGGGTTTGCACAGTAATTCTTTCCTCCTTTTAGCATGTTGTTCTCAGAATTACTTCTAGTCTCGACCTATGTTTTAAAATAATCTCATTCAGGAAAAAGTTGGATGAGATTGCTTTAAGTGAAGACTGCTGCAGAGATCCTGAAATCTTCAGCAGGCTTACAAGTGTAGCGGTTTGCAGGATCAGGCCTTTACCATATGTAAGATTCAACATGAAACCTGCTCCAGGTGACCCTGCTTGAGCAGGGGGTTGGGTAAGTCAACCTTCAGAGGTCTTTTCTAGCCTCAACCATTCTTTGATTGTGTCCTCTTATTATATTTAGCTTTAATTTTATTTTCTAATATCTCTGTGTAGCTACAGAGAACAGGAGATGCAAGACCTCATTAGCCTCTGCATTTTTTTTCGTTCAATTTCTTCTGAATCCTGTAAGCTTCATATATTAGCTCTCATGGAATGTACCTGCCTTCTGAGGACAGTTTTTCAAAATGGTGTACAGCCACAGAGTTAGCTAAAGTCAGTAGAGGGGATAAACGCTAAAGGAAAAGTCACTGCTCCTGTTCTAGTTCCTTTGTACTATGCAGAAAAGCCTAATTTCCTACAGGGGAATTTCCCTTGTTGCCCTGCTGTTGAGGATGTCCGTTTGGAGGAGCCTCATAGAACCTCTTGGAAAGTGATTGGAGTAACAGTGTGCTAGAGAGATATTGGAGTGCTCTGAAATGGCAAATGCTGTTATTTCACAGACTCTGTCCTTAAACAGTGCTAGGCCATGTGTGGGAGGGCAAAAAGCTTTTTTTAAAACTGACTACACACCCATCGCGGCTCGAGGAAACCTTGATCCACCTCTTAGCAGTAGAGTACAAAATCACAGAGTATCCCAAATAAAGTGTTTACAGGCAAATCAATAGCCTGCAGAATTGGAGTGTAAGCGCATGATGCCATAAATACTAATGGCAGTGCGTATCACTTAACTCAGCTATTAGGTCTTGATGTAGACTCTTTGGTTATAATGTTAATGTTATATTCCTTGGAATTAGAACATGAAAACATTGCACTCCTGTTGATAAAATGACAGAATTATGTTCAATTACCTATTAGGAGATACATTCATTATTAAATCCTGCTATCTATGAAATGCAAACTCACATGTGTCCTTAGAAATAAATTACTTAATCAATAAAAGCTTCACCCCCTTACTATACCAAGGCTGCTGTGAGTACTGATGAGTTGGATCTTTGCCTTACTTTGTTTTCTAATGTAATAGATGTGCTGCTTCATCTTCTTATACATTGAGCAAATCCAGAAAGTACTTGATTTTTCTGCTGATGTCTATCTAATTTCTGTGCTCCTACAACTTTAAGAGTAAACTGCTGAAACATGTTCCCAAATATCTTTTTTTTTCAAACTAGAAGAGATCAAGTTCATATCAAGTATTTTAAAAGAAAACATTTTTAGAAAATGCAGTAGTCAGAACATGGATTCAGTTGTGTTAAATGCAGTCACACAGGCAGGATTGTGCTATTGATGGCATGATTTATAAGTGCCTTAACTGACAGCTGGTTTGATCCTGCAAACCTCCACAATTGTAAACATGCTGAAGATTTCAGGATCTCTGCAGCAGGCTTCACCTGAGCTCATCTCATCCAACTGTTTCCTGAATGAGGTATCTTACAACTCAAGTCAACACTACCCATGAAAAATCACACTATTAATTATTGAAGGATGCAGAGCTATCTGAAACTTACAGAAAAAACTGTTTCATACTTATCTATCAAATATTTTGATTTTCTAGTGCCGTGCCATCAGAAGCTGATTCCAAAGAAGTGCTAGTTATTTTTCAGAACTGTTTTGGGAACCTGCAGTGATGGTAGTTTATCAACAGAGTAAATATGTTGCCTTCTAGTAATAAATTTACAGAATAAATTTTGAAAAATGTGAGTCTGTAGAGGCAAAGATTTAAGTGTCTTACAGTTTGTGAGTGTGCATATAGTTTACCTTCTCAGTGATAAAAGGTTTACTGTAAACAGTAGAAACTATTATGGAAATCACATCTCACAAAATTATTGCCAACTTGCAACTGAGGTCTAAAGATTCATTCAGCTTTCCTGTTAGTCAACTGCACTTGATAAAATTTACAGTAGTAAATTAAAATTACATAGTAATGAAAGAGCAGTTATGTATTGCTGTATTAAGATTAGGGCTGTGTTCTGTCAATTTCTGTACCATCTTCAAGTAGTCTAGTTCTGTATTATAAATGTAACTAAAATGCCCTTACTGACATATTCCTAAAGAAATCCATTCTGCTCATAAAATACTTCTTACAGGAAAAACAAAACTACTAAACAGTAAAAGTAACTGCATAAGGTGGATTTCAGAAATTTACACCTTAAAATATAATCTTATTACCCCCTTCTATTTTTCCTGTTAGTTAAGAGATGTCAGAAAGACATCAGAACAGCTGTTTGCCTAATCAAAGTAGAGTTGAACATCTACATTAAAAAAGAAAGATGCAAAGTGGTTTTAATAACATCCTTTATCTTTCTCTTTGAATTCGTACTCCATCAGGGTTTTATTGATTGGTTGGACCTAATTTTTCAAGTGTTCAATGTAGGGCTATTTTTTTTTATTGGGAGGACTCCATAATAGCAGCATGAATGGGCTGTTTTCCCATATAAAAATAAACTGATCAGCTGATCCAAACTATACCCGTCTATGCATGTAGAATTCCAATGATGTTAATGGAACTGCTCAAGTTAAGGCTGTTCATGGGGCACCTGGGAACACTAGTCTGTATTTTGTGGGGAGATTAAAAATATCACTTTGTCAGTATTGCTTAATATGTAAAACATGTTATGCAAAACCCACTGCTCAGGGGAAGAGCATACATTTGCTTTTATATTCCCGTTATGCCAGGAGCTTTGCCAACTCATAAGCAAAAATACTATTTTCTATGTTCTTTGAATATAAAACAGGGAGTAGAGTTGAAAAAAAAATAATAATCTCTGGAGTTGTGTGACCTATTAGTTTGAGTATTTAATTTGTGAAAATTTCTGAAAGGCAAAAAAAATCCTCTGTTCCTGTTAAGACTTGGGGTCTTCAGTAGGCATTAAGACCTAGCCTGTCTGAGTGTCATTTGTATTCTGAACTGGTTTTCCCTGCCCACTCAGATTTGTGATACCATATTCAGAAATAAAAATTCATTGGAGAAAAATAAGGTGATATTTTCATAGTCAAAAACAGATCGCTGTGAACTGATTAGCAAAAGAGAGAGAAAAAGAATGGGAACAATCTAGAAAGTAGCATTTCCCACCTCTTTCGTCTTCTAACTATGCAAAAATATAGATAAAGAAGATGCATAGCTATAGAAATACCTATAGAGAAGTTTATTATCAACAAATGTACTGAAGCCAAATATACAGTTTGTTGAAATAAATGAGAACTTTTTTCAACTATCTGTGAATCATTGCTAGGAGAATTATTATTCTGAATCCAGATTTATGAACTTTGGGTTTTGTATTGTCATAATTTTAAAATATTCTTTAGATGAAGATATGAAAATCAAGGTTCTTATTGTCTAATTGGAATAAATTTCTTTTTACATGGATCTCATTTCTTTCAACCCTAAAATTTGTGGTACAACATGAAGCATCCTCTGTAGATTATGAAAGATCCATAGAAACTGCACTAGTTTTGTTTCAGCTTGGGTTTTCTAACAGTATGCAAGTCCACAGCTGGCCAGTTATGTGACCATGGGACTAAAACACTAAAATTCAGTGACATACAATCTAAAATTTATTTACTAACCAGGATGAAAATAGTGATTCCTACTTCATGGCACTTGCACGCTATACACATGCAGCAATGTAGGTCTCAGATCCTCTAGTCCAGTGTGGACCAGCACCATGGACCTAGGGGGATGGGGCATCACTTTTACTTGTCAGTGTCCTCCTGTCTCATGACCTGGCCCCTACATATACAGTGGTTCCACCTCAGGCTTAGCTTTCTATATGGTTTTCAATACCCATGTAAGTATTCCACCTCCCTCCTTTAATTATGTACTTGCATTTTCACTAAGTTAAAGTGCATAGGAAGCTCTTAAAAAACAAAGTGGGCGAAATTAGTAAAGATGCAGGTACCTTTTTCTAAAGGAACAGGAATCTTAATTTGCAGGTCCTAAGCTGCTTTAGAACACATGATACCTTATCACAAAATTTTTATTACAATCAATCTTCCTCTCCTTTCTCTCTGACCAGTTTTTCTTTCCTTTCTTTTGAGAGCTGTTTGTTGGGTTTAAAAAAAAAATAAAATTCAAAGACACACTTCTAATTGCGTGAAACTAATTGTTTGATGTCAGGATTGTCAGAAGTGCTTAACCAGTGTTTGCATACTGAGGGATGTAGCTGTTGTGACATTGTCACACCGTATTTTGATGTTAAGCTGACTAAATATGATGATTTGAAGGCACTTAGTGTTCATTTTATTGCATAAAGTGACTGTCAATGCTAGGGCTGGCGCATCACTAATGTAAAGCAGGTTTTGGTGCGATCAACACTTAAAACTGTGTTTAGTCTCCACTCTGTAAATTCCTTCCCATGCTTGCCCAGTTTTCTTTCTATCTCTTTAGGTATTAGTGAAGGTTAAGAAACTACTGTATGAAGTTAGGTACAGAGTCTGCTACACATTACTGTAAAACATCCAACAGTAAACTCTCGTTTAAAAATAAACGGGCCTTGTAGTTCCTTTTGTAGTCAAAGATTTTTTTGCTTTAATATTTGGGGACAGACATTCTGTCACTCATCCTATATTGATTGCCATTTCTTGTAAGTATGCTATGTCTTAATAAAACGAACAACACCGCAATCCACAACAGTAAGTTAAAAATTATGTGGAATGCCACCACTCCCCTGTACAAACCAGAAACTAATATCTGTGCTGGAACTTGGTCCGAGGCAAGGACAGTTGTTGCATGGTAAGGCAAGAGATCATCAAACATTGGCAGCAAATTGCAGCAATATTTGACAGTAGCTCCCAACTCCAGCCAAGTTTCCTCAGGCATGAAAGCTGTTGACTAGTAAGGGAAAATTCGCTGGTAATCACCTGTCTGGTAGTAAAAGTAGGGACCTAGTTAAAAGTCTGCTTTATTTTTTTCTGATATTTGGTGATACATTTTAGAGGTTGAATTAAATGCCTGGAGTGCTGTAGTAAAGTAAATTTATTTGCCAGAATTATTTTCAAGAAGTTGATTCTGCTGTCATCTTAATCTATTTACCTGAAATACTAGATTCAAGAACAACATGGTTGTGAGTTCTCCAAATATCTGTATAACTTAAATATAATAAAAACACATAAGTGCTTATTTTTAAATCATACAGTAATTATAGGGCTCATTTAATAAAGTAAATTTGGTAGATACCAAAGGAAGTGAGATTTAGGCTAAAATAATTTAAAAGAGGTGATATAGTGCACATTAAGCATGACATTTTTGTCAATACAAGTCTCATTTCTTGAGAGATCTAATGTTCTATCATTTATTTCCCATGACTTTTCATTTGTTAGTACCTGGATTTCCAGGCTGTCTTGCCTCTGTCTCAGCAATCTGTGTAGGAGCCTGGGAAAGGGTCCTGGGAGGCAAGGAGTCTATAGGAGTCTGTTAAAAAGTAAATGCAGGTACACTGGTGGGTTGTTTTTTAATGGAGGTGGGTTTTTTCCTTATATATATTCCTAGAACAGATGTAGGAACTGAAAGAGAAACATTCCACAAGAGGTGTGAATATTATAAGAAAATATTCTTGTCACCAGATGATTTAAAGCTAATGTGATAATGCCTGAAAAATAAAGTTGCATAGCAAACATCTGAAATATGATAGAGTAAAGCAGTTATGGAATCCAGTGATACGATGTGATTTCTAAATAAGTTGGAATATACAACTTCAGCTGTGTGTACAGTCTTTGTTCTTTGCAAGTCAGAAGGAAGCATGAAATCTGAAAGCTTGATATTTGTGTATTCTAGAAGGTCCTCTTGACTAAAGGCTATTTTGAAGTTTTTCTCTGGACTTCATTTGGAATTGAATTTGAGATTCTTGCCCAGGTGGCTGGCATTCCTTTTCCAGCTGGTTAAGGATGTGATGCTGTATCTTTGGTAATGTGGGGTTTTTTTCATTATAGGGTAGAATGATTTCGGGATCAGATTATGAACAAAAAGCATATACTTAAAAAATATCGCTTTCATTAATTCACACTTTCTTAATGATTTCTTTCCATTGGGGGGGGGGGAAAGTTTTTTTCAGATGATTAGCTAAAGATGGCTTTATACCATAACGTAACAAGATGTGTTATGTCACTTTGGTTCTTTGGAACGTTCTGAATCCAAATCGCTAGAGATTGCAAAGGTAAAATGTAAGTATCCAAATCTCACAAACGTATCCTAGGCCAAATTTGTGTGCATCCTCACATGGAAATAATTTGTAGCTTGAATTTATCCTGTTTCTTGTATTTTCTAAATTTAATGCTATTCAAGCATAACAACATTAAAACATTCAAGATATAAACAAACTGCTGCTTTGAACAGAAATTCTACTTAGCTTATCAATAAAAATCTGTTGATTTTTGAAAGCATCTACTGATTTATTTTAATTAGATTTATGTATTTTTCATATATTTATTTAGAAAGAGACATGCTTTTCAGCATGTTATACTTAAGTTTCTCAACAAAAAAAAAAATCATCTCATTATTCCCTTTGAAAGATATCTGATCATCTACATTTTCCAAGTTGAGATAAAACTGGAAAAGCAGCCTGTAGCATTCTTTACTACAAATGTTTGTGATTATATAAAACCATATTTCCAAAAATAGTGCCATTGTGCCATAAGCACTGTTCCTGCCTTGTGTTACAATTAGTTGAATCAAACTAATACTGTGTTTCCACTGAGATCAGCAATGGGAAAACACATACGGTTTGTTTCAGGTTCCCCTTCCATCCCAATCTGCTCGTGAAACAAAAATCATGAAACTCTTTAACCAGCTACAAAGCACCTGTTAAGCAGAAGCAGATAGTTTATGAGCTTTGGTTGGAGGGTATTTTTGCTTTGAAGCACAGGGTGGAACCCAACTTTGCAAATTTCAGCTGTGAGAATTTCTTATGGACTATCCACAATGAGTAAAGACTAGAAAGGAGTAGTTATCAAAAAGCTGTATTTCGTTTGAGCTAGGATATTAGGCATTGCTCTAAGGTTATCAAAGCTTTACTGAATATAGAGTCTGGAGGAATTAAGAATTTGGAGGGGGGGTGGTGTGTAAATTGAGAGAGAGAATCAATCCTGAAGTCTGGTTTTTGTGTGATACATTTGAAGACATAATGACTCTTGCAGACAATCCCTCTAAAAGAAATAATGAAATAGAAGCTATTACATCAACAGAGTAGGTGCCACTGTGAACAAGCTTCCAGCAGGAATAACATGTTCTATAAAAATGCTGCTCTTTTTCCTGTAACTTCTACGTCTTTAGATAAAGAGAAACCAGAGATGACTGCATCACAAGAGCAATATTCTTGATAGTACAGGCAGCTTGTAGCAAATAACTATGAATTTCACCTGAAGTGAGTAACTTTGCCAGGCCTGTTTTGTAGGTGCTGCCAATGGCAGGGCAGTTGTATACACCATCTTGTTTGTAATTGGTCACGATACAAATTTCCAAATGTTAAATAAATAAATAATTAATAAATAGTTAACATTATTTCCATGTAGAAAGTAACTGTGGAGGATTGAAAGTTCTGGAAACAGCTGGATATTAATTACATTGTCTAAACATACTAAATATGGTGGACTAACAATCAATCTTTGCAATCATAGAAGGTACACTTAAATTAAGACACCGATCCTTTTCTTATAACTGTATTTTCTAGAGAAGTGCATTTACGATCTGCATTTGTAGTGTAAGGCAACTGTTTATCTGATGATTGTTGTCATTTTGGGACTTCTGTAACTGAATGTTTGAAGCATCTTTGTTACGGCTATTGTGTCTTGAAAATTCAGGGATGATTGCCATTAATATTTAAGCCAGTTAATTGTCTTCCTTACCAGTTCCATTAACCTCTTCAGCAGAGTGACTGCTAAGAGATAATATGTAGAGGCTCACTGAACCTTTAATTATGGAATCACATCCACTTCAATACATCAAAATATCATCTAAATACCTTCTGCCAACCTCCTGTTCATTTCTTTAGCTGCAACCAGAGGTAGCCTTGTTGGGCTGCCACATCCCTGTTATCACTGTGGTCACGCATGTTTGCCTGGAAGTAGGCTACAGGAGTGATCCTGTATGCTGCAGCACACTTTGTTTCCCTGAGATCAAGTTAGTTACGTGAAGTCACAGGTTTTCCTGCAAACTATAGAGTCCAAGCCTCTGACTGTATAATTGTCAAAGTATGACCGCTTTATTACCAGAATGTCACATTCATGTGAAGTAAATTAAAAGAAGGGTAATAAAATGTAGGCTTTTCAGCACAGTGATGTAATATTCCATTTCAGTTTATGACACATTGACTGACTTCTAGAAGAGAACACCAGAGCCAAAGGTGTGTAATTCAGGAATCCAGTCTGTCAGTCTGCATTTCCGAGTGAGTAAATGAGTTGTTTCTATTATAGAAGTTTGTCACAGGTAGAATTATTTCAAGGATGTCCTGGTTTTCCTTCAGGAGGTTTGCATGCCATCAGTTAACAAGAGCTCTGGAGAATAGCTTCACAACAATGATCTCCTTCACTGAGTTTATGTTTTCAATTATACGTGCAGCAGTTGGTTTTAACTGATACTGTATTTGAGCTGACAGCTGTCCATTCAAGTGATTGAAAATCCCAGGATTCGCACTTCTTCAGTAATGTCCCCTTATGTGCTCACGTGTTGTGATCCTGTGCCACGGGTAGCTTGTAAACTTTAACCAAGAAATGAAAGCAGTTTTCTGCAAGTTTTTAAAAAAATTTTAAAACAAAATGAAATTGAACTTAGCCTTTGGATTTTTAAAAGCAATTTGCAACAGTGTTATGATACTCTATTTTCAGGCTTTAACCTGTTCTAAACTCTCTCTCACCTGGAATGGCAATATTTTATTATTTTTTTTTCCACATACTCACTGGAAAAGATAGCTCATGCTGGGTACAGTGGAGATGGACTGCTCTGCTGTAGTTTTGCTGCTTAGGTTAGAAGATAAAGTGCTTGTTATGAAAGACAGTACTGCCTTGTAAAACAGGAGATCTTGCTGAGTAAAGGAGGTGGCAATCTCCACCAGGGTCTGCTGATGACATGCTGTGCAACCCTTACCTTCCTGGGCTTTCAGTCCATCTCCTCATTTTATCTTCACTGGAATTCATACAGTTTTTATGACAGTGGCTTGTCATGTGCAAACCATCAGCTCTGAGGTTCTAGGCAGTACTGAAACCATTGCCGATTTGTACTCAGGAATATTTATAACGTAAAGAACAGGATAACAAGTCCCTGACTGGAGAAACGGGTGTTCTTCATGTGTTGCATGCTCAGATCATGAACTGTTGACAGAAGGATTTTTTTAAGCTACTTTAGGTCTGTGCACATTCTATCTGATAACAGAATACATATTAAGTGTTAATATGCTTTCCAGTGCTTCTGACAGCGAAAGATCTTACATGGCAACTCATTCACCCTCAGTTTATAGGAAGAAAGATCTTAAGAACAACTTAGATACTACTATATGCACCAAATTATATTACCTGAAATAATAAAGTCATCATATTGGTTGATTTATCCTCATTTATCCTCTTTCTGCTTACCAAGGCTAGTAGACACTTCTCTGTATTACACACTTCAGCATTCGTTTTGAAAAGCTATCGCTGTTCTAATGTACAAAAGTATTTCAGTTTCTCTTACTCGTGGCTGTTTGAACAGTATGGCAGGTTGTTAAGCTCTCTTCTATTTAGATAGCCTTAGTGATGCCTTTGCCTTGCAGATGTAGCACTTCACCAGTTGCTACTTTATGATGACTATTTCCCTGTCAGCTGCTTTTTTTCTATGGGTGACAGGTCTGGTTTTTTTCAGAGTACCGTTTCCCTTCAACCATCTTTTAAAATAAAATCACATAGCTAAGTTGTCAGGGAATCCAGTCACCCTGTGAGATAAAGCATCGTGAAACAGTGGCATATTTTCCTGCTACCGTCTGGTGTGGGTTTCCAATTCTGCATTATATAATATGGTAAATTACAGAAGTTGTAACTAAATATTGCATGATCCTGTAAAAAAAAAAAAATCCTTGCAGACTATAGCGCTTCTCAAGAAAGGATCCTCAAATAGTATTTGCATCACAGAAAATTTAAGCTGGCTCAGCTGGGACAGAGTTTTGACCTACCTCAGGGAGAATAATCCTGCTTCACTTCTATAGTTTCTAATTATATATGATACTTGAATTAATTACATTGAAATATAACTAATGATGTGACATTATTGTACAGATTTTACTTACCTGAATCCAATGTAAATTAGAAAGAAAATGCAAAAAATGGCTTAATTGAGCACAGTTTTACATAACGCAATAGTCATTGTGAATTTTCTGTGGAAGTGGTGATCTGGAAAGTAAACAGCTACAAAGAATTAACACTGTGCCTTCATGATGTGCTAAATATATCACAATGCTTTTAGCTTTGAGAATCTTTTTATATAAACAAATTGTTTTGACAAAGTTTTGGGGTTTTATTTCAAAATGTAAAGAAATAGAGTTCACGCAAAAAGGTTTGATTTCTGCTTTTGGGACTATCTGGTATAATAGGAAATGGAGAGAGGGGGCTTAGCTTTTAATGGCCTGGGAAATCAGGCACTGGTTAGCATTCAAAAAAGTATTCCTAACCTAAAAAGTAGCTGATGCAACTTTTGTATTTGTTTTCCAAGTCTAAAATTTTTCATTTCCTTGTTTGATAATAAAATTGAGGAATGGCTTCTCTGCTGTCTTGATGCAGCAAAGACAGTTCAGTTGGGAAAAAAAGTGAACTAGAGTCTCCTGTGGCCTGTGCCTCAAAGGCTTTCCAGTATGAGATCCAGTTCTGAAGTTCTGATCAAGTTCATCAGCTTCAGTATCTTGGTTCATCCTTGATATTCTTCAGTTTTGCAGGGACTTGTAAAATAATAAACAGATGTGATTACACTGATGACTCATGAGCACAACTTGCTTGAGACCAGATTGATCTGTAGGGCACGGATGAGGTCTTTGCTAAATGGGGAGTACTACAAGTAAAAGGGGGACCTTCATTATTCAGCTTTGAATTTAAAACTTGCAAAAAACACACTCTCTACAATGACAGGTAGTTCTAGCTAATTTTTTTAAAAGTCACAAATTGGGTAAAATGTTCCGTGGCTCTTCAAGAAAGTGATATAAAATGCAATTTTTTCTGTACAACTATGCATTTGTGGGAGACAAGCAGTGTAAAAGATAGAGGAGAAGTGTCTTTCTGATGGAATCTGCCTCTAATAGTCAGCAATTAAAAATGCTGCATCATTCAGATATAACCTTTCCACAGCCTATCTGGACATGCCCTCTAATCTTAAAACACGTTAGTCATTGTATGTTGTAGGTCAGAGGATAATGTTAAACTCTAAATCAGTTTCTTCTCTAATCTTTCTAAACCTTTAATGCCTTCTTTCAGACAGAAATGCAATTGCTAAAAAGATTTTGTCAGCCATTCAGTGTCAGAATTTGCAGCAACAGGATGAACAGTATCTTTTCATGCTTTTTGCTTATAATCATGAAAGAAGAAATGGCTGTTACTGTTCTGTTTTTTTCCAATCCAAATGGATTATTATACCCAATGAGAAAGTGAAAGAGGTATGTTGTGACCTCATTAGAACTACTTGCTATTGCTACCGTGAATTGCACTTCTTAGCACCAGCTTCTTGATGATAGTGTTTCATTAGCAGCTTTCATCTGTGGATCTTTAAGAGTTTTAATTATTCAGTAATAGTGGTACATTCAATTAATTAGTTAAGCCTTATTATATACCTTTGTAAAAGAACCAAAACATTTTTAATCTTAGTTAGGGAGAGAAATTGCCACAGAGACTTCAACACTTATCTCATAAAGTATGTGTGGGAAACTCAGATATGGGCACTTCAGATGACTGACCTGATTTTCATGAATGTTGCATATGTGAAATCTAAATTGACTGTCAGATTTAACAAGAGTTAAGGGAGACTGATCTAAATGTTTTGCCCACAGCTGCTTGATGACCCAGATCATTTAACTCTCAGTCCCTTGCTTTAATGATATAGCTTGCTTCACTCTCATGTGAAAAATATGTTTTTCATTACCATTAAGACCTTTCTGTCATATTATATCTGATACTACTAGAAAAATTGAATAGTAATTCATATTCATAGAAGAAAATCTAGCAAAGCTTAGATGGAAAATCCAGTCTACCATGCTTCACTTGTGATACTGAATAAAAATAGAGGATAAATATATTGAAAATTAAAAAACAAGGAAGTATGGCTTTTCAACACCAGAAAAGACATTGCTGAAAAAGAATGGGACAGATGGGAGGAAAAGAACCAGATTTTTGCCAGTCTTCCTCAGTTAAAATAAAGATGAATTTGTCTGAAGTAGTTCCAGTAAAATCTGCTTTAGAATAAAATCACTGCCACTGAAGCTAATGAAAAAAATTCTCCTTCTTTCACCAGAGCCAATGAAAAATACCTCTCACTTAAATCAATGTGCCCTCGATTTTATCTGCAGTTTTTGCACAGTGTAGGAAGGCTATGAAAATAAAGAAAAACAGAACTATGGTCATTGAGAGGTCTGATAATGCCAATCAGAGGATAACTGAGTCTCTCTAATGGCAAGAAGTGCAGAGAAATGATTTTTCAGTTGTCTGGTGTATTTTTACTCATTGGACTTCAAATTTTCTGTGAGCAGATGGAGTAACTTAAAAATAGGAGTCATGTCTTCTGCAATTAGCATTGGATTCTTGAAGAAGTTAGGGCTGGGCTATTTCAGGGAAGGAATGGTGCGAGACCTTTAAGGATACCTTCTTTTTTTTTTTTTCTCCCCTCCTTCTGTAAAAGAAAGGGATGACAAATGGTTGTATCTATAAGATCTTGAATATATAGTAGATGACACAGAGAAGCATGGTTTATGTTGGCGGTAGTATAAACTCAGAGCACCTCTGTTAATTATTCTGCCTGGCTTACAGGAGAAACTCTCATACTGCATCTTGTGAGAGGCTTTTCAATAATACATAATGAATTAACTAGAAGAAGGTTAACAAAACAGTATGTATCAGCACATAAACCTTTTCCATTAAGCACTAACTGCATGAATTGCCCCCCCTTTCTTTTCTTTTAGAGATAAGAATAGATTCGTTAAAGTAATTCTAAATATTTTATCACCTTTAATGTACTCGTATAGACAAGACTTTGCAATACAGTCTCAGACATAATTCCTAAATGAGCTCTTTCCTTCATAAAATCTCTCATTAATCTGTCTAAAAAAAGATATATGACTGCTCAATACAAGCATTGTCAGACCTGTGATATGTTGGTTATGTGTAATAAAAAGTAGCCTAAACTATGTAGCTAAAAACATTAATGACATAAAATTATAATTCCTGAAGCTAACTGAAAACCTGCCTTGTTTTCTATGGAGAAATAAGATTCTTGGTTTTTGAGGCAATGAGTACTTCTCATTATTAAAATGAGTGGCCCTGGAGTGCACTCGTCACCCTTCTGATATAGAGGGAAATTCTCCTCCCATGTAGTGACATGCTAGACCTCATCAAAGCCATTTTGAATTTACTTCTAACTCAAGGATGTAACCGATGAGCCTTTCTCTTTGGAGTGACTAATTGCTATTTAGATTACAGGTGCTACCTTGATTACTGAAAATTGTCTCCTCTTTGATAGGCTTTGTCACATTGTGGCATCTTGTGGAACAAATCACTCCTACAGAAAAAGGGCACTGTTATCCTGTTTTCTGATGGAACTTGTAACTGAGATGGCTGGAAGGGTTAAACATCTTCAAAAGTAGCATTCAATTCAGCTAGGAACGCTAGCAGTGGAGATTGCCTCACATGAGTAGTACTTTATACTTCTTCCCAAATGTCTTTGGGGACCCATGAGATAACAATCTCACTTGGCTCTGAATGTTATTAATCTTTTTTCTCAGGATTGTTTTGGGGGTAAAATAGGGGTCAAAGCAGTTGTTAGGCCTAAATTTAAGAACACTACAAGAATCTGCCCTTCAAAACAAAGTAGTTAATTTAAGTTCCACTATTCTTCATTTCTAATTCCTCCTCAACAGCAGGACTGCTTTTTTCCCAACCAGTAGCACACTCGCACATCTGCTGTTCTGTCTGCTCACATTTACCTGACACCCAATTAACAAAATGCTCAATTTTCACATCTACAATGCCTGTATCCTTCTCTGTGCTACCCCTAGACAGAGCTACAAGATCAGTAGGAATCTGATAAATAACTGATTAGTCTACTATGAAACTGGACAAAGGAAAATGATGGAGAGCAAGGTAAACACCACGTTACACAAGTGGACTGAAGAATTAAGTATTCCTCTTCCAAGAAGTGTGAAACTCAGCTTCACTCTGAGTCCCAGGTAGCTGAAATGGAAATGCAACTGCAGCCTTTCTCTCTTTTACCATCTTCCTTATCCACTAAGGGAAGAGTGCAATTCAGGAATTGGCTGTGTTAAGTCATAAACTAGATAATTGCACAGTATAATAGTCCTCTGGTACTTGCTAGACATTAAAATATAAGAATATTACATCTTAATTTAAATTGTGTGTTCTGTAAGCTGTCAGCTAAAAATAAACCCAAGGTCAACAGCTGCCAAGAAGCTGTAGGAGCAATCCAGTATTAACTACCTGCTCTAGGTTGTTGTGGATAAAGAGGGAAACCTTAAGTAGCTTCACCTTTATACACTGTCTGTTTAGGATCTCTTTAGTGGCACATTATAAATCTTTACATGAAAGGTAGTGGAGGAAGGAAAAGTTTTCTTTATGGCAGAGTCTCCAAGTATTTAATGTTTGAATGATGGGTCTTAGCCTCTCCTGGTGTAAAGATTTTGCTCAGAGAGGTACCACAGCTAATACTAACAACGTTCCAATGGTTAGAAAAAAAAATACAACAAAACACACAAAAAAACCCCAAAATAATTAAGCTAGGTTTCATGTTGGAAATCCATGCATGGCCAACTAGAGATAGATCTGAAGGAGGATACTTGAACTACTGCTTGCTGATCTTGCAATATGTATGATTTGGTGGATGGCACTGAGAGAACTGTGATCTTTGGAATATTCCCATAAGCAGGTTGCAGAGAGTTAGCAAACAGTTCCTGCAAGAAGGAGGATGCTTAATCATAATTTGGAAAAAAAGTTTGGTTATTGTTTTACTCCAAGTTTGTAACTTTCCGTAATTTCTCTTTCATATGTAATTCTAGAGCAAACAGATGTGTGTGTTAATTCACAGAGCATGGATTTAGTTTTCCTGTGCTGTTGAATAAGGGCTTGAGCTGGTGTATTTATTTGGTTTATTGAATACAATCCTTTATACTGGAATTACAGAGTTTGTGGAAGATTTACAAATAAATAAAAAGACTGTGGCATACCTGAATCCAGTGGTAACGGAGCACAGTAAACATAAGTGTATGGACATTACTGCCTGATGCTCCCAGAATAATAGCCGAAGAATCCCAGATGTGGTTTGAAGGGCTAACTGTAGATATTCTTATAATACGTAGTTTATACATAGATACTGCTAAGTTCCACAAAACAAACTTTTAAAAACTCTTTAAAACATTAAGACATCATATCGAAAGGGCATTCCCACTATTAATATCTTTGTGCCAATTATACTTTTGTATTAAGTCAAGTGGGAAATGTGCAGAGAGAGACTTGTCACTCAGAAGAGTGTGTAGTGTGATGTTTGAAACATGAATGAGTTGCAGTGTTTTCAGGAATGTAGGAAGCTGGGAAAAAATCCATGTAATAATAGAATTGCAGTGTGTGGAATAAAAGAATGTTTTTCTTGTAGCACTCTGCTTTAAAGTTTACACAATGATACTTCCAAAATATCTAAAAATGATGTGAAAGAACAGTAACTTTGTCCACATTAAGCCTGTCAGACTGGTTCTATAACTTGTCCAAAGTGAAAGCTTCTCCAGGGATCCCATACCTGTGAATTCTTGTAGGACCCCTGAATGTTTTTTCAGGATACACCCAAATTTCCCATAGGAATTGTGGAAATCATCCCAATCTGGCAAGTAACAACTGCACAGCTGGTGTGGCCATGTCTGTATGGAGCAGCCTAGAGTAGTTAATTCTTTTTTAATGTACAAAAACCCCTATGGCTAGGATTTCTAATTGAGACAAGTAGAAAAAGCAACAGAGATATTTCTGTGAGAATGCATTGCTCAAATTAAATCAAAATCTTTGATTAAAAACAGGGATTTAGTCTTAGAAATTTGTTACAAGAAAAAACAAACCAAAAATAGGAAGAAGTCCTGGCAACTTCAGGTTATTCTATTTTAAAACTTGTTACAACCAGTATATCTTTTTTAGAACAACTTTTAATATTGATTAAAAAAAAAAATGTTCTAATACCAAGTAAAAAGAAAGCTAAAAATTAGCTGGGTTTTGTAAAACAAATTGTCTTCAGATAAATGCATTTCCCTTGTGAAGTTTATAATGTTTAGGTTTAGAATTAGGGCAAAATCTTATTTTGAAATCTCAAAGTCTTAGTGAAGTGGAATTCTTGTTCTCCAAACAGCCCCACATTTTAAAATTAGCCCTGAGGAAAAATATGGAAATATGAACAGTCTTTGGAGAGAAAGATGGGATACAACTCTTTAAGTAACTGTGAGAGAGAGAGAGGTACTTCTCCAGGAAAAAAAAAAGATCATGTGCTTTGCTGTCAGCAATTAAAACCTCTTAACCAAAGGCTTAGGGCTTTTTAAATCTTTATATTGATTTGGGACTTTTATATTTTTTTGGTTTATCTCTGAATGTCTTTCAGAGAAATAATTGTTGCAAATGTTTGACAGAAGTGGCTGTTGCAGAGGTGCATTTGAGACTGTGAGTAGTCTCACTGGCTCAGATAAAATGATGTGTGCTGAAGTGGGTTGTTACATTTGTGAGACAATGAAGGCTCTTTTCCTCATAAATTATGAGTAAGCCAAGCATGAAGTTATATGCCATGGGCATGTCTGCTCCTTAAATACCTTTTTTCCATAGATTCGTATTGGTAAGTTTATAGAACTGAACTGGCAAGTATTTTGGTACTGGTTGAAGGAAAATGGAAAGAAATGGAAAAAAAACCTTAATCTGTTTTCAAACTTTAAATCAAACTTTTTTGAAAATAAATCTTTTAATCTTAGAGAGTTGGTTATGATATTTTTGTAATCGAGGAAGTTGTTTAAAAAGCTTACAATGTTTTTTTTTTTTAAATTAAACTTCAGTTTATGTAGGTAGTTTTAGTGGTTGTTCATTAGTTTTCTTCAATTTTACATCTGAACTGGTAACTGTTACCAAATAAAATGCATTTCCTTACACCTGGAAATAGGACAGGACAGCAGCACACACATTTCCCTTTTTAGGATTACTCTTTCTTTCTAAATATTTACATATGTTGTGCAGAAATTAGGAACTCCCAAGAAAAATAACTTAACTGCCGATACACCATGATATTGGAAGAGCTGGTTAAAATCTCTAGTTTGGTTCAAGGAAAGAGTAGATTTGGAGGGAAAAAGGCAGCATCAGATCTGAGGTGGCTTTAATGCGTAAGATTTGTGATTGGCAGCTATCAATAACGTGAAATGGTTTATGTAGCGATTGCTTTTCCACAGACTCAGCGAATGCGAACCGGGCACGTACCTAGCAGTCGGTATCAGTAAAGCAGACTGAAATCTACTTTGTAGTCCTCCAGTGAGGAGAAAGTCAGAGATCCCCATTTATGTCCACAGCCTCCTGAAACAGAATCAAGAGCCATAATAGGAGCTGTTTTATCAGACCTCCACCTAGAGACCTCTCAATGGCCCGCTCACAAAACTCAAACCTCCCTGATTCTGCTTCAGATTGTTGCTCTGCTGTTGCAGCAAAACTTTACAAGGCAAGGTTTCCTCAAGAACGAAAACAAGGTATTGTTCCCCCTCATTCTTGATGAAACAATGAAATTACTTGAACAGGTTCTTTTACTAGTGAATCTTGAAAAGAGAATTTTACGTTCCTGATCCCAGCACCTTACAGTGCTAATTTCATTTAGGGATGAATGGTTTTGTAGAGATTCATCATTTTTGCTCTTTAGAAAAAAAAAAAAAATCCACACAGAGGAAAATTAAATCTCTAAGGATTTTTCAAGAACAAGATTCCCATTGCACGAAATCTTCATCAGAGTATCTCATTAGGTGGCTCAATCTAATGTGGAACAGTCTTTAACCTTCTGCTGCACAGACTAAGTGATCAACTAGTTGCAGGATTTCAAACGCTTTGCTTAATCGTATCTCATAATGAGTGCTTAACGATGGAAGAGGGAAGGGGAGAAACATTCATATTCTTTCCATTTCCTCTTTGAAATAGTTTTGATTGACCTTTCCTAAACAATTCTCAGATTAGGTTCCTGATAACTTCTAATTAATATTTTTCCACATGATGCTCTTACATACGAAATCTGATGTCTTATTTCTAATACCCTGGAATTATTGTATTCGGTCACAGTTGTTTTATGAACTTCACATCAGCAGTGTATGTGAGGTCTTCTAAAATTTATTTTTGTAAGAGATGCAATATAAGTGTAAAATATTATTGTAGAAAAATGAAGATATACATTGGTGTTAGATGTGCAAGGTGTATTCAAAATATTCTTTGCTATGACAGTAAGATTAATTTTTAACAGATTTTTGCTGAAGAGTATTAAAGGTTATTATGAATGAGTCACACTGCAAAATCCGTAGAGATAAATCTCATGCTGTCTTTCATCATCATTGCATGTTAAGTTTAAAAAAATGCATGTTGGCAAAGCATTTATAATTTATTAGTAGCAACCTCGTTTAATGCACAGTCATAATCATAACTTTGCGTGGAGTTGACATCTAAAAGTAGGTAACTGTAACAGCAAATTTCTTTTTCAAGATTTAAAGGAGACAGAGTTATATCTGGATACAAAATTGGCCTTTTCATCTCAAATTATTTGATGTGAGTGCAAGAGCTCCTGTTATTATCAAGAAGATCTATTATTTCATCTACTCTGAGTTTTAGCTGTTTCTGATGAAAATTTTAAAATATTTTAAAATACGTTATAAATGCATGGTAGTTGAGGACTGAGATGTAATGACATGTCATTTTCCTGGGATACACTCAGCAGCGACATTCAAAAGCCCTCTAAGCTTGAACCTGGGCTTTTGACAAAAAAACCCACTAAACAACAAGATTTAATAAATTTGCAACCGTGAGCTGGAACAAATTGATATTCTTAAAATTTGAATGGAAAAGGACGTAGAAGAACTTTTAGCACATTTAGAAGTTTTAAAGAAATTTCTTTCTACAGTTCAGGCATTAGGAGATTATTGCACATGAGTCCAGAAGCTGGCAAGTTTGATGGTTTTGTGATATTTTTTAATAAATGGTGTTACAAAATGGTACTACTATAATTCTCAGATATAGCGAAGCAACTCTCACTTTTTTTGCAATATTTAGAGAATTCATTAATTGACCAAGACAATAAAAATTCTATATGGAGCTACCAAGTAACCTACTATTGAGATGTTTCTACATGTGCTAGATATATCTTTTAATTTATATTTTTAATTGTAAACTTGACTTCCCAGTTCTTACCTAAATGCAGTTCTGATTTGAGAGTTCAGAGATCCACAGTGCTTACGCTGAAAGGAACATAACTTATTTGGAGCAGTAGCGTCAAACTACTCAAATGATTACTTTTCTATTTCAAAGTTATTACTATTTTAACAGTACTCTTTAGTGTATGTGTCAGGTAGTATCACTATTCGTACCATTCTAGCAGGTGCTCATATTTTTGCATGGTAGGTGCACAATTTAATAGATGGCGGACTGTAGCAGAGTTTAGAAGCAACAAAATGCTTGCTTCAGACTTTGATCAAATAATTTCTTTTCACTGTTGGTCAGTTGTGGGGTTTTTTGGAATTTCTGCAATTTCGATCAAGATGCTTTAGGAGCTGAGTTGAGTCATTTAAACCTTAGACTAAGACAAATGTGAATTACTTCTTTGTACTATATTCTGTATTGCCACTTTTTTTTGAAAGTGTGGAATGAATCTATTAAAAGTCTTGATTGGAGTGTAAAGATGGTGTTCATACAGGCAAGAAAACTTCTCCTTTTCTATATATATATTTTCAGAATTTCAATAACATTTAAAGATATACAACTTTATGAAGTACCTACATACTTATACTCATTTTTATTTCTTATTTTTCTACATATACTGATTTTTGGCCTAAATATTAATTGTTTAGGTGCTTTTTAGTTGTGCTTCTGATTATTATAGCTTCACATATCATGCAGTGATGAGATATGGTTTAATGTCTGTCTTATTAGAAAATCTAACTAGCTTGCCGTTCTGTGTCCAGTTCCATTTTTTTTAGGTAGTATAAACTGACTGGTACACTCTGCTCAATTTGTAAAGTCTGGGGATTAAATGTCTCTGTAATTCTTCTGGGATACACATGCATAAGCCCTTAGTAGGTGTGGTGGACTTGAGCACTGTCAGCAAAGACAGAATCTCCAAATGATATAGTTGCCAAAATTAAATAAACCTCTGAGCATGGAGGAACCTTTTGGTTTTTCTTGCCCTGTTTTGGGGAGGGGGAGGGGATGGACCCCTTTGGAGACCCTTAACTTAACTGTTGGATGCTTTCTCATGGAAAGAGCAATAGATATTCCCTGTAGTAGGGAACTCTTCCTCAAATTTCAAGACACCTATTCAAGCTATGACAGCACTTAAATGTCTTGAAAACAGTTCTGGTAATCTTTTTTAAATACAGACAAAGCACATTTTTGTCTTAACTATATTTTGGGAATGGCTCATTAAATGGAAATGTATACCTATTGAGAGTGTCTGCCAGAAATACTGTCGTGGAAGCATATCCACAAAATCTGCTTCCTGAGGGATAACATTAATACTTGGAATTCTGTTAGGTTTGATTAGACTGGTCACTGTAAACAAATTCAGTTCCAAGTAATCATGAAAATTCCAAGTTTTCAATTAAAGCTGTTTATAATGTGTAGCTAAAGCAGGTCATTTGCAAAATCAAATCACAAGCAACAGGTTAAAAAAAAAAAAGTATTGCTGGCTCTGACTCACAGACAGAATTTCTGCTAAATCTGTGACCTTTGAAGTCCTCAATTACTTACTAGAACCTGAATTTTCACCTCTGAATTTCCGTACTGAGCTTACTCAAGAACTTATAGCAATCCCTCAGCTAAAGGTCACAGTGTTGTGTGGTGTTATCTGGGGTTTTATTATTTCCTCGTAAACTATGACATTTATAAAATGTCAGCGTCTGAGGAAATCAGGCCTGTATGGACATGGAGGAAGAATAAAACCTGCTTACTTTAGCAATTCCATCAGTGATGGTTCAGAGTTATAAATGTAATCACAACAGATAATACCGCATTCTCTATTGTTTACAAGTATTAGTAATTGTCGTCCTGGGTAGGCATGTATGTTAGTACAGTTAGGAATAAAAATTAAGGCATATCATACTTTGTTTAGAGCGATTGTGCCATCTCAGTGACCACAGAAAGCTATTTCTTGTCAAAGCTAACAATAAATTTAATTCATTAATTTTCCTTTTTCTAATCCTAATCTGGGGCGATCCACACTCAGGTAACTCGTTTTGGTACCGGTGTTCAGAGAAAAGTAGATCTTTCCCATACTCAGATAACCCATAGATTATTTTGGGGAAAAAGAAGGGTGATTGTGATGATAGCAAGGTAGCAGGAGGTAGTATGGCAGATAACGAGCAAGGAAGAGCAGAGGAGCGACATCCCTGGCAGAGGCAAACTGCTTTCTCTTACTTCCTGCTGTCATCTTTCTCTTGCTGCTGTCTCCCCCTGCTGCCCTTTCAGGCTTGATTGCCCATTGCCCCAGTGACAATTTATGCTTCTGTGAAGTGAAAGAAAATGCTAGTGCTTTCGAATATACAACTTTATGAAGTACCTACATACTTAAATGTACTGATTTTTATTTCTTATTTTTCTACACATACTGATTTTTGGCCTAAATATTACTTGTTTAGGTGCTTTTTAGTTGTGCTTCTGCCCAGGCATTAGGTGGTAACACACTGTGATCCTAGTGAGGCATTGGGCACTCGAGACCAAACCCACCTGTATAAAGCAATGGAAATCCATTGTCTTCAATTTTATTTATTTGTTTGTTTGTTTGTTTTAGTTTATAACAAGGTTGGGATCAGCTCAGATGGCTAACCTGTAACTGTTTTTCCAACTTTGGCTCAGTTAATTTACACTAATTCTTGATTCTGAGTCCTCTGATAAATACCTACTGAAATCAGAGGGATACAGCAGGGGCAAAGAACATCTCTGATTTTCCTTTTAATTATTAATATCAGTGTTTAGTCACTGCAGTGAGTGACTTTGGGAAAGGAACAGCAGTTGCTGTTATTTCTAGATTCTAGATACTTGCACCTACTGCATACCTGTGGCAAGGCAGGAGGGTAAAAGGTTTCGGTTAGGAACCAGGCGGAGACCTGTGGTCACTGTTGTGACAGTGGTCCAGTTCTCACAAAATGAAAGACAATTAATCAAGGGGTTTATGTCATAGTTATACCTGAAAAAGCCTAGGAGTTGTGATACTTTTTCAAACAAGACTTCTGTTTAATCCACAGTATTCTTTTTGTCACCTAGAATCGAATTCAAGTAACCTCACAATAATAACTAGAAACAATTCAGACCATAGGCTTATCCTCCTATAAGGTTTTTGCTGACTGGTTTGTTACTCAAATTCCAAGGAATTTTTATCATCATGTATGTTTATTATTATATGCAAAATATATGTACAGGTCCCCTGTCCCCCCAATTATCATATTAAGATCATTTCCTGCTTAAAAAACCCCAACAAAACAGAAAACCCACCTCACAGCATATCTATCTGCAGTTAAAATTAAACCCGTGCTTTATACACAGCAACATAACTAATACTTCAGTTATATTAATGCAAATGAACATCTCTGTGGACATTCTTGTCTGTTTAGTTCCAGGTATCTCCACGTTATATGTAATTAAAGTGTTGTTTGACATTAAATAAAAAGGAAAAAATGTATTTTAGCATTTTAGAGTATTCATCAGTTTATACTTAATTGCTTGTCATTGAGACTTTCTGTTAAAGTACAAATAATAAGCATAACTAATAAGCATTATTTATGTGATCAAAATGGAAAAGAATGCTAACTGTAACAAGAGAAGGAAAGGAGCATGAGTAAGTAATCAGTGAAGACAGGGCTGGGAAGGGATGGGATCCATTTCAAAAAAAATCAGAAAATCAGAAATACGAGATATGTTTGTCTACGTTTGGACTTGTTCTCTTGACTCGCTTTATTGCCAGTGGAGAGAAACAGGGACAGTGATTTACCCTTTTTCTAAAATTGATGTCTCAACTAGGATGATATTTTTCTTTTTAAAATTTGTTCCTTTTTCTGTTAACTAGCTGCAGTTGTTAACTTGCATTGAGAAGTGGATACCGGTGTGTGCTTATTATAAAGATACATGAAACAGAGTAAAATAGATTCAGTATCTGTTGCCAGTGAAAGGCAGCTAAATATCCTCCAGGAAGCACAGGCTTCATTTTCTTCACACCTTGCTCATTCAAGAGACTTGTGGCTGCAATTTGGTGACACTTAAATTACATTTTACGGCTTCCATCACATTGGATTTTTATTTTAGGAAGTGAGATTCTGATCTCGTTGTCATCAGTGTAAAATCCATTGCAGTTAATGAGTTGCACAAGGAAATGGTGTATGAGCGGTCAGTATTGGCTATTAAGAATTGGGTCGAGTATCTACCAACGCTGTCTCTCTTACAGTGTCATTGTAATGAGATATTGAGAAAAGCATGGATTTTGCATTGCTAGTGATAAGGATGGTGCAGTTATGCACCTTTCCCTAAATATATATTTTTTGCTGTTCGAATGTACTGGACATACTGGTGTGTTTGAACAGTGTTTCGTGGTTACCGCTAAACGCACTAGTTCTTTTACTTGTTACAGCATTGTCACCTTGTATCCATGAACTGATAAGGCAACTTCATCTTCAGAGGAAGCAGGTCTTGTAAAGAGTAACTTGACTCTTGAAAGGAGCATTGGTTTTCAGCCATTTCCTTACATTGGTAGATGTGTATAGGAGAGGAAATAACTCATTATTTTCAATACAATAACAAGGTTTCAAAATATTTTTCATAACAGAAAAAGTGATCATTAAACATGGTGGAAACGTCAATATTTATTACTAGTATCTATGATCACTCTCAGCCTTTTTTGATTAGTAATCAGGTTGCATTATTCTCGAACTTTTAGTTTACAGACCCTCTCTACATAGGTTATACATGACCTTGGACCTTATAGGATAAAGTGTTGTTTTGTGTTGTGTAATTGATGGCATGCATCAGGTAGTGCTATTTCTGCTCTCTGCTTCAGAACCTTTAAAACTGGAAAATAAAATAATATTCAGAAAGTCATGAGACTTTGAAGACAAAAATGAAAGACACGCTTTATGTCCTGGATATGTCAGGAATCTGAACTTTTTCCTGAATTCAAAGATATAATTTATATCACCAGGTTTAAAGATTCCTGATTTGATTCCATAAATCACACTAAAAAGATTGGCTCACTGAGTCATCCCTTGTCAGATGTCCTTTGAAATGGTTCTGCTGATTTCCCTGGCACCATGGTATTAGGATGAGTTTTAAACAACCCACTTGAAAATAAAAGCAAGTCTGCCTTGAAAGGCAGGTGCTTGGGATCTGTAGGGACTTGTATTCTCCCTAGACTGTGGGATACCTGGCTCAGGTTTTTAGTTATTTGGCTAGCATTGTGGAAGTAAACTGGACAAGTGCTATAATTTCCTATTTTTCCTCCTTCTCAAAGTAGCATATCGTGCGGCTGTTCTCATGCTGTTATTCTCATGGCCTCGCACCTGAAAATTCCAATAGTGTAATGATAGCTCTCATGGGAAGTGATTGCTGGTGGCATGAGGCTCACCCCTTCTTTCCCTTTTTCCTTAACTTCTGTAAGGAAAAAGTAGTGTTTGTAGTGTTTTGTTTCACACTTCAGGACTCAATGATACGTGTGCACAGTTAAACAATGACGAGTGTACAGCAACTGCCCCTTATAAAAGCATCCTCCAATCAATGCTAATAGCATTAAAGCAGGAACTAGTTTTGAGTAGGTCCTGATGAAAACCATATAGCTACTGTAGGAGAAATATTATGGGGCAACCATCTGCTGCACTGGGGAGGATGCACAGAGAGGACACACACTGAGGACCCCATTGCTTTCAACTTCCATTGTGCAACCTAGCCGAATATATATATCCCTAAGTTGTTATTCATCTTGACCCTCCAAATTCCTATTTCTTAAGCGGATCGAGGGGAGGGAATCAGAATCAAATCACATTGTCTCAGACTCTTCCATCATTATTCTATTTAAGTGAAACTTGGATTTTGACTGCATCAGTTTGAGTAGCTGCAAAAACTCTGCAGGCAGGTATTATTAATTCAAAATGTTTGATAAACATTTTCATCCAATAGTATGACTGAGAGAAGTTTGTTTACAAACAACTGATGAACAAAAAGGAGGAAAACAATTTTATTTGCTATAAACTGTAACAAAACAAGAAGAAACGTACATTGTTAACAGCACATGTAAATCTTTTGCTAAGGCTCCTCAGAATTGGGATTTTGAACTGTTGAAATGTTGAACCAGAATTTGAAAGTGTATTAAATAGTTGAGATTCTCCTGAGTTGTTTTTCATACAAACATACTTGTTAGCATGGGGTGTATGTGATGTAAGTTCATAGCATGCTAGTGGCAGTGTTCTTTTTAGCTTCAATAATCAAGGGTATTTAAATAAATTGCATGTCATTATGAAGTCCACTAGAAATAAAGGCTTAGAAAAATAAAACCTTCGTGGCCTCACAAAGACAGAAATGCATTAAGATCAGTTCTGTGCCTCCAGCTGTACAGCCCCTTCATTATGTGGGAAAGAATTTGGTATACCTGCCATCTGTCAGCACTTTTTCATCTGTGTCCCATTCTTGCTCATGCTGCTTCACCTGTGAGCTGAATACTTATAAACACAGTCTTCTAGTGTTACATGACTGTATCCTGCTGCAACAGCAGGAGCTTTTTGAAATCTGTTTGTCCAGCTTCTTAAAAAATGCAAATAATTTTTAGCAGCTCCCACACTGAGGTTTCACTGAAATAATTCACTCTTTCTTTGATTCACCTCAAAGCTGCTGAAATCTGATAAAATAGAGGAAATCATCCCAGATAAACCCAATGTCATAGAAAGACCTGGAAATTACAACAAAATTAGATTGAGGTAATAAGAATGAACTGTTCTGGAGTATAAGCTATTTTATGGGCAGAGCCATTTTCTCAAGACAAGGAACATACCCTATAAAGTATGAAGAATATGAAAGTCACTATCAAGAAAACCAAAGACTTAATGCAGATTCCTTTGTGTGTCTTAGATCAATTATTATCAGAATGTGAGGCACAAAGTCATATACTTGTATAAAGATCTCAGAAATTAATGGGAACCCTGAATCTTTTGATTGAAGAGAATAAATTAACCTGGGGGGGGGAATATTTTAAAAAAAGGTCTACTGAGTGTTTTGTATACTTGTTGTAAGCTGGTTGGTTGGGGTTTTTTTTTAAGAGATCCTAAATAACCTAACTATTTGTAAATGGGTATATTCTAGAAATCGCAGGAAAATAGGGTAGAAAGAGACCTTCAGAGATCATATGGAGAATTCTCATGCCCTAAAGCAGGCTAACACTCCTGGCTGAAGTTTGTCTAATTTGTTCTTAAAGCTCTTCAGTGATGGAAACTTCAAAAGCTTCCTGTGTAAATCTAGTTTAAGGCTTCATGTGTTCATTTCTCCCTTTTATTGTTCTTTCTGATAGAAATGGATGAGAAAAACCTAAGACACATTCTCATTCTTGTGGGTTTTGTTTTCTCATTAGTATTTTTGCTGGTTCCCGTAGCTCTAGTTAAGTGCCCACAGATTTTCCGATGAGAGAAAAATCAAATACCACTTGACTGAATCCAAAAGAGGATGCAACTAAGATGATGAAGCATAGAGTTTGCATAAGCTGAATCTCCATATAGTTAGAAGATCTAGCTAAGATGCAGCTTTATAATGAAAATGGGACTTTGGAAAAGGAAGTAATAATTGGCAGCCACCTGAACACTTTCTGTCAGACTCACTTTCTCCTGTAACATCATAAGCATGATATGATTTAAGAAAATGAAAACTGAAGTTTGGCTTTAGGCATTGTGCAGAAAGAGGACACGTATGAAACGTTTTCTGAATTGATTCTCACTGTTCTATTCTGAACCTTTTGCACAGTCCTAGACTTCCCTCCCACCCTCCCCAAGAGTACCTTAGGAATATTTTTTCATTGGTTTTCATTAAGCAAGGACACAACCATTTATATACCTGTTTACCTCTTGTTTTACAGGATGGGACTTGAATCATCCTGTCTGCCTTAGGTCTACCAAGTACTGTTACCACAAGCTCAGAAGAGATGCAGAGGCAGTCAGTCCAGGTCAAGGTAGTCATGGACTTTAATTATCTTTCTCTCCCCTCTCCTGCCTCATCATTCTTTGTAACTTACCGCAAACCTATGCTTCTGTTCTCTGGGCATAGCCTCTATGACTGCAGCCTTGGATTTATAAAACTGTTTGCAACCTCTTTCTTGCTTATTATATCAATTATTTATTATTATATTATTCGTGTTATTGTTGATATTATTATATAAATTACTGATTTGATTATACAAATTAGTTCAAATATGCGTATTTTTTTCTTTTCCAAACTTCTCTGATAGAGACAAATAGCGTGCTTCTTTGGGACAGAGAAATCCCTGTTGACATCGTTTCACAGCTGTAACCCCATGCTGACGACCTGCATACTTAAGCCTGTAAAGAACAAATAACACCATAACACTGACTACTGTCTCCACAGCAAGGAAAAAGTAAACAGCTGGGGCAAAACTTCAAACCCAGTGAGCTGCAGTGAATTCTATTGAAATTGGTTTAGAACTTGCAATCCTTCTGTCCTTAGATGGTTCAGAGAGGGATGCCTTTGATATATAGTACTGATAAGAGGCTTATTTCATTAAGCTGTAGTGATTCTGGCTTTCATGCATCATTTGACAGAGAAAATGAGAATTTGCAGAAGTAATAGCTAATGTAAAGTATATTAGGTCGCAATGCAGTTAGACAGGTAAGAGATAAAGTTTATGTATTATGTTATAGAGGGGCTTGCACATTTTATTGTATGTGCAAAAAAGAGATCTTTTGGGGTTGTTTGTTGCATAACAAATTTAAAAAATGCTAGGAGTCTTTCTGGAGCAGGCTCTATTCTCTTAACAGAGGTTAGGATTTCAATTTCAAATAAATATTCTTGCACAAGTCATAAAGGTTAAATTGAAATTGGAAGAAGAACAGGAAAGCTGTAAGCATGAGGAAAACAAAATGGTAGTTGACTCAAATAATAGTTTTACTAGTTCCATACCCTATGTAATATCTTCAGACATACACACAGAGACACAGCCTTAATGCTTCAATAACGCTTGTGTGACACTTTCTGGGGGCTCTTTCAAGAGCTTGTCAAACTAGTTCCTGCTTGCTGAAGTTTATACTGAAGAGGAATTTCTTCACCATACGTTTCTGCTTATGAGAGGATGGGAGGAAAGCATTGCAAACATCAAGAGCATGCAATTGCATTTTAATTAATGTCTTTGATATCCGACAAAAGATTGGCAATAGTTAAATAATTTGTTGCACAGTGAGTTGTGAAAGTGACTTGCAGTGACAAAATATATTACAGTCTATTAAAATATCCAAGCTTTTTGGACACATCATGAGCACTGAGGTGATAGATATTTCATTCCTGCTGCGCTTTAATGCATCTGTAACTTGATGGCACTTGTAAGCAGTAATCTGAATTGCCTATCAGAAGAACCGTTTACTATTATTTACAAAAAAGGGAGTAAATAACTTAGGATGTCACTATTTCTGTAAGGAAATAAAGTGACTGTGGCAACTTCTATAATGAGGGAAAGCATAAGCACTATTTTAAATTGTGGTCTTTGCATAGCTGTGCGTAAGAAGTTGTTTTTCATGTTAGCAATATGATTATCTCCCATACTTCAGAAACGAGACACGAATCAAAAAAGGGCTAAAACCTGCATTCTTTCATACCATGCCTTTAGAGGAAATATGGCTTAACAGGATTTCATGAATAGGCTTCAATTATTTTTACTAGGGCTGACAGTTTCCTGGAAACCTTATCCAGTTTCCAAATGTCTTCCAACTGCACCAATAAACAATCAAAACCTTTTAAATTTATTTGAAAATTATTTTTTTCCCCTCTGCAACCCTACAATAGAAGAAAAAAAAGGAGGAAAAACCGTAATTGTGTATATGTATCGTTTCCGTAACTTAGGCGCTCCCCTAGGACGTCTGAAACCCAGGTTCATTTCACTGCTCAATTTGTTTTGAAGGGAAAAGTTCTTCTCTAAGACCATGGAGATAGCACCAAAACAGACAAATTAAGGCACTCTCCTACGTGCACAGGCAAAGTGAATAGCTAGCTTACAAAAAGCATGTGCTGCTTTCATCAAAATTTAGTCAGAAACTTCCAATTGATTCTTATTTTTGCCATATATAAAACAATAGAATATTATTTCCATAAGTTACATCAATCCCAACCATAAAGAATAAACATGTTTATATTAAAATGTTGTCTTAAGTTTTCCAAAGGTTTTGGTCCTTTGTTAGAATGACCTGCTTATCTTTCATCTTAGCACACACAAGTGGTGTTTTGTATCTCAGTGCTCTATCTCCTTTCCTACTACCATAGTATCACAGGTTGACAGAATGGGTAGGGGTTGGAAGGGACCTTTGGAGATCGTCTAGTCCAACCCCCCTGCTAGAGCAGGATCACCTAGAGCAGGTTGCACAGGATCACGTCCAGGTGGGTTTTGAATATCTCCAGAGAAGGAGACTCCACAACCTCTCTGGGCAGCCTGTTCCACTGCTCTGTCACCCTCAAAGTGAAGAAGTTTTTCCTCATGTTGAGATGGAACTTCCCGTGTTCCAGTTTGTGCCTGTTGCCCCTTGTCCTGTTACTGGGCACCAGGGAAAAAAGTCTGGCCCCATCCTCTTGACACCTGCCCTTTAGGTATTAATAAGTATGATGAGATCCCCTTCTCAGTCTTCTCTTCTCCAGGCTAAACAGACCCAGCTCTCTCTGCCTTTCCTCATATGAGAGATGCTTCAGTCCCCTAATCATCTTTGTAGCCCTTCATAGTATGTTGTATTTCAGATAGGAATGCAAAGTCTGAAAATATCTCTTTGCTTTCAAACCAAGGAAGAAATTTGCAAGCGATCACAGAATTTTAGTGTAGGAGCCTTTTGTTTATGCTTCCCTTTTTAGATGACTTGATCATTTGAGGTTAGCAGAGAACGGTGGCCTTTTTTTCCCTTGGAAACTTTTGATCACCAGGGAAATACACAACAAAGTACTGTTCTGAAAACGGGTAAAGTCTATATGCAGTATTAATAAATTTTGCTTTCCACTGCTTTTGCTACTGAGTGTAGCTTGCCTTTTGCTGCCACTTACATGCTACTTCTATGTTATAAAAAAATGACAGTTCAAAACCATGTTTTATTTAATATCATAGACTTACTTGCAGTAGTATTCTGAAGTGCAAAACTGAATTATAAATCCAAGTAAAAATGGTGTAAGAGCTCAGGGTATGGTAGCAAATGAAAGAACATTAGAACTCAGTGCATGTCTAAATGCTTCCTTCTGTACTTGCCTTGAGGAGGTGATTCCCATTAAATAATTCAACTACTTTTTCTTCAGCTACTACATTGTTTGCTGTAGCAGAATCAGTAAGAGAAACAGGGAGAGTATAACTGAAGAATGCAAATAATCCCAGAAGTAATAGGTTATCACCCACGTCATATACTAATTTTAGAACATTACAGATATTATTTCTTTCCTAGTTCAGCTATGTACATCAAATATGTTGTAATAATTTTTTTCCAGAAATTCAAATTTCTGTTATTCACATAATTTCCTAGTAGCCATCATAATCTTGTCTTTAAAACATTACAATGTAATCCAGTACTGTGATGAAAAAGTCTGAGTATTTGACAAGGAAATACCAGTTTAACTTTGTGTTTGAAAGCCCAGTTTTTAATGGTTGAAGTCATCTGATCATTTGCTTTTCTATTTGTTGTCTTCAGGACAAAAGATTTTGTTTTAGGAGACTATGTTGCTATTTGTCTTGACTTCACAGGTTCTTTCTATTTGCTATGGCACTAAAGTGTATCTGTGTTTCTGCATTGTGACTACTTGATACTTGGTTAGCTCCAGAAGCGTAGAACTCAAGACAGTTACAGAGCATAGGAACAACTATGTCATTGAAAAGGCATTGAATCTGATTTCTAGATACAACTAGAGAGATTTCTGCAGTTGTCTTGCATTTGAGAAAACTGTGCATTAAACCCTCTTTATTTGTTCACAAACTATGTGAACTAACTACACTTTTATAAACAAGTTCATGCAATTCCCATGATGTGAATCCGAGTCCGGTCAAGAGGATCCCATTATGCAGATAGTGTGCCAGGAACACACTTTCACTGCAAATACTATGGCTTAAAGAAAGCATATCTTATCCTTCACTTCAAAATCCAGTCTCAGAGGTGACCAAAGAGATGAAAAACGTCATTATTTTAGGCACACTGTACTGTGCACAGCATCGTGATAAAGATTCATTCTATCTAGTGTGGTATCCTTAATGACTAGAAAACTACGCTTTCTGTAAGCTTTATAGAAGTGATCTTGAAAATTTAGTTTCCCAAATCAGCAACTCTGTCCATAGGAGGTAAAACTTAGTATGAATCAAAAATAACCATTACAGCATTTCAATGTGATCAGCTCAGTCATCATAACCCATTGTTGAATATAGAAGACACATAAATATTTCTTGGAACAATTTATGTATAAATTTATTATGAACTGATCTACTTTATCAGTAAATACTCTAAACATCAACAGCAGAACAAGAATGCAATATTAAAGTACTAAAAAAATATGTACTGGAAAGACTACATGATACATTCTAAATGCTCTTAGACTTCATTTTCTCCCAAAAGGCTATTTTTTTTAAAGATTGCTGACAAAGTGATGTTTGTTTAGGTGCCAGTCTAAAATCATAATTTTATTTTTTTCATCTAAAGAGCATTAACATTTTCTTATTTTATTACAGTGGAGTGTTTTAACCCTGATCTGTGCTAGGGAATAATGATTTGGCTGTCACAGCCACTAAGAATGCTAATTCAGATGGTGGAAGCCAGACAGTTTTCCAATAAAACCTGAACTAGAACTACCAGCTAGCTTTATGGAGACTGATAATGCATGGATTTTATGACTACTTTGTAACATGAGCTGGGTATTGGCAGTGATAAAAGTGAAAATACTCATTCCATTATGCCTTCTTGTTATTATTAGTGGTATTATACTACCATCTAGAGGCCCAGATAAGATTAAGCTACTATGAAGGAGTACTGATTAGACCTATTGAAATGTTAGCTCTGCTTTGAACTAGTTACATATAACCACCAGTACAACTTCTAGGGCATTTCCACGAAGCTTCTCCATACAAGTGAAAAATGTTTGCTGTTCTGTGCAACCTGAACATTGGCATGAGTGCCAGAAAAGTGATTCCTCTTTATATTTTTCGTTCGGTCCATTATGATTACCTGGGTTTCAGCGCATGCTTGGACTTTTGAAGTTTTTAGCCTAACGGAGAGTTTAAGAAATCTTAATGCAAAAATCTTGTTTCTTCTTGAAATGTAAAGTTAAAGAAAATCTTCCTTCCCAGAATTTCTTAAACAAATCGACTCATAGAGTATTTTGGTTTTAAGAATCATTGTAAGAAGTTGCTGTTTCAAAGTACCTTTTGAGTACCAAAACTTTGCCCTTTTCCACCCATTTTGCTGAAAGTTGTCAAGACCTGACAATGCAACTGCCTGAGTACTCTATGAAAACTTGCTGAATATCTTCTAGAGGAATCCTTCTTGACTGTCAGGACTGAGAGTAAATGCCTGGGGATGTAGCAGAAAGGTGAAGGGTTTGACAGGAAAGGCATTGATAGGTATTCTCATTCAGGGAAGTAAAGGTGCTTTTTTTATTTTATTTAACCCTGCATTTCATTATGTTCTCTAAAGTCATCTCTAAGAACATTCAAATGAGGTAACATTTTGGTTTCATTTTTTGAAGGTCTGATGAGTGTGCATTGCTCATGCCTGATGCATAAGGGTGACAGTACAAAAATATGGCAGCAACCACAGGAGATGAAGGTAGCACTGTATCCTGCAGAGGGGAGAGCTGATTTGGTGCCTTTCCCAGCCGGAAGGGGTTCCAGGTTACCTCTCCTGTGGTTTGACTCCCTGTGGTGAATCCTTGTAGGAAAGAGCGTGAGACCCACACAGTTACACTCGTGAAGAAACACTCCTGATCCCTGCAGTGAACAAGCCCTTTGAATTACAGCCAGTGACTGCTGAACAGAAACGCTCAAGACTTTCCATATGCATGTCCCCCTGTAGCTACAGAACACGGAGCTCATGTTCTATCAAATAATGATGCTTTATAAATGTCATTTTTAGCTGAATTAAATTATACAAGTTCATGATTAGCCAAGAGAAGGAGGAAGAAAGACTTGAATGTTCTGCAACTTTTACAGGAATCCACATAACACGTTAGGACACGCTGGTCCTGAAGACTAGTTGTTTATGAACTACCCACACATAAACACCCATAATGAAATTTAAGTTAATTTTTGTTGTAATTGATTTAAGTAACTCATTATTTTCAGAACTTTTAATTATAAAATATAAATTAGCTAAACATCTCTAATGTATTAAATTGGTATTCTAATTTATCCTGATTCCTATAAAAATCCAGCAATGTACTAAAATTAATAAAGAAAGCTGATGTAGTTTTGGTTCTTGGCCCAGAATAAATTTAGTTTAAGAATCCAGACACAATTGCAACAAACAAGTGAAAGATAAACATCGTAAAATGAAATTTTAATCTAATGTAGTGTATCTAATTTTGTCAAAGCTACCTTTTTCTGCATTTGTCTTGAAATATGTAACAAAACAATTGTATAGATACGTGAGTATGTAGAGTATAAAATAGCTGTCTAATTAATAATGAGACCACCTCTGGGTGGAGGATCAATGGAGCAAGTATGTTCTGCAAATGGCTCCCATGAAGCTACTGCTAACATCAACTGTTTTAAAATATAATGTCTCTCTCTGCTGATTCCAAATTTTGAAGTTAATTCCTCATACTCCCACTCCTCTGTCGTCATGTCTTGTTATATCCACTAGTAAATTCAGATAATACTTCAGGTGGTTGCACGTAGTGAGGTAATAGCCTTGCAGAGACTGTTCCCTAATGTTAAAATGATATTTTTAAATTCATAAAGAAATCTGTAGTGAAGGCTCTATATGACGTATAGTTTTATAAGAAAACTCTAGCGACAGTTCCACGTATGCAAATATGGGGTTTTTCAATACTCAGAAACTATTGGGAATTGCATTTGACACCTTCTGTTTGGAATATCTGTTGACGACCCAGCAACCTGATGTAAACCTAACCATGGGGAAACAGTTTTAGGTCAAGCAAAGAAATGGAACAAAGACTAGTGCCCACTGCCTGCTTGATCCTAACATTCTCTGTTCGCTAGCTGCCTGAGCCTAAAATATACGGAAAAAATGAAATGTTGCTGTTGTTCTAGACAGCATGTTATTTTCATCGTGGTCACAAGATGGCATCATTACAAAACCCTTCAAGTAAACTAGAAAGACAATTTTGTATGTAGGAAAGTTTTACCTATTTTGCCATTGCTTAGACATGAGAGATTGTTTATAGCTTTAATACAAGCAAATCTGTTAGCCTTTAAATTATTACATGAAATGATGCACTTGTATACATCTTTAAAGTGTCAAATATCTTCTGTGATGTAATGTATAAATAACAATCAATTTGGCCTAATGGCGTGGTTATAGTCTGTAGTCACAATGGGTGCCCCAATGTTTACATACATTTCTTAAGCCGAACTCAGAGAAGGGCCTAAGTGACTATGATGGAACCTATAATATTTCTGTAATCTATGTAAAAGTGTTGCAAGCTTACTGAAGATATTTAGTGCTTTGTCAGAAATCAGGGAAAACTGTGCTCACATTTTTGGATAAGTAGCCAAGGATTTAGGGCGCTTGCCGCTGTTGTTAATGAGTGGGGCAGAATCACTGGATAAGAAGCTATGGTGCAGATGTGAGGGGATTATACGAATGTCTAGAAAATCAGTCTCAGAGACTATCTTGCAGTGATTTCTTATGAAAATGGCATTCTACATTGACCAGGGCTTCACAAGAGACTTGAAGTAATGTACTAAAATAATGAGGTTCTGATTGGTAAAGTGAAAATTATCTGACATAATGAGAAACAAAGGTAGCATATTGGCTGAGCTGACCAGCCATGTGGAAGAGGGTCCCAGCATGGAGCAGGTCACAAGGTGTACCTGTTATTGCAATAGGAGATCATGTACATCAACAATCTAATAGTCCAGAAAAGACAAATGTTTTCCCAGAGTGTACGAACAGGGAGAAAGCCTGGAGGACACATGAAGTAACCCTTCTATTCTGCTTCCCCAGTGCTAGGCTTCACCTGAAGTAATGAGTCCCTTTTGTCCTTTCAGGGAGAGGTCGATCCACTGGAGAGAACTGAAGAAGGGGAATAAGAATGGTTAAAAGTTCAGAAAACATGTCAGAACTGGGGATACAAGTGAAGCCTGAGAAGGGACAAGGTAAAAGTTATCAAATGTGCTTCACAGACAAAAAGAGTGTTTGTTTTCAGTGCTTCAAGAAGTAATGGATTTAAAGTGTAGCGTGGGAATATCAGTTTGGATTTGGGAAACAGGCAGAATAATGAGATATTAAATACATTAGAAAGGTGCAAACAGACATTTGTCAGAAATGACTTGGTTGAAACTGATACTGGTTTGGGGCAGCTTGTGGTCTAGAAATCCTGTTACAGTCTCTCGGTTTTCTATGGATATGTGACACAAGCCACACAACACACTCTCATATTCAAAATGAGCCTTAAAACTTGACATGAAAAAATCTATGACTTTGAGTTCCAGACCTAGGCCTTTGCTAGGTGGAGCAAGAGCTCAAGGTCACATTGTGCTGTGAGGTGGCAAACAGCTTTGAAGTGGGAGAGGGGGGTGTGTGGCTCCAGCATATAGTGTCCCTGTGATAGTCTGTCATAAAGTCTATGGAAACAAACCATCCCATTAAACAACTACCTTGCCCAGCCTCGTAATTATGCAAGTAAATGATTTCTCATGCAAAGGTTTTTTGTGCTCATCTGCTTCCCTTTGTTTTACCCAGATTAAATATATTCTGTTTGCACCTGCCAAAGGACCTAAAACTACGGAGGCTGGCTTCTGTCAGAGCTGCTGCTCCAGTGTTCAGCGTCTTTGCTGGTAAGAAGCAGTGCCATTTTCCTTTCCACTAGAATGGCATTGTCTAAGGGAGGCATAACACCTATTTTTATAGTAATTTTATTTTATTTCTGCAGCAAATAGCTCCTCTGTTGAGTACCTGTTTCTGACCCTAAATTAAAAGTATAGTGTAATACCCAGGGGTGTAGGTATGGGATGATAACTGACAAAAAGTGCCACCAGTAGTTAATTACTTATTACTATAGGAATGCACCATTTGTAGCTGGGTAAAACTGGATTTAGCCATAACAAGGAGAACAAAGAGGAAATATCCAATGTAAACACAACATGCGTAATAAAACCAGGTTTCACGTGGAACTGAGAATGTGGAAATTAGCACTAGTGGATTCTCGGGTAGGGAAGACACTTCCATCAACATCAGGATGTTCTTTCTGGTAGAGAATGTGGGGCGCTGACAATTTGCCATAAACCCTTCTCCTCCTCCACCATCTCCGTGAGAAAATCTGGTGCCACTGACTCATAGAACTCCACCAGAGGGGCATTAAAAAAGGTAAGAATGACATGAGAGAAAGGGGGGGGATACTGGGGACTGTGCGTAGAACTATTTCCCCCCAGCTCCCCCTGCCCTCTCCCTCTCTTTTTGTAATAACTAAATTAAACTAGTAACCGGTTTTCGATTAGACAGTTTTGTTAGACTAACAAAAAGTTTTTGGCTCCACACATGCGCATGTTCCCTTTTTGTCCCATGACAAATTTATATATGCAAGAATTGCACTTTACTTGCATAAAAACAGGGAATTGTGCTGTTTACATGTGAGTAAATATTTAGCATCCCTCCGCTGGACTCTGTCCAGTAGTTCCTTGTCTGTCTTGAACTGGGGAGCCCAGAACTAGACACAGTACTCCAAAAGTGGCCTCACCAGAGCAGAGGGAGAGGATAACGTCCCTCGACCTGCTGGCCACGCTGTTATTAATGCGCCCCAGGATACCATTGGCCTTCTTGGCCACAAGGGCACATTGCTGGCTCATTCTCCTTTAAGACTATTTTTAAATCTGTAGTGCACTTATGTAAAGAAAGACAGAACCTAAAATTCTTCTTCAGTTTTTCACATATTCGTGCTTTAAAAAAAAAAAAGATTTTACAAATGTTCCAGTGGAAAAAAGTAAATACGGTTTCTGTGCAGAAGTAGCATTTTTATGAGATTACCTCAGTCTAGGCAAAATTTAAATCAGAAAAGTATATATACAAATGTTACAGAACACTAGAAAATAAATAGTTTCTATGTCTGTTAAATTGATTCCATATGCTCATTAAATACTTTAAAGTGTTACTAACACACTTCTTCAGTGTTTTCTTTAAAGTGCTTAATTTCCTTCACAGTTTATTAAGCCACTTGCTGTTCAAATTCCCGTGTTCGTTGTAAGAGAAGGTGGTTTTAAAGATACATACCAAGTCATCTATGCAAAATAAAACCTTATTTCGAATTTTGAAATAGCCAAATGTAGATCTTTCCAGCAATACATACCAAGATAAATTTTTTTTTTCTCTCCACCAGCAATTCAACTCAAGCCTCAACAGTAAGCATTTGCATGAGTTTATATATGTAAATGATAGTAGAATTGCCCGGGTTCTCTGGGAGGCCAAATGGTGCTAGTAAAAGGGATTAGAACTAGCTTTCTGGTCCTTAAGAAAGCTTTTTTTCACCTGCAACCCAAGAATATATTAGGAGAGCTTGCTTCAAAGACCAAACCAGCAATATCCCTGCTTCCCTTTGTAGCCACAGAGAGTGAGTGTCAGTGAGATGCCCAAATTATAATCCTCCAAATATTGTGGTACGTCGGTTTGAAATTAAATAGAGGTTTCAAAAAAGAGGGGTGAAATGGCTATGGTTTCATCTTACTAACTCCATGGTCATCCCTGGGAGTTCTTACTGATCAAGCAGGAGGTGGGGACTTCTTGCAATCTAGTCTTCGCAAAAGACTGCTTCCTCTGCTGAGCCAGAACAACTGCAGGGAGATGGCAAAGCACTGAGCACAGCCGCTCTCCAGGAGAGCCTTTGGTTTAGGTGGGTGCCTCTCCTGCTCTTCTCTCCCTTCCTTGCTAGTCCTTTTATGTACATTTAGTCAATCCGACTAAAAGTCAGCTTAACCAAATTGAAACAAAGTAGTCAAAAGATACTGTGATCTGTTTACTAACTGGCAATTTTAAATTAAATTAGCTATCTCATGCTTTCTGGCAGCCTTTAGTTTGCATCTTCAAACACATGTATCATTTTCTCAATGGATTACTTTGAAATTTGCCATTTGTGTGACTGCCTTGAAATGACTGGACCTTAAAACTCATTACTTCAAGAAGCTGGGAAAATATCAAAGCGTTCCTAGAATGTGAGAGGTTTGTTTGTCTTTCTTTGAAATTCTTCCAAATACCTGGGATGAGCTAGGGTAGAATTAGAACCTAGTGAGGTAGATTTTTCACTCATGAGCTGTCGAGTCTGTCTTTTTTAAATAAATAAGAAAAAAGTAACATAAACAGGACTGGCAACGAAAAGTACCATATTAATCTCCTTTCTTTTTTTCTAATTCCATTCCTGTCTTTCTCTACTCTTTTCTATTCTTCCTTTTTATTATTTTAATAAGGCCTAAGAGTGTACATGGCAGCTATTATTCCCACTTCACTACGTGGTTGGTTTTAGAAAAATAATCTTCATGAATTCTAATTGTTTTGGTTTAATAGTATGTGTAATTATTGTGGGTAGGCATTTATTTTCAAAGTATGTTTTTTCTGGGAAGAATTTTAATAGAAAAGGAGATTGTATTTTGAGAGCTTCTTGTAATTTTAAAAGTTGTAAGCAAATAATCTACAATTAATTTTTCAGACATATGTACTGCTTACTTTTCTGCAACGTGAATTCTCTGCTAATCTTGCAATAACTCTATCAAATTTGAAGCAATAAATATTCTAGCTCCCTGTTAGAAAAGTCTTCTTAGAAGTTCCTGTTCTTTCCACAATGGAACCAGGATTATGTCTAATAGAATTGCACTGTTAAAACCAACAGAAGTCAAAAAAGACTTTGACAAAACGCTTTTAGCTTAATCAAGAAAATTGCCATGCAGAAGTACACTTATAACATTGAAAATTACCTTTTGTTGTCACCTTCTTACATAGTACTGCCTACATTCCTTCTTACATTGCTTTATATTTACTTTGGGTTTGGGGTCCTGGATATTTAAAATGTTAATATGTTGAAATGCAAAGTTTCTAAAGAACTAAAAACATGAGAAGGAAGATTGCTAGAGCTAAGCCATTACTTGCTGTGTTCTTAGTATTTTATGTGTGTACGATACATGTGAGCTGCATTAGTTGAACTACTGACCAGTTTATTATAGAACATGCTTATGCTCTTTTTCTCTCAAACCTAGAGCAGTTGGATATTTCCTGAAGGAACTGTGGCCCTTGGAGAGCTCACACTGGGGCAGAATTTTCTGAGCAGGAGGAGTGGCAGGGAGGGATCTCAATCCCCAACCCCCTTCTGCTGCTTGCGGGGCCAGGTAAAGGAGTTAAGTTGAGCCCAGGAAAATACAGGGAGGAGGTATTGTTTTAATTTTTGCCTTTATTTCTCAGTATCCAAATGTATTTTAATTAGCAATAAATCAAATTAATTTTCCCTGAGTCTGTATCGTCCTTGACAGTATCCAGTAAGTGATCTCCTTGTCTTTATCTTGACCTACAAGCTTTTTCATCCTATTTTCTCTCCTTGTCCTGTTGAGGGATGGGGGAAGTGGGTGAGCAGCTGGGTGGGTGTTTGGATGCTGGCCAAGGGTAATCTACCACACGTTTGCATTCAGATTAATCAACATCTAGTTTATCCAGATTAAATTAGAATTGAGCATAAGTTCATTTCTTAGTTTACATTTCTATTGCACGTTCTAAAATTGTTAAATCAAATCTCATTTTATAGATTGTCTCTTCATTGCTACAAGTGACAGTATGCTTTTTCCTTTTCAAATAGAATGGTGAATGTCCTGGTGGGTTTTCCTATATGTTAATTCATAATTCCTCTGGAAAATACTTAGAACAGAACCTCAGTGGCCCGTAAGCTTGTCCTCAGGTTCTCCGTGGGCAGAGAGACAGGATCCCTGACTCTATTTCAGTCCTTCTAAATCTGTCATTTCTTTGTGAAGCAGCAAGAAACTACAGAAGAATCTGTTCCAAAAATACCATGGTTGTATGACTGGGATGAATCTGCACTTCCAAAGATGATGGTAAGAAGTGTTGATTTTTGCTGTTTGATTGTGAGCTACATGCTGCATCTGTCAAGTAGTTTTTTGGTACAAAAAATTTGAAAAACCCTGACTTACTATACTTTCGCAGTTCACTTTGGAATACACATAGAGAACCCTTCAGAGACCAGTTTGTAAAAAGCAGTTTAATACAGTTAACTTGCACTTTTTTCCCCGATAGCATTTTTGGGTGTTACCAGTTTGTGGTGTGATGGATATATGTGATTATCTCCCTCTCCCTGCAGACGGTGGTGCATCTCCAAGGCTTAGCTAAATTTCTGTATCATGTAGCTGAAGGAAACCAGAATCTGAAACTAGCTATTATGGAAACTATAAAAAAAAAAACCCCAAAGGTACAGTATTTTCATTGTCCCAGTATTTATATTTTATCTGTCCTTGCAGTCTGGAAGGACAGGATTCAACTCATTCAACTGAAGCCATTTAAAAATGGATCTGGCTGAAGCCAGTTGTCTTAAGTATTCTTTATAGAGGTAGATGCTGGCAGGGGACATTTCATCTCATGTAAGACACCTATCTTTTGATGGCTAAATTCACCTCTGGAAAAGGTACCTCTCTGTCTGCATTAGCATTTTATATAACCTAGACAACCACTTTCAACTGTGTATCTAACTTTTAAATGGTCAAAGGTACCTGCCATGTGATTTATCACAATAGTCTCCAAGACTGTGAATCCATAATCAGTCATAATCTTTCTTTAGCTTTGGATTATTCAATTACACAATAAGCTTTTGTAAAGATTCCATGAAGTTAAGATATCTTTCTTCTATTTTTATAACCTAGAACGGAATGTTGTAGCAATCGGAATAGCAATTACAATCTTTACTTTAAATGTGTATCTTTTTAGCGTGTTTTAATAAATGTATGCATTTGAAATAGACTATATATTCCACATTCTACCATACCTCTTAGGTGTTCAGTACCCTGCTATTAGTATTGAAGACAACCATATTGAAAGATTGACAGGTATTTTGAAACTATATATAAAAATATTAAAAGATTGATTTTTAATATTGAATTAAATTCATATTTACATTTTACATATATTCCAATATCTAAGTATATATCTGAATAAGTTCTGTTCTATTTGAGAAAATTATTATTTCTAATACTGTATTTATTTTATTTCGTTCTTACTGTATTTATCATGCCATATTTCTCTTAGGGAGAAAAGCCTGAAAATGAAATAATGAATTTTTTTAAAAGATTTTTTTCTTCTATGAAACTTTTTACATTTTATTCTAAAAGGAAACAATGGGATACTTTTAATTAAAAAAAAAAGGAATCTTGAAGAATCAGAAGCCTGCAGATTGCTTTTATCTTCCTGTGTCATTGAAGAAAACAATTACAAATTAGCTGCTCGCTCTGTCCAATTAAAAATTACCTTTTGTGCATCCTCTCAGAGCTGCCAACATGACCAAGAAGAGAAATATTTTCCTGCTTGCCTCCATCTCTTTTGCAGTAACATGTTTCATTTTGTATGTTTTGGATTCTGATCACCTTGCTGTTCTAACTGAAAGTAAAGTTCAAAACAATGATGACATAGAAGAAAAAGGCATACTTTTTAGCAAAAGGGATGATAATCATAATATTTTACATAAAAACATTATTTCAAAATTTAAACGAATCTTATGGAAAGAAAATGGAGAACTACCAGCGGAAAATGAGAAATGTGGGAATAAAACCAGATCCACTTCAATACAGTCATTTAAATTCATTATTAATGAAAAAGAGAAGTGTAAAGATAAAACACCTTTCTTGATATTGCTAATAGCAACGACAGCTGCTGAAATTCAGCACAGAAGAACCATTAGAAAAACTTGGGGAAGTGAATCTGTGGTTCCAGGAGTTGAGGTTGTTCGGTTGTTTATGCTGGGCCTTGAGAGCAAGGGTCCCAGTGAGGTCCTACTGAGAGAAAGCGAGCAATATCATGATATTATTCAACAGGACTTTTTGGACACTTACCATAACTTAACTCTTAAAACTCTGATGGGCATGAAGTGGGTTGCCTCGTATTGCAGTGGTGCAAGCTTTGTTATGAAGACAGACAGTGATGTTTTTGTTAATACAATATACCTAATAGAAAAGCTCCTCAGGCCTCTTTCACCTCCTCCACAAAATTATTTCACAGGCTGTCTTATGAAAGGGCATAAGCCTATTCGGAATAAAAAAAGTAAATGGTACATATCAGAAGAAGAATACCCAGGTGACAAATACCCTCCTTTTTGTTCAGGAACTGGCTATGTCTTTTCTGGTGACCTGGCTTCAAAAATTGTCAGTGCTTCTATAACGACAAAATATATACATTTGGAAGATGTTTATGTAGGTCTCTGTCTTAATGCAAAGGGAATACAGATAGTACCTCCACCTAGTCAGTCATTGTTTAACATATACAAGGTCCCATTTTCTCCTTGTGTGTACAGTAATATAATTACATCTCATCACGTTCAGATACACGAGGACATAATCTATTGGGAAACATTGCAAAAGAACAACCACGGATGTCAGACAGAATAGAAAGGCCCATAGCAAAGAGTCCTTTCTTTCTTTCTTTGACAATGGACAAAACAGCAGATGTTTTCCTAGAAACAGAGCATCTATATAGTGATGACTTTCAAGGTTCTGGGACATCCTGAAGCACTGGTATAGTTTTTGTATTAGGTTGCATTCAAAGGACTTTTCTTCCATAAAGCAGGCTTTTTCTGTTGACTGAATATTGCTTGGTACCTTACTTTTGTTTTGGATGAGGCGCCAATTAATTCCTGAACTGTTTTAAAATATGGCAAGAGATCATATCAATATACTGAAGAAAAAGCAATGAAAATGCGATGAAACTTAATTTTTCATTAACAAGTAATAATAAGTTAATGTGTTGATTTTACATTGCTCAGATGTAATGTACCATTACATTTACTCAGATGGCATTCCAGTGTGACTGAAGAAGAAAGCATACATGATATGCTGGTGAATTAGTGATAGAAATATGGATGGAAACTGCTTTTTTTCAGAAAATCTAATATTAGGATTTGCCAGATCTCTATTAGTGCATGCAGCTGCTATTACTCTGTAGTCATATATACAATGAACGCCTCACACACAAGATACCACTTAGTCATTATTATGGAGATTAATAAACAAGAGGGAAATTAAGTGCTGATAGAATGTTTTCACAGGAATGTATTAAATTCCATTTTGGGTTACTCAGCCATGTACAAAATATCCTCATACCTATGGAAAAAATAAGATGACACTTAATAACCTGGCAAGCTAAAAGTTTCAGTCAAAATATCTATGTAAGTAAATCACTTTCCAGATTTCTCTTCATCCAAGAATATAAATTATCTGCTATTCCTAATAAGAATTAGGAGACCTTTACAGTAATTACTGAGTGGGCCAACTGGCTGGATTAATTGAATAGCTAGAAAAAAGTACCTGTAGCTTTGCAGGAAGCTTATTGGATGCATGTGGAAATCAAAATGTCAATCACACAAATACCAAATACTTCAGCTAGAGCCAAAGTGAGAATATAATACATTTACCCCTACTGTCATTTTATAATCTTACATTATGATGTTTAATAAAGAAACCTAATTGAATTACAGGTCTTCTGTGGGGAAAATAACCCTTTTCTGCATTTGCTCAGAAAAATCCAAAATATACTTCCTTTAGGAAATTCACCTATAGAAGTCAAGGTTATGGACTGAGTTTCCTTTTTTCCCCTCTTGGTAAGGAGGTTATTTCTGGATGTTGTCCACTGAGTCCAAAGATTCGAACCATTTAGAGAGGGTCCAAAGGAGAAAAACACGAATTACCAGGACTCTTGATTGAAATGACCAACACCGACAACCTGAAGAAGCCAGAACTCTTTTGTCTATGCCATCTTCTATTTCAAGGTTATGTTATGCTAATATGCCAGCAATAGCTTAGCTGATCTGCCCTGGGACAGGGGTAGGGATTAGATTGTACTTTTCATCCCTACAACTAGAGAAAGCCCTGAGCAGCCTGGGTGAGCTCACAGCAGCCCCTGCTTTGAGCAGGGGGGTGGGGACCGGAGACCTCCTGAGCTTCCTTTCAAATAGCATTATCCTGTGATTCTGTGATTGTATGACATGATATGGGTATAGGAACTTATCTAAAACATGCCAAGATTCTGAGCGATTGCAGTGGCATTTGGATGAGAACCAAGACACACTTGAGCAACAATAATTCTGAGAAAGGACTTGCTTTGGGATGCTGCCTACTAGAGCTGACAATACTTGCTGATGCAAATTTTCCAATTAAGTCCAAAAAAGAGTGCTTACTTGGAGAAGTTTACTGAGTGTGTCAAATTGATATGTATCTGGCACCAGAAAGAGAGAACAAGCCATTAAATACTGCTTTGTTTCTGCAATATGTCCTAAGCCCTTTCAAAATGTTTTTATCTATCCCCAGAACAATAAAAACTTTAAAAAGTGAGAGATTTGATTCTACATTAGTCATGGTACAAAAGCACTTGAAATTCATGTTTATATTGTTGTGCTTCGGGGAAATCTTTAAATTTTGTTCTGCAAATGAAATCAATGTGGTCTGTGTAAAATGTGATGCTGGTTCTTTAAGGCTGGCTGCAGACACAAGTGAATCTTCTGATTGGGGTGATTTACAAACAGTCATGGCAGGTGGTGGTCCCTGTGGGAGAGGTTTGAGCTGCATAGTCCTCTCTCCTCTGGAAGCACCTTTTTCAAGAAAGTCTTAATGCTGTCAGAATCACTCTTACTGTGGTGGGTGGAAGGATAGTGGAAAACTTTCCTGTATCAGGTTCCTGTATTCAGGTAAGACTAATCTCAGGAAATACAAGCCCTAAAAGATTATTGTCTTCCAGTTCTGATGTTGGCTGATAAAAATGTAATAAGTTTTGCATCCAGAAGTAATTTAAAAGCTATGTCTGAAAAAGCTAACTGATAATTGGATTTTGTTACTGCTATTATGGTTGCTGGCACGTTGTTTACTATTCTGCTTGTCAGTATACAGAACTAAAAGAAGCTGTATTTTGGTGTCTTGATCTTAAGGACTTCTGTGCTTTAGAAGCTGTTGGAGAAGGGTATAAAACTTCAGGCTAACTTTTATCTGATTTAGAACAACTATTTGTGTAGTTCAGTGTATAGAGATATTCCCTTTGGTCATCCGCTATTCAGTGTTTTGTTTTTTAATGGATATATTCATCCAAAGTATAGAAGAAAAAAATACCAGTGCAATCCAATTAAAAAGTAATCTTTTGCTTCAAATATTATATTGATTTGCACTCAATCAGGGTGGTTTTCCAAACATTTACATAACATTTTCAGATGACCAGACAGCTGTTCTTATGCTGCAATGTGTTCCTTTTCCTTCTGGGCATATGAATAACTTATTTGAAGAGGTCAGCCTGAAAACTGAAGTTGCTTGATCCAGAGTAGTATTTTATATGCAAAAAACACTGCAAGAGCATAGCAGAAGTGTAGGAATTGTCCAGTACGCTGAATGCCTCAAAGGCCCATGGATTGCTTGAATTCTTTGGTCAGTGGTTCCATTTAATAAAAAAAGCTTGGTTAGCTTATCATAGTTGATTGGTCTTCAGCTGTATTAACCTCTGATTTTACACAAGTTCCTTAAATTATTTCAGACAATGTTTATTGCCTCTACCATAATATGATGGTGGCTGCACAAACAGTAGCTCTTCAATATGAAGAGGCAATAATGAAATGATACTAGGGGTGGAAGTTGTGGATTATATATAAAACTCATATGTAGCTGCAGTGTTGTTGCTGATAAAGGTTTTAAGTCCAATTTGTAAGTCAAATCTGTAACAAGAGGGAAGGTAAATAAAGCATCTGTGTATGTTTCTAGCTATCATTTGTACCTTGATCTAGTTTTTTTAAAGCTGGTAATGAGGAAGTTCCACATAGTGATCTAAAGACTTTACTCCAGAAACAAGCCCTGTTTCAGTCAAAGTAATTAACATCATGTCTTCCCCATCATGCCAAGCTAAATTAAAAAAATATTTAAAAGCCAGAGGAAACTACACTTATCTTTTGTCTACTGGGGTGTGAACCTTTGCTGCATTTGATGCAGCTGGGCTGCACTGGCCAGCTAATCTGCACAGAGAAATGTAAGTAGCCTATTAGTGGTAATACTTAGCACCTGAGATGAATTTGAGGGACAGGTCCATAGCTTGATAGAGGACCAGGTGGTAAGCAGTTACAAATGCTCTGGATTTTGTATGTCTTCTGGTTTAGAATAGTGCCCCATGTCCTTGGGAGAAGGGGCTGTGACTGGGGCAAGGCAAAAGTAATTAGTAAGCTTTGCTCAAACTGCTTCTGTGACAGTTCTCTTGGGTTAGAATTGGCATCTTACCCACGTGTACAGCATACGATTTTCTTCAAAAGGACTAATGTCTTGCAAGAATTTCCTGGCTCAGCTGTCACCTCCTTGCTGGTATGTAGAAGACCCATCTGGTGACGTAGTTCCTGAGGCCTAAAAATGTTCTTCTACTGAAAAGCTTCTGCACTTGGTAACATCTTCGGTTTTGGTTCTCCATGGCATTATTTTGCTGTAACTATGTTGAGCTCTTTTGCTTGCTTTGTTTCCCCTCATAATTTATACGTGTGTATATTTTTGTGAGGTGTTTTTAACAGACGTTTGTAGCTTACAGACAGATGCTGATGCCTTGTTCTAATAACAAGACCATCTCCAGACCTTCTTATACGAAGCCTCATCCTGCATGTGTGGTTGGAGAACAGGCTGTAAGACAAATAGTGGGGCAGGAGCAGGGAATACCTAATATGAGACTCGCATGGTGGAATGCAGCTTTCTAGCAGCTCTGCATTGTTAGAATTTCAGTGATCGTGCATGCAGGTACTCTGAGAAACCTCAAGTTCCTTAGTAGTGCTGCTTTGACCTCTGCTTAACTAACTGTTGATGCAAACAGAACTTTATAAACTTTATATGCATTAAAACAATTGTACTAAGTTTGGTTTTGCTGAAATGGGGCTTACTCTGCCAGGCAGTAGCGGCTCCAATATGAATTTAGGTACATAACTTATTGACTTGCTGACTAGCATAGTGGGATGTGGGTATATTTTAAATATAAGATGACTTGTAATGTTTATTCCATCCCATCATTGTCAATGGCCTAACTGTAAGAAGCATCTATGAATAATATATTTGGATGCCTCATACAAGCAGACTAGTATAAATACTGAAGCATAAGCAATATGTGTTCTCAATTAAAGCATCTCTCTAGTGACCAACAGTGTGCCCAATAGTTGATGTCCAAAATAGACTCTGAGTTCATGCTGTTGAGTGTGCTGTAGATGAGAAAATCTGAAACTTGAAGCAGCTGATGTAGATCTATGCTTGCTATTTCTTATACAGTGTTGTTGAGAAAATGTGTTAAACCATGCCATGTTTTAAATGAGCGAACAGCTGTGTGGTTGTTTTAGCTGCCTGCCGGGTTAAACCACAACACTTTGTTATATATTGGTTCACATTATACACTGCAATGTAATGAGGTAGTGGAATTTTACTGTGGACTTTGTTCATGCTTAAGTAAAACAAACTAAAGGACAGCCTTGCCCTGGAAATAAGGACTTTGCTTCTCAGAATCTTAGAGCTGTCCATGAAGGATAAAAGATACCCCTGGACAACCAAGATAACACTAGCATCCTAGCCCCTTTAACACATCTTTGAAACCCTCCCAGCGTTGTCTGGTATTACAGATAAGACTGACTCCAGGGACATCTGGATCAATAGACATGCAGCAAGAAACCTGTGGAAATATAGTTACTTTTGCACAAAAGGAAAAGAACAGAAAAAGAAAGCTAGGCTATTGGCAGCAGTATTGAATAATAATCCTAGATTAAGGGAATGAGAGTGTAGAGATATCCAAAGTGGGGCAGAGAAAACTTTAAAAGCAGTGGATCTCAAGGAACCGGAGAGTGCTGTAATTATTGTGGATAACAAAGCCATTGGCAAGGGGAGTGCTTGGTATGATCAAAACCAAAAAGCTAACCAAAAAGCTTCCCAAAAAGGCCTCTGAATCCTGTGGTGCAATCTTTCCCTGTTCTATGCAACAGGGGCAGCTGCATTTCACCTGGGATTGACAGTTAGCAGGAACCTATTGTGCAGTCACTATAGAAGCCTCTGAATACAAAGTATTTTCCCCTTCTTATGAGAATTCAGTCTTAAACCGTTTGATTAATGAAGAAAATTACCCCTAATACATACAGGGAATACTTTTTCTACATTAAATGAGTATACCTATTCATCTGGACTCAAGATTCTTTGCATTTACCTGGGAAAAGATAGAGCTAACATGGACAAAGGTCCTTCAGGGCTTCGCTAGGTCCTCAACTATTGTCCAAAAATTTTAGTAAAAGTTGTACAGGATGTTTGTGTTTAAAAAATGGATCCCTTTTTGACACAATATGTTGATGATTTGTTAGTAGCTATGGAATCTTGTACAGCTGCTACCTGTACCAAGCAACATAATAAGCTGAACCCTTCAACTCTACTCCCTTTACCTGGGGCAGGAACACCACATCATGATTGTGCAGTAATAACCTGTGAAGCTGGAAATCTGCCATTTCTAGGTCCTGATTTTGAACTGTGTAGACAGGTCCTTGTATTATCTGAACAGGAACAAAGTTACAGGTTATTCATTAACTACTGAAGACAAGGTAGCGGAGGCTTCACCACTTAGTCTGAAGCTGAGTGCGCAAGCAGCAGAATTGATTGCGTTAACTACGACTTGCCAGCTGTCCAAAGAAAAGACTATATATACACTGATTCTCTGTTTGCATTTGGAGTCTGCCACACCACTGGACAGTTATGGAAGCAATGACGGTTTATAACTTCTAGTGGGAGTAAATACCGAACTATTAAAAGTTATATAACCACCAAAGAAACTAGCTATCATTCATCAGCCAGTCCATACTGGTGAAAGGACACAAGTTTTACTATGATTAGTAATTGGTAGTATGGGTCTTAGTGATTAGTCAAATCATGGTGTACCTGAATGTTTTAAAGGTATGAGAGCCCTATGTAGAACCATATTTGGGGTGCCCCAATTTTGCTGGGACACCTCATGCATGTGAACAAGTACTTTTTTAATTCTATACTTTGTGTCCTAGCCTCTCACCTTAGTTGGTATGGGCCAGTTGCAAATTTGCATAACAGTATGCAGTCTAGATTTTATAGAATAAATAGAAAACTTTAGTTCATAGACACTTCAAATGCTTGTTTTTAACTTTATGAAGCAGAAATATTTGCCTTTTTAAACTTCTTGGAAGGCTGTGGGAGTTTATGCTTGTGTTGAATTATTATTACTGACAGCATCCTTGCATTAGTAGTATAGACAGTAATGAAGTACATAAAATCATCGTTAATATTTTTGTTTAACTTCAGAAGATGACCATAAGCAAAGTCTTGGTCATCTCTTGTAGCATGATATGAATTAATAACTCTTTTCCTGTCTCCCTGCAATGCTTGTTCTGCATCAAGCACAGGGAACAGTGGCTGAAAATTTGAAGTGCAGCCCTTTAGACATGTATTCAATGTATATCTATTTCAAAGTGGGGTGGGCTGTTTCTAAGATCAAGAATATGCAACAATATTTTATGCAGATTGATATAAATGCATAATTATAAAATAAAGCACTGCCTTGAAAAAGTATCTTTTATAACCTTGTACAACTTGATGTTACTACACGGTGCTGCTTGGTTTTTATTAATTCATTTCCAGATTGTAGTGACTGATTTCCTTCGGATATCAAGTGGAATTCAATGCAGCAAAACCTCATGCATCAGTGCTCCAAAATTACAGAATGTTTGCTGTCAGCCCTAGCTGCCTAGAAATTACAGAATTGTGTGTTACTTCTGGTGCGCTTGAAGTCATTTCGGTTCTTCTCCACTGCTGAAGCCAGAAATGTTTATTCTTTAGCATTTTATTGGTGCTTTGGTAAACAAATATGTATAAGAAATATTCAGTAATATATATAGATACTTCTCTACTTTAAAGTTGTAAAAGTGTAGTTGTAGTAGGAAGCTGTTTGTGAGAAGGGAAATATGTAGGCTGGGAAATACCTGTTCCTGTCAAAGTCAAAATGTCATGAAATCTTCACTAGTTCTACTGCAGGTTTTAATAAACTGTACGCTTTTTACTTTGTATGTGAATTAATGCATGGTCTGGAATTGGAGTGAAATAGTTAAGGAAACACGCTGCATTCCACTGAAACACTTTTTGTCACTTTTTATTGCAGACTAGGTAACACGTTTTCACAGGTAGGTCTTGCTTTGCTGGAGAATTCCCTTGTGAGAATGAAGTAATTATTATCTGCTGTCAATTTTTTCAGTGGGATTGTGAATTGGGGTACCAAATTGCTTGGTATGTGGTAAAGTAGTGTTGGGGAACATGGGCATCTTTGAGTTATTCATAGAAGTGAGTCAGGAGGAAAAAAATACATGCAGTTAAGCACAGATTGAAATCATCCACATTTTTCTTTTTTTTTGATTGAAAGAAACAAATACAGGTTATCTGGCCATCTGACGCTTGACAACTGGTTTAGGATTACATCTCTTGTTTATGTCAGCAATCATAGCTCTAAATTTCTCCATCTACTGAGTGAACTATGACCAGACAAAACTCCTCTGTTCAACAGTCATTTGGACCTACTGATTCTAAACTTCATCATCCTTTCTCCAGCACCGAGCAGAGAGATTACTGTTCTTCAATCTGGTCTGCAGTCCAGCTAGACTTGTATTATGTTTCTAATAATCATGATGAGACATAAGATTGCCTGTAGGATGTCCATTAAAGAATCGCCTTCCTGACCACCAAAGGAATGTGCGTACCATCTCATTCAGTGATAATGTAGAGGTGCTTAGGGTAGTTCTTGAAAAATCTAAATCCCACTAGAATGGGATCTATCTGTGTGTGAAGATATGCCAGAGGAAGCAAAGCTGTTTGGCTTTCAACATGCAAGGCAGTATATTTTGAATAACAGAACTTTGTGGTATACTATTCATGTGTTATTAGAACTTCTATTCATAAGAAGCTGTTGTTAGTTTTTATTACCTTATTTGTCTTCCAGCAGACTTTGAAGAGAACCAAGTATTTTGTTCAGAAAGATTGCCATTCATTCACTTTAGAGACTGCAAGTGTCTCCAGCTGCTTTTGTGTTTGCTTTAGCAAATCTTCTGGGGCTAATGAGCAATTAGAAATCCATTAAGCCTGGAGAAATATCAGGTCACATTACATGCTACTATTCAAGTCTAGCTGAGCAATTCTGCTGAGTTGGGTGGGAAAATGGATACCCCTGACTGCTTGCTTCTGCGGCTTTATAGGCTGTTAAATGCAAGGCATCAAGTCCTACCTATAGATGCTTGTGGCAGAGAGTCCTTCAATCTGTGGTGGGTACTACAGGCAGCGTACAGGGAATGCCTGTGAAGAGCACGTGAATCACACTGAAAGCAGAGTATCTAGCTTGCCAGCTGAAGGGTAGGCGTGTTTCTGGGATCCTGTCTGCCTACTTGAGACTCCGTTAGAAAGGCCCTCAGTATGAAACAAGGGATGGTCCTAATATTTTCGGAGTGAACATTTTTAAGAAACTTGTATTTTTTAAAAAAATATTCAACTGGAACACATCAACTGGAACTTCTCACTGAAGGCATTAAAAATAGGAAGTTATTCACACTGCACATGCAGTCTTTTCTGGGATAACTTCTATGACAGGTCTTGAACAAGATCCTGTACCATGTACTGTTTTTTAAAAAGCTGTCAACTTCAGTCTATGCAGCTGTTTCAATTGTTTCTTTTTTTCCACAGTGCCCAGAGGGAACATTTGAAATACTTTGTCCTTACCTGTGAATAATTTGATAAATGACTCGTGTGTGGAAAAACACTGAACAATAATGGACTCTGTGTGGAATCACTGAAACCCTTCTGAACCATGATGCTACTTTAATATGTCAATGTAAAAAAAATGCTGAGAAACCCTACTTTCCAGTTATCCTTTTTCCCTTTAAAACTGGTATTCCTGGTCTTCTGATGGCTTCAGTCCACTCTGAGACATATGGGTTTTTTATAATTGTGGCTTTAGGATTTCTAACAATATAGAACAGATTAGTTAAGTTTTGGAAGAATTAAGAGGAAGAGAGGGAATAAGAGCAGATTTGCTGTTGTACCTAATATGAATGTGACTTGATTTCAACATCCTTACAATGCTGATAAGCATACTCACATCCATGAGTTGTTCACTGGGCAACTTGGTATTTTATTTTTCAGAAAAAAAAATTGTAGTTCTATCAAATAATATAGAAGAGAGTAGAAATAATTTTGACTGAATTTTTGTACATGTAGGACATCAAGGGAATTCAAAGAATAATCAGTTTTTCCATTGTAGGCTACCTGCTAAATTTCTTGTACCTGTTCTATGGATAATTGTAACAGTAGGGTTTTTACCTTAAGGATGCTCTTTCCCCTTTGTGACAGATGGCAAAGCAAGAATGTGATTTTTGGAAGATCATGTACAGGCATGCTTCATTCTGTAGAAAGCTTGACCAATTGTGGCATTCTCGTAGGTGTAGACCAGAGATTAATAGCTTCAGATGTTTCATACATAAGCAGATGCTTTTTTGTGTACTTAATGCCCAAACGGAGTCTTCAAATCCATGGTGCCTTTACACATAACATGGTATTACATTCATTTTATGAAATGGTTTATAAATGTCTTTAATTTTTCAATGTGATACATAATTTCATATGAAAGTGTATCACATTTGGGTAATCTGAATGACTGGGCATGTACATACTTTGGACAGTTGCGATTCTGGCATATTCATGGAAATGAGAAGGACTTGTGGTATGAATTGTTCCCTAGAGGGATGCTCTCTCTTTTGTACCATAATCTAGTCAGGCTTCTATTGACAAACTCAGTAAGGTTAAAAGGGTTCTATTTCACCTGAGCTACTCTGCAGCTTCACACAGACAGTACCTTCCCAGTTTTTGTGAATGTGGGGGGCTGCCTGTGTGAGATGAAAGGGGCTTTCCTCTAGGTGGGCTCCTCTGAGCTAATCTCTGTGATACACCTCAGATCTCAACCTCTACAGTGTGATGAGGTTGCGTCATTACAATCTGATCTGTGTAAACCCAGAGAACTAACACTCACGTCCTGGAGGCTGAAACAGGACTGAAACTAGCCTGTTTGAATACATAATGGATGACAGGCTGAGACTGAAAATTTTCTCAAAGGCTGCGTTCTTGCCACGCAACGCCTCGTTGGTGCCTTTAGGTATTAATGTATTTTCTACTACAAATTGTGCATGGTCTCTCTACAGGCATCTGATTATCTTTACTGATGTAGGTCAGAAGCTTAGTCACTGACACGCTGTCACTTTAATAAATATGCTTAGAAGCATCTAAGCAAAACACATGATGGAACCTGTCACCACTTAAATCATTTGTTCATATTGGTTAAATAGTAATAGATGTCATAATTCTGTTAAGCTGACAAAGTTCAACTACCATGTTGAACAGGCCACAAGCCTGACAATCCCTTAAATCAGAGCTTCTAGACACCACATTTCTAAATTTGGTCACTTACCAAATAATATAAATAAAATATACCACTCAGTTTTCAGAATGGTTAGTGGAAATAACGTGTATAAAACTGTCTCTTAATTTTGTGATGAGTTACACATCAAAGTTGTGTTTCCTCCCTGGTGTCTTGTCCCACTGTATTGCAGAAGCTGTCTTTTCGGCTGGGTGCAGTATTTGGAACGTAAGCCAATGGATCAGGTCGGATCAAGTATCTATGAAAAGAAATTATAACTCTGATTAAAAAGACTTGGCGTCAGCAAGAATAAAATAAGTGCAATCAGTTGTAATGTTGAAAAGATCAGACTTAGAGACTTATTTTGAAGGTGCTTATTCTAGGTCCTGTTGGGTAACTTGGACACTTGGGTAACACCACTCGCTTTAGGTGCTAATTGTAAAGCTTTTCATGTTTTGTCTGCCTAGATGTCACCTGTATGTCCTAGGCACAGTTAAACCTTACTTTTGAATGACAACTCCTTTGCCAATAACTCTGTATTTCTTTATGCATCTCCTTTATTCATTATGCCTTAAAGAAGGAACAAGCAGTGCACAGAGTAATTTCTGAAAAAATTTTGTGAGAAAACTATGGATAATTCTTGTCACTGTGCTCAATAAATAAAAAGCCTGATGTTGTTAATCTTGGTGTTGGCTGACAGTCTGGAGATGGACCCCTATTCTAAGAACTTCTAGTAGATCTGATTACCTGAGGAAAATGCCTCATGAGTTTGAATCTAAGTTTGAGATGTTTAAAATAACTTTTTTTCTTAGGATAAGGATGGAAAAGCTTCCCATTAATTTCTAAGCGTAAGTTCTGCACTGTTTTGTCAGCTGTCTTGGGTGACAAACTATCTGATCTCAGCTTTTGTGACTGACGGTAGTAGCTTTGTGCAGCTACAGAACTAACATTTCAGTGTTCTGAACTATCGATCAGTGCTTTCCAGCACCACTGTGCTCCTAAAGACGAGACAGACATCTAGATTCAATGCCAGTATCTTAAACTTGTCTGAAGATGTGCAGTAGTGTTGACACCTCTGGAAATTTTACCTCAAATCCTGGTTTTGACTTTTTTTGGTGAAGAAAGAAGAATGAAATGCAGGAAAATGAAATGTGACAGAATCCTCTCTCACGTTCTCAGAAATCTTGGCACCACATGTCTGTCAATCTCCTCATCAGCCAAATGAAAATGCCTAAATATCCAAATAGAGATTGTGTGCATGCTGTGTGGTGCTTATAAAGATTTGCTGTATTACTTTGCAGTGGCCCTGAAGAAAGCTTCTGGTTTTGCAGGCCGTGAACTTCCACCATTCAGTATAACGAGTATGTTCTGCCCCAGCCTTAATTAAAAGACCCTGAAAAATTCTTCAACAGCATGCGAAATGGAAAATCCCGATTCACGTGTTCTGTATGGGTATGAGCAGCCACTGTCATACTTCCTACAGAACTGCTGTATCAGTTTTCAGCTCGCCTAGTAACAGAGCGTTCCTGGCCCCTCAAAGCAGGGGCTTCTGTGAGGCATCGGCTTTATGGTGGCTACCCAAGAGACTCGCCTGATCCCCGTGACTTGGAAATGCCACCTGCCTCTGTTACTTTGTTAATGCTTCTTCTGTCAGGGCTAAAACAGAACAGCAGCATTTTCTTTGGACTTTGTTGCTACAAATAGCCTGAACTTATTTGCATAAGAGTTGACTTAAATAGAGGATTAAAAAATCTACTCGTACGATTCCTATCTGGATTGTATTCTCATGGAATCTATTTGTTTAAAGTCCGACTTACTACCCTCTATTCATAACATCTGGTATTTATTATTTACTCCAGAACAACCTATTTGTTTTGCTGATCCAACCAATGAAACTGAGGAATCGTGGAAGAGTCTGCTCTATTCTGTTCATCAAATCCAAATGAAGCATGTTTAAACACATGAAAAAAATCTTATTTTTCTTGCCTGATTTTTTTTTTTTGAATAAATTTTCTTAGATTTGGGGGGGGGAATTCAAGTGTTTCTATATTTTTTTTTTGAGTAAACTAAAGACTTGTGCCTGAAATACATAATTCACAAGTTCTACATCACAAATAATTCTGTAGTAAGTAAATAATGGCATACCTTAAATAAAAATGAACAAGACTTTTACAGTGATAAACTTTGATAAAATTGTAAGAAGCCCAAATATATGACTAGTGCCTCGAGGGTTTATAACTGGCCTAATGTCACAGCTGCCAAATCTCAGTGGTCACCTTCTGCCCTTAAGCGTGTCTGGAGCAGTACTGCATAAGCAATTCCTATGCGTCATCTTTGGATGTTGCTGCAGATTGATGAGATTTGGAAGTCCCAAATGCAGCTCTTGGAACTGAAACTGCAACTCTGAGTATCATGTTTTTGTAGGGCACCATCAACACTGACCCCAGAAGAAATAAGGAGAGTCTTAATCTCCAGGGAAAAAAAACCAACACCAAAACATGTCAGAGAAACAAAGAACCAGTAGTGGGTTTTGTGGTGGTTGTCGGGGTTTGGGGTTTTTTTTTTTTGAGGGGGAGGTATTTGGTGGGGTTTTTTCCTTTAAATAAGGAGACGGCCAGTGCTAGCAACAGAATGCATTGTACTAATTCTGGAATGAAAGAGAACAGGGAGTGTTAATGCAAGATCCATTTGCAAGTACTAAACTCCAGTATAGAAAAAGAACATCATGCTCTGCTGAGAGTCAAAATGTTAAATGTTTTGGTACAAAAATCTAGTGGCTATAGAATGAAAACTCTGCTCTTCAGTACCAGCTTCTTAAGACCAAATAGGGTAGATGAAATATGGAGTTATTAAGGCAAAGTCTGAACATATTACTTGAAATGTAATTGTTTAGGTGCATGTGAATGTTTAGGGTTCTTTTCCAGCAGAAAGATAATAAAATAAATTCAGGAAGAAAGTACAAACATGAAATTTTGCAGGTCTTGTAATCATTTTGTGTGTGTGCTTTAACTTACACTATATCATTCAGCTCTAATCTTGTATCTGGAGAAGGATTGATCAGGATGTAAGAAAGGGTGTTCTGATGATCATTCATTTCATCTAGAGGACAAAAAAAATATTATATTTACAAACAAATTGTGAAAAGTATAATTTTTGACAAACTAATTTGATAAAAGATCGTTATTGGTTCATAGAACTGTCAGTGTCAGGTGTCAAAGTGATTTCAAGTAAGTTTAGCAACTTCTTTTCAACTGTACTTGAGTTGGAATTATCTGACATAACATCTTTTGAGTTATCTGCCCTTAAAATATCTTTCTGAATGTTCTAAAAATGTTCTTTTGCATTTTTTTTTCAGTCATAGCAATTCTAAATGCAACCCAATTTTAGTGTAACTTACCAATCTGTCATGTAGCTTCTGTTAGTATGTGGGAAGTGGGGACTTCCATCCTCAGCTGGCATTGAGTTCAAGTGCTAAGCAAGGTTAAATGCAGGTGTACGGCATTCACATCCATTTCCAGATTTGGTCAGTATAAACCTTTTTTCCTTTTCCCTATTTATCTTTTAAGCATTTTGCTTTTATCACCTGTGCCAATGGGTTGAGATGTGAATGCTGTATAAATGCAAATTAGAAATTTTTTTTGCATTTTTTGACTATTCTTCTAATGATATGTTGCAAATGAAGGCTGACAAAATCTTTTTTTATTTTTTTTTAAGGTTTTTGCCTAGTCAAGTCTTGCTAAGCTTTTGTAGCTGTTACTGCAGTATCTTTCGTAGAGCTTTCTCTTGGTATGCTTCCTGGGGTGCTGCAGTGACGCTTGCTTTACTTTGATAGGACTAAAAAAGAGATGCATTTCTTCTGTGTTAATTTCTGTCTTCAGTATTTTAGGGAAAATTATTTAAAAGAGAACAGCACCGTTCTAGTTTGAATGTAATTCCTAAATCTTTTGTTAATGAAGTATTCTTGACACACTGTCTGTAGGTTGAAAATTACTGTATTGGGTATTTTCTAGTATGTGTAATCTCACTGCATGCTTGTATCACGTATTTGCACCACCATAAGTACTCCTATCTAGAAACCAGGTAAGCTCACGTAAACTCTTAATATAGATGCAGTTATACAGCTAAAATGGTGGTTTACAATATTTGATGATGTTTGTTTCCTGTTTGTGTTTTTTCCATTGTTTCCTGGAGATGCAGAGAGACAGTACTAAGAAGTACATTTAAGTTCTGTAGGGAGCTGACTGGCTTGATTGATTCCTGCTAGTTTGAAAGAACAGAGAGTTTAAAATTTGGATTCCGTGTATAATATGTAGTGGGATGAGTGGGGAGTGAGCTAGCTCTGAAGGGGGGTAAAAGTCTTCTGAAATTCTTTCTGAATGTGGGGGAGGGTGGAGAGATGGCAGTGGGAATGTGACAACCCAGGTTTGCAGCTGACTGCATGTGTAAAACTGCTTTGTGGTTCTTTGAGGGGTTTTTTAGTTTTTTCCCCACAATGTGGGTGTTCCTGGGGTTGCAAAAGTAGAAGGTTTCTTTATAATGAGGCATAACTGTAAGAAAATAGGGGAAGTGATCATGAACATTTATAAATCAGGTAAAGCATTTACCTAGCAAGATTTTGCTGTTCTCTAGATGGTATATAATCTTCTTAAATTTAAATAACGAAATGAACATTTACTGTTGGCTTTTAACTAGGATTTTAAAAGAAAACCAGGAATACAACAAAGTTTTCTTGTTACTTGTATCAATATGAATCAAATTTACAAAACTTCTTTGTGGTTGATCAAATGTTATTGTGGCCTGTGTCACTCCTGGTAAATATTTAGTCCTGAATCTTTCTGCAGAGACTCATATAGTATCCATAAAGAAAGCAGGAATAGTAATTATCCAGTTGGAGTGTGGGATAAAGAGCTTGTATTTACATATCTAATTTATACAGATTGAGCAAAACTATAGCCACGTATTCTGTAGCAGCCTCCTCTCACAATTAAGTTGATTTTGTATCAATAGCAACAATAAGAACTACTGTTGGGTAGTACAATGCTATTAGTGTCAAAAGATGTTTTGACCCTGCATTAAGAATGTGTGTAGTTAAAATGGACAAATAAATATCCATTCTGTAGGAAATACCACATTTACCTTCAGTTAATGGATATTTTAGGGATAAGTCAAAAATAATTGTGTTGAAAAATGAAGAGTAACACATTTGTAAAACAGTACATTTTGGATTTTTCAAATGAAAATTGAGTATGGGAACTCCAGTGTTGGTGCTTCTGAAGTAGAAAGCACTGAGCTCCATAGTGAACCTACTATGCAGACAAATAAGTTGGGATCTAAAAATTCTTAGTGTTTCTCAGAAAACTAGAACCCACAGTTCTAGGGGTTTCCACACAACATGCTACAGAGCCACGGCCATAGAAAGGCAACCCAGGCAGCTGTGGTGCATATATTAAAAAGGCTGTTACAGAGCTCTTGTCAATGGCTTTAAAACAAACAAAAAAGCAACCCAGCATCATCCTTGCTGGAGAAGGACTTGATGGATAAAAATAGCATCTAAAGACCTAGTGAAATGTGCTTCATTAACATAATTTTTATGTGACACTTTAGCATTAACTTTAAAAATTGTGGGGAAAATGCAATATCCTTCACATATAAACAACTCTCCACCTTGATGTATGAGTGAACTTCACAATGGTTCTGTCTTCATCTGTATTTCAACAAATTTGTGGAAATATGGTGCAGTTGTTCAGTGACAGGGGAATGTTTATATATTCTGCATATACATATCATGTGTGAAATATAAATGTGGCTGACATGCTGCCTTCTGAGCTTTCCATCTGAAAATAGGAATGGGTGATAATAGATGTGATTAAAAACACTCCAGCAAGGTTTTTTCAGTTAAAAAACAGACAAAAAAAACCAACAAAAAAACCCCCAAACCAACAAAACAAAACCATTATCATAAACTTAATATTTTGTTTATGGGACCCTCAGTTCTTAAAAATAAGTTCATCTTACATAATACTGATGTTTTTATTAAATTAAAGTATTATAGTAATCATACCGTATCCTGCTGGAGAAAGGCCCAGATGCTTCATCCTGTTTTTCACAAGTTCAGCAAGCTCTTGTCTTTCTGACCTCCTGTAAAGGTTCATTCGCTGCTGGTTTATCTTCTCGGCCGTTTTACTGGAATGCCTTGGTACTCTTCTGCTCAGCCGCCGGGCCCACTGCATGCTTTTTCGTCGTAACAAGGGATGATCAGACTGATCGCTAGATGTTGAGTTACGATGATTACTGCGATAACTAATCTGTTCTTTGGTGTCTTTAGTGTCTTCCCACTCTTCCACATTGATAGAGATTTGAGACTTGAAAGGAAAATTATGTGAGATTAAGAGCTTTAAAAAATGGAAGCAGAATAAGATGTTCTCTCCTCTTTTCAACAGTGCAGTTGAACAGGTGTTTTGGTTGCAGTGTTGCTGAGGGGATTCAGTTGTTTGTACTTAGCAAATGTGCCTGATTTGGGTGCCCTTTACTAGACTTTGACTTTTTATGTAAATGATATAAATACACTTCTCAAGTGCAAAAGCAGTTAAGCAGTTAGTGCCCGATTCCATTTCGATTCTGAGAAGAACAGCTCTAGCCTTCCAATACTGCCTGAATCTAGGAACCTGTTCTGAATGACTTCTCCACTTTCTTCCAAGTTTGCATATTTTTAGAAATTCAAGTTCTGTAACTGCTTTTTAGATGTATGTTGTGGATTCATCAAGTAATAGTTCAACTTTGGCTGCACCGCTTTAAGTACTCTTTTAAGACTGCAGGTGGAATGTGCCTGTTACCTGCATCTCAAATTCCCAGGCATTTTTGACCTTCCAGTACATACTATCTGGAATGCCTCTGTGGCTGAAAATAGGGATGTGTGCAGTAGCCTTCAGTGTGATTCGGGGCACCTCTTGCAAACAAGGTAATTAATTCCTGCCTTTAAGCATAGTGAAGTTGTTTGTTCACTTGTATAGTAACCAAAAAAAAACAGACTTAAGGGCCAAAATCTGGCCCTCTCTTGCTGTGTTTTCTTCATGCTACCCAAGCATGACCAATAGTATACACATACAGCAGCAGTGAAATAATTCAAGTGGATGGGCTACATATGCAGTTCTAACATATACAAAAAGATCCTAGGGAATATAAGAGGAAACATTTCAAAAGATAACTTCAAAATTGTTTTAATGTCTATTTAAAATGTAACTAATGCTTTTAGCTTCTAGTTTCAAAACTACTTCCTTATAATCCTGAGTTATTGTTGTGATCTTTGAAACATGTCTTTTATTGATACTGAAATAGTGAAGCGTTCCATGATATCAGTGCAGTGATATTGTCAAGTTACTGGTGACAGATTTCAGCGTGTTAAGTGTTTAAAATAAATAAATGAAGTATAAAACAAAGATGACTTAAACTGGAGCTGGCTCAGTTTGTATGACTCCCCAAGAACAGAAAGAGTTCACAATATGCTGGAAGTGATCAGTGAATAAAGCAAATTTAACTGAAGAGCTACTGAGGTCCTAAAGGCCTTTTCCCATTAATATAAAATCTGAAAACAAGATTCTGTTGACCTCATCAGTGTTGAACTTTTAGGAGGCTCTCCACCCCGTCTCACACAGAATCTGCAAGGTACCTGGAGTCCATAAAATAATACTTGATGTAAGCCTGACAGTGTGAGAAAGATGCTAATTTTTCCCTTTTGCACAGACTAGCTTTCATCTGTGTAAAAAATCCCAAATGAACAACAAAATCAAAACCAAGAATTAAAAAGATGCTTATGTTGTAGCACTTCAAGTAAAATCACATTTTTAATATTCTAGACTAGGATCTTGCAATAAGCCTCGTGCAAAGACCCACTAATTCATTGAGGCTCTTCAGTTTAGTCTGCAATAGGAAGGGGGTTTATTTTGAAAAATAACATCATTTTTGAAGTTTTGTTACTGACTCAGCTGATGTTGTTTTGGGTAAGGCATGAGAGAGAATCCTGAATCCCTGTGTACAAGAATGCAATTTTAATTATTTTTTTGTTGTTGTTGCTTGTTATTTTAAATTGACAGTTTGGTTTTGCATGTATTTTACAGTATGGATTAAGGTAAGCAAAGTACATTCTGTATGATAAGATGCTACTTATGGTTGAGAAGGGTCTATTTGGTGTGAACAAATCTGATACTGAGTATAAGGGATGGTCTTGTTTTGCCTTTCTTCCTGTCTGCATTAGTAGCTTTCCTTGTCCAACTCTTGGTAAAACAGCCATCTGGACCTGCTGGCAGTAGTATTGGAAAGGCAGAGACCAATCATCCTAATTATTACAGGAGAGTCAATCACATTTTTTTTGAGCCAGAGATTCACCAGGAGAGGCCAAGTAAAAGAACAAGTCTTTTGCTTCTGTGAAACTGTAAATCCTTAGCTTGAACTTTTGAAACACTGGGATAGGTGAGTTGAAACCATAAATTAAGTTTATTATATATTTACTTAGGTGACTATTCAGTTTTTATGGTGCCTGTTGAGAAAGGTGTGCAGAATGGCCCTTTATGCAGGAGGAAAAAATTAAACTGTTTAAAGACAAAGCAAAACCAAAGAAACTCAAATCCCCTTTCAAAGGCAACACAAAAGCGTGCAGCATAAAAGTCCAGGGCAGAGTACTTCTGTCTGTCCCCCTCTGTTTTAATCAGTCTCAAACTTTCTTTCAAAATACTTTTGTAACTATCATTAATTTATTTTGAGGTTTGGTTGCATTTAATTTCCTTTTTGCATAGCTTACAAACCTGTTGTATGAGAAGCATAACTGATGATATGGTGTCACTATTACTGTATAGGAGTGATTGTTCATCTTATGTTTTATGAAATGTATATGTATTTTTGAGATTCTTTAAAATAGAAACATGGTGTAATTTCTGGAAAATATCAAGGTGCGTGTTAAGTCTTTACATAATCACTGCTACTTGTACTAGGGAAAAAGCTGTATGTCACACATAAAGTGAAGAAATGTGTGCCTTTAAACCTTTTTTAAGTTTCAGGTTTTTGTGGGGGTTTTTTGTTCTGTTTTTTAAAATGCAGGTTCCCATCTCAGGTATCAGACGGTGTGTCCAAATGAGTGTGATTGCTCACTTGTGCTGCTTGTGAACCACAGGGGTTTTTTCCACTCAGGCAAGGTGCTCTAATAGGGTGTTTCACGCCCTTATTTGAATACTAGCTCAGGTTGGCCAACACGTGGCAGGAATGGGAATGTAGTCACAAACACACCAGTGTTCATATTTGAGATGGTCAGGATGGCTGTGAGTATGGTGGCAACAGTACTACAACACCAAACATCAGTTAATTTCTTGGATCTTTGTTCCCTTGCTTTGCTGCTCCCTGGGAGCTAAGTATGTAAAATCAGTTTTAATGTGCAGATTCATCTATCCTATTCTGAAGCAATTTTTATCTAACTGCAAGTTTTATGTTAAAATTACTTTTATTGTTCTGTATACTGATAGTCCTTAATTGCACCTAGGGTTCTAGGAATGCCTTTCTGGTCCATCAGCTGTCTTAAACCATTGTTAAGTACAGCCACATATTCCTTTCATGATAAACTTGGGGATTTTTGTCCATTAGCATTTAAGGTGTTAGGATCAAGGCTTTTGCCAGACTGTAAAGATGATCTGTTATTTACAGAATTAAATAGGGACCAAATTCCACTGGGCTTTTTTGAAAGTCATGGTCTGTCAATTTACAGATGTTAAATAAGAAGTTTGTGTCCAGAACAATGTTGCTTTGAGCTTTATTTGCTCAAAGATGATTCATTGCATAGTTCCATATCCTGCAAGGATTTTACTCCCAGGGTTTAACCTAGTGTACTGTTTCTGGCTGGGACAGAGTTAAATGTCTTCATAGTAGCAAATACAGGGCTGCGTTTTGGATTTGTGCTGAAAACAGTGTTGATGACCCAGGGATGTTTTAGTTGCTGCTGAGCAGTGCTTACACAGAGCCAAGGCCTTTTCTGCTCCTCACACCCCCCCACCAGCGAGGAGGCTGGGGGTGCACAAGGACTTGGGAGAGGACACAGCTGTGACAGCTGACCCCAACTGACCACAGGAATATTCCATACCATATGATGTCATGTTCAGCATATAAACCTGGGAGAAGAAGGAATGGAGGGGGAATGTTTGGAGTGATGGCATTTGTCTTTCCAAGTAACTGTTACACGTGATGGAGCCCTGCTTTCCTGGGGATGGCTGAACACCTGCCTGCTGATGGGAAGTGGGGAATGAATTCCTGGGTTTGCTTTGTTTGTGCGTGGGGCTTTTGCTTTACCTACTAAACTGTCTTTATCTCAAACCCCAAGCTGTCTCACTTTTACTCTTTTGATTCTCTCCTCCATCCCGCCGTGGAGGGGAGTAAGTGAGCGTCTGTGTGGGGCTTACTGCCTACCAAGCTTTAAACCATGACACCCAGAAACACGCAGACAATAAGCAAATACTTACTTGTGAAGCCATTTCTCGTGACTGACAAAGGAAGGGGAAAAAAAAAACAAAAGACAATTTAAACAGAAGTGAAGCTGAAGAAACAAACATGGACTGTTTAACAGAAACCACATAAAATCAGCTACACAGGTAATATGAAGACTTCATATGTCCTTTTTTTTAATGAAATGGAAATCGTTTGAGACATAGGTGCAGGTCATTGAGAGGCAGGCTAGATTTGCTTCTTGGTAACTAAATCACTGAAAACTTGCTTTCTTTTCAAAGGAATTATATTTATCTGTCAGAGTGAAGTGAGGGCTTCTCATTTGCATGTGTCCTGGTTTTGGCTGGGATGGAGTTAATTTTCTTCATATTAGCTAGTACGGGGCTGTATTTTGGATTTGTGCTGAAAACAGTGTTGATGACACAGGGATGTTTTTGTTACTGCTGAGCAGTGCTTACACAGAGCCAAGGCCCTTTCTGCTCCTCACACACCCCCACCAGTGAGGAGGCTGGGGGTGCACAAGGAGTTGGGAGGGGACACAGTTGGGACAGCTGACCCCAACTGACCAAAGGGATATTCCATATTGTATGATGTCATGCTCAGCTTGTAAAGCTGTGGGAAGAAGGAAGTGTGGGGGGGGACACGTTGGGAGTGATGGCGTTTGTCTTTCCAAGTAACCGTTACGCGTGACAGAGCCCTGCTTTCCTGGGGATGGCTGAACACCTGCCTGCCCGTGGGAACTGGTGAACGAATTCCTTGTTTTGCTTTGCTTGTGTGTACAGCTTTTGCTTTACCTATTAAACAATTGTCTTTATCTCAACCGACAAGTTTTCTCACTTTTACGATACAGGTTAATCAATAGCTATCTTATACTAAATCTGGGCCTGGTCTGATCAAGTATTCAAGCACTTGAGCAGCTGCATGTGCACAGGCTCTGGAGGTTCCTAATGTTATAGTAAAATTATGAGTTTAGATTTAAGTGACTGATGGTCCCAAACCTTGTTTTCAGAAAAACATTTGAAAGACCTTTAATTTATCAGTTAAGCTTGCCTCAGAAGACTTACTTGAGTATGTATGCATGCTTTTTGGACCTCAAGTTAAATAGCCAGCCGTGAATGTGAGAATAAAGCATTGCATGAATTTTATCTTACTTATCCTTATTTAATGAATTGTTGAAAGCTATGACAGACTTTTTTTTCATATTAGCAGTGATGCTGCCTATATTCTTCTCCAAGAAATGATTTTGATGGACTACATTAATGCTGCTATATTTAAAAAAAAATCAACTGACATTATTGCAGTGGCACAGTCCACTGGCTAAGCTGTAAAAGCCACCTGTAGAGGTACTGGTGGTCCACAGAGAGAGACACTAGTGAATTTGGTGGAATCTTGCATAGCTTTTTTGTAACCCTTATTTTTAAAATAACTGAATGTTTGAACTTCCTTCAAGATAAATCTTGCAGTTAAGCATTACATGGCTTAATGTTCTATAACACTTTTCTGAAATACAGAAGAGAAAATAGAAATTGTCTGTCTTGGAAATCAGGAAACTGCATTTCAGAAGAAAGGAGAAGGTTGTTCACTGTTGCATTTTAGAACTGCATTTAAGCCATGGTTTAATGAGATGGCAGTACTAATGGTCACATAAACAAATGGCTGTCACACCTGATGCAGGACCTGGTCATACAGCTTGCTGTGGATACTGCCATTAGTCACCATATGCAAGTTCAGACTAGACCTAACTATCCCAGTCTGTCCTATCTGCGCCTGAGCTGCCTTTTATTTTCAGTCAGTCACTTCTCTGTAGGCAAGCACAGGAATGAAAGTCCGTATGTAGACTGGCTCTGGGTAGTCATGAAGTCTGGGGCTGAATGTGACCCCTGAGCTAATGTGACCGTATACATGCATTTGCAGACACGGCATTCAAAATATTCTTTAAATAAGTGGTTCTCATTCTTACAAGGACCAAAGAATGTTGTATACTCTGTAATCAAATCCAAAGAAAAGCATAGTAAACTGACATACCTCGGATGTTGTAAGCTTTTGGGATTCTGTCCTATAGACTCCAATTGGAATGTCTCCTGTAGAAGAACAAAGTTTCTGATATAGTCTGGCATATGTCCTAATCCAGAGATCCTCTTCTGTAATTTTCATCTGAACAAATAATAATAAACAGGAAGGAGGACTTTTAACTCTTGAGGACTTATCACTTGTTCGCTATACTACTTTTGAAAAAAAATTAAAACTAAACACTAGCTGGTAAGGAATGTATTGTAGTAATGCACCTTTGCTCCACAACCAATCTGGAACTTCTATTGAGTTTGTAGACAGTTTTTCTCTCCCTGTTTGGGAGACATTGCAGTGCATATGCTTCAGTCTTATGAAATTACTTGTGTTCTTGTTGTAAAATTAGTTAGAAACTTGGATGGCGTCCTTCATCCAGTGTTCATATTTGACTAAAATATAAAAGAATTAACTAAATATTGGCAGCAGTAAGAAACTAGTGATGAACAGAGTGAAGAACGTGCAAGTATTATGAATGCAGCCAGATAACTGCTTGCTAGACTGCAGGCTGAATATCTGGGGAGAAGGAAGTGGGGGAAAGTAATACGTTAACCCTAAAGGACATAAGAAAGTCTTAATTCTCAAATATTTAATTACTATTGCACTAGCTTTATTTCAAGACATGTGAGCCCCTTTTCAGAGATTCAACTCTGTTACAGTGAATGCAAGAAAGCTTAATGATTGACCAACAAATCCTTCACTGGCTTTTATCTGAATGACTTTTTAAAATTATCATGGATCACTTCCTTTTTGAGAACAATATCCTGCAATTCTTTATGGTTCCCATAGCAACTAGTAAATATCTTCTATTTATCCATTTGCCACCTGGGGTGCAACGGGTGGAGGAGGAAAACCATAAATTGAGTAAAAAAAATTTTTAATGGTTTTATTTTTTGGGGTGTGTGTATATACATATTAAAAATAGATATAAAAAATAAACTATGCATTGGGAAATATTGACATGCATAATAACAAGATGACTTTTGAACTTTGACACCTAAGCTGAAGTCATTTAATACATCCTATCTTTATGTAAAATCCAGTTCTTCCCTATATTGCCATATTGGAAACAGGTGGTGTGATATAGCATTGTGTGTAAGTGCTAGCCAGGCTGTACAATATAGGTAGTGCTTCCTGGTTTTTATATGCTTACTTTTAAAAATTGGTGCTGAATGGCCATTGCTATTTCATATAAAATGCCCTTTTCCTATGTTTTCCTGTCTTTCCTATTTTTCTTTGTGCTTTATAGAATGTGCTGTGTTTTCTTGGGGGGATGGGAGGTGTTTTGCTATGGAAGTAACTGAAAATGGGTATGTTTTCTACCTAATTTTCATGTCTTCTCCCCTGGTGAAAAAGGAAACAGATGGTCTTTCTTAGACTTTCACAAAAGGAAGTGCCACACAAAGAAAGTAGTGGTATTTTGCAGAATCTTCTCTGGTACTCTGTAATAATTTTTTTTTTTTTTAAATAACTTACAGAACAAAGAAACCCAGATCCTGGTGTGGTATCAAGTCCCAGCAGAAGTCTTGTGATAGAAATCATATAATCTTTCACAAATGACTGCAGGATTTTTAACAGGAGAGATGGAAAAGAAAGAAAAAAGCTTTAATGAACAGATGAGCAGGTAACCACTAGCACCATGTGTGAATTTGAAAGAAATTGTACATCTGTGTTTACTATCAATCTCTTTATCTTTTAAGTATCTTAATTGTTGTGGAAATACCTATGCCTTTCTTTGTACTGAATCTACGTTCATAAAATAAGTTTTCTTATTTGGTTCTGCATATGCATGCAATGTACGTACAGGATTCAAAGAGACTAGGGCATAATAAGGCACCATGAAAACGAAGATGAATGTAGATGTAAGATCAATGAAAGTAGGATGTTGGCCTTATTAGGTGTGAAATTATAATAATGAACTCTCTTTTGTTCAAAAGGAACGCTGTCTTACGTTGGATGGGTCTGTGGTACTGAGTAGTAGGTAATACTAAGGTGACGCAGCTATCATTTTAATTCAAACGAGTCATTTGCCTTAGTCAATCCATCTGTTTTTTTGAGGGTTGATCTGCCTTATCTCAGGTCAGGCCTGTTGCTCTGCTAACAGAAGTGTTTTGCTGATTGGTGAAAGAATAGAAACTAGGCTCAACGTAGAAGTGTAGGTTGAGACTGGGAACAGACATTAGATGAGCTAAAATCACAAATATTTCTCATCCTTACGAGTTGGGCTGCTGGAATCAGAGTGCCATGTGGGTGCTCTGATAACTGTGGTAGGACCGTTCACTGCCACCTCTTCTTAGGTGTAGTAGGGCAGCATTCACGGCAGGCTATCAATCCTCCTTGGAACACAACTTGCAATTAGCTCTTTTGGCTTAATGTAAATATGGAGCTAGCAAATCGGTTTTAATAGAGAAATATTTTACAAAGGTGTTATATAAATCCTTTAGAGTTATAGCATCTGAATTTGTTTAAACTCAGAAGCTAGACAGATTTACTTTGATACATAGTGATTCAACTATTTTAATTTTTGTACTGGTAATTTTCCAGTTGTGACAGGGTAAATGCCAATAAGCATCTTCTTGAACAAAATTTTTTGTAACCTTCACTTATTTGTTATCTTGGCTGCATCATTTATGCTATGGAATTATCATTAGACTACCAAGAGTATTCACAAGGATTTGCTAGACCAAGCTTTCATTTTTCAGTCAGAAGATAATTTGAAGGCTTTTCTTTTGGCCTAAAATAGGAAGCACCAGATGAACCCTGCTGTTTCCCATGTCATTTACTCTGCATGGAGAAGAAAAAGATGTCATAGAGAAAAGGATGGGACTATGAAAAAGAACAAAAAGATCTTGCTGTTATAGTATGTGTAACTTGGAATAAAAAAGATAATTCTAGAAAAAGACAGTTCACCAGAGCAGTAGGAGTTCAAAGAAAAAAATGGGTGGAATTTGAGTGAGGAGAAATGGGGGGGTGTGGGGGGGTGTGTGTGTGTTTTAAACCCTTTCTGGTGAATGGTTTTACTCTCTCAAGTCATAGCATGACTGACCATGTCTAGGAGCAAATATAAAATATTGCAGTGCTGGCAGGAGTTGATGATGATGACAGATCTGTTTCTATGGAGGTGTCTTAAAAAATTTTACCATATGTGATGTTGATGTTCTGCAGCATGATTCAAAACATGCTTCATAAGCAAATGTATTTATTTCTAAAACATCTAGACTTGGATAAATGGCTTTACATCTGTTGGCTTATCTGCTTTTGGTACCTCTATATACATGACTGTTTTATATATTAATGACTTTCTGAGAAAAGCTTAGCTCCAGGCATTTTTCTATTTATGTTGAATTCGCATTTGGGTAATTTATTTGGAAGTAGAATTGAGATGAAAGACGACTTTTCATGCACCAAATTACCAAGTAAACTAATTTCCCTGAAAGAGTGCTTAGTGCCTGAATACAAAAGCATCCACAGACTACCTCTAGATACAGGCAAAGTAGATAGCTGCTTAGGTGAGCAGACTGCACGGGCCCATAGAGGTGTTGCTTGCTTATTCTGCGTAGCTAGAGTAGTGCTGGAGTAGTTAGTGCTCGAGGTTGCTTCTTGGGCATCCCAATGTATCAGGGCGTGCAGAAAGGCATTGCCGAGGAGGGAGGACAATAGTCTCCTCTCTTTCCACCCTGAAACCAGCAACTACTACTTTCATTTGTCCTGACCCCATATTTTCTGATATATTGTTTCTTCAACTGAGGCTGTTGCCCTTCCCTTATCCCCACTGACTGTCATGACTTCTTTTTGCATGAGGAGCTCCATCCTGGATTCTTGGGTAACAAGGTTCAGTGTTGCTTTTTCTTCCCTTGCTTTCTCTTTGTAACCACTGCATGTATTTCTTGTTAGGGCCAGAATGGGTTTCTTTAAGACAGATGGCTCATCATCTGGAGGTCTAGTCAATGTGAGTAAGAGGACAGGACACAATGCAGTAATTGAGGCCTCTATCAGCAAATGCAGATGACTGATAAATTACTTGTAAAAGTAATACTGTTGGGTTTTGTGGTTAGAGGCACTACTTTGTGGGAATGGGCACTGCCTTTTTGTTGCAGAGTACAAGTGTTATTGGTCTATATAATCTGTATTTTATGTAAGCCTTATCAAAACTATCCCGCTTATTTGACTGTCGAGACGTTCACAAACAGCATTGTGTTGCTTAACAACAGAATTTGTGCAAGGGCAGGGTAATTTTGAGGTTGATGACTGAGCTGGTACTGTCATGTGGAACACGCTCCATTAGCTTTTGCCTTTGATTGTTCCTGGTACAGACACTCACGTTAACAGCTTACATGTAGGAAAACAGGGTCATCTAACAATTAAGTACATTAAAATAGGTGGTAATAATGCATGTCTGTTAAGATAAGTCACATTATTATTCATAGTACCTGATAAAGCAGCGTATCCAACATACTGATGCTGAAAACCCTGCCAGCAGCGAAGGGCAGTCGAAACATAAATGCCAGATTAGATCCCTTCTCCCGCTCTTTCTGTTAGGGAATTAAAAACCAGAAAATACTTTTAGTTCTGATTTTGGAAGAACTATAACATCATCATCAAATTGATATTACCTTGAAAGAGGTCAAAAGCATAACATCGCTTTACTCCTCTGAGTATAATTTCTTTCTACAAATATGTAGCATCTTCAGTACTTACAGTGTTTCAGGTTGAAAAATTTTGTTTAATGTATATGTTGTTTCAATCACCACATCTCAAATTGCCTGGGCATGTTCTACTAGATAATTTTTAAAATTATTAAGGGATTTCAACTGTGCTTAGAGCAAAGCTCTTGTTATTCCTCCTCCAATTTCTTGGTGCTGACAGTGGACTCCCATTCAGGTCCAGAAAGTCTACTAGGAACATGAAACATGAACAGAATCTGATGCAAAAGGGAAGAAATGGTATTTCAGTGAATGTGAGGATATTCTAAATATCCGATTCACATTCTAAACCCTTTCTTTCAAGAAAGGTTACCTTTTTTTTTTTCTTATTTAAGACAAATGGAGAATGTAAGTTTTAAGTTTAGACCACAGGTGTTTTGGGTTTCATTTTCTCTGTTGTATAAAGGCCATTGCTTTCTCCTCTGTGTTGTTCAGATTTAATTATCTGTAAAATGAGCAAAGTTGCAGCTGCAACAGCAGATGGACTTCTGATTTGCATTATCTTTCTTCTGCAGGCCATTAGGTTGAAAAGTCAATTTTGCATGTGTGTTTCAGTGCTACCTGAAGGCAACTTGCCTGACTTCAGTAGTCTTTCTGAAAATGAGGTGCTTAATGCAGAAATAACAATCAACTGTACATCTGACTGCATTAGATAACTTTTACTCAAGTTTTTAATTGCCTTTCATTTTGCATGAGGGAATTCCAAAACATCAAATGAACTACAGCACCACCTGTGAAGTGCTTCCTGCAAATGTTAAGATGAAATGAGTAGGAAATAGCAACAGCAGGCAACTTCAACAGCAATGAAGAAAATGTTCTTTCTTTAGAATAATTTATTTACCTGTTTTTCAGCATGGCATAGTTTGGATAAGAAGTTAATTAACTGTTCAGCTTCCAACCTATATTCACAACTTTACATTTGTACAATAAATTAATAAAGAGAGGGGAAAAAGTTCTAATATTTCTAATGATTTCCAGAACCTTTGCTGGAAAAATGAAGGAGCCTATGTAAAGCAAGAAAGAGAACTGAGATAAAAATCCTGGTTTCACTGCATTGAAGTACACAGGCTACAGCCCACAGAGTATTGCAGAAGCAACAGTAGACACCACATACTGGGAAAGCTGTTACTATTCTTACCTCTCTGTATCACTAAACTGTATGGATTAAGGGAATATGTTTAAAAAAACCAAAGGTGTCAGTTATAGTACATCAAGGAACTAAGTTAAGTTGGAACAGTCTTGAAGGCACTATCCAGCTGTTGGCACTAGTTGCCCTGAATAAACTGGCAATGCATGATTCCAGGCAGTTCCAGCTTATTCTCCCTGAAGTTACCATCGAGGGAGGGGAGTGCTAACCTGGAGGAGCCACAGGCGCAAACTCTAATGGATAGTGGAGTGGTATAATCCAAACGACGTCTTTCCCACTGCAAACTGCTGCTCCTCTCTTTGTGTAACAACTTTTGTCTAGCTTCCTCACAGTTCTCCATTTTACATGCTTAGCAGAATACCACCTACGTAAGGGTAAGCCTTTGTTCTATTTCAGGCAAAGGTCAACAAATCACAAAAGATCACCCAGATATTTGTATCTTGGGGTCAAAATGTAAGCATGGTAGTCAACTGAGCAGAAGATTGACTTCTAATGCTTATCCTATCTCATCTAGACAGACTGAATTTCTGCAAAATTTGATTCCTGTGTAAGAAACTGGAGCTGGCATGTGAAGATAAGTTTCTGTAAAAAGGCTGTTTTCCATTAAATATATATTAACTATGTGAACATTATACAGTAAATAGTGAAATATCTCAAATTCAGTGAAATATCTGAAATCCCCAAAAATCTAGGGTATTTACTGTACAGCCAGGAAATGGAAATTATATGCTAATTCTGGATAATGAGTTTAACATGACATCAAATTCACTAAAATATGTAAGATATCTGAGGTGAAGAGATAGGGAGGCTACATGAGAGAACCTAGGAATAATATCTAGATTGATAGCAAGGGGAAAAAGAAATGAGTAAAAGAGTAAAAGGTCTCTGTCCTTGAAGATTGGCACAGTGATGATATTTGTCTTATTCTCAAACTCAGAAAATGGTCTCAAAGATCATGAAGGTGATACTGTAAGTTTTGTGGACTGCAGAGGTAGGTAAGTAGGTCAGATCATGAAAGATCTGTGAAAAAGAGGATCGTCTTTGAATTTACCAAGTTAAACAGATGTACAATGTTACTTCGTATGCACCATCTAATGTTTTAGCGATACTGTTTTGGACAAGCAAATTTAATTAAGCTTATCTCCATATAGCCTCCCTGTTCTACAGCTTGAAAATGCCAACACGTACACTAGAACATGAAGGTTTTATCTAGCATTAAGTAGCGTTAGTATCCTTAGGACTGCCCTACAACAGAGAACAACTGCTGTTCTCAAACTGTCACAGTAGTGCAAATACCCCACACAGATACAAGGAAATGTATACGGAATATGTAATTATAGTACTTTAAAGTGAATTGGAATAAAAAATGGATTATAATAAAAGCAGTGTAAGTTTTAAGTGTTTAGTCAATTAAAATATTTTCCACATTAATTGCCTGTAGCAGCCTCTTGGACAACATATTAGCTCTAAATATTCAGTTATCCAAAAATATTTAATTTTCTTTGAGCAAATTCTGTGTTCACCTCTGTCCAGGGGGCTGGTGGATTAATATTATATTGTAAAGTGATGGAACTCAAATCAAACTTTGTTTTTAAATGAGGGTAGAATTTGGAAAAAATAATCTTTTACATTAGCTCTGCAACCATAAAACCATTTCACTGTTTCCACTTGGTTTGAAAGCATTGTTACAAAATCATAAAAAGTATTATAATGATAACATTTAAATTGGGGATGAAGGAGGCAAATCTTACCTTTTCTAATTTGGATAGAGCAAGAGAGTAGCAGTCTTTGGCTCTGAACTGCATGAATCGCATATTGGCTGGGTGAGTTAGTTCTGTGATAATACTTAGGCTTGAGAACAACCTGTATTTTAAAAGAATGTAACAGTTATACCTCTACTTACAACAATTCACAAATGTAAGGCTCTATATAATGCTATATGCTTGTGTCCGTGTTTTTAGTGAAGTGCCTGAAACCTGTGGCGTTTTTTGGCACAATGAAATGCTGGTATAATAGCAGAGGAAACTACAGAACATTGTCTGTAGAATTCACAAAGAACAAACATAGATTCAAAGGTTGAGCTTATAAAATACTTTAATGCTAGAAAGGAACCACTTAATTTAATTGCCAGAGAGTTTATTTAATAATTTCTAAAATGACACAAATCTGTAAGAAACAACAAAAAATGCAAAACTATATACCCTGCACGTAGTATCTAGTTGCATATAAACTACCATTTTATTAGAACCAGCTTATGTACTCTTTCCATTTGATTGTTTTTTTGGTTTGGGGTTTTTTTTTGAGCTCTGTTTGTATGCTGTATGTCCACAGAGTGAGCAACATAGATGAAAATTGACACTGCTTGGGAATTGCTGAGAAACAGTATGCTTATGTGTACTTAGGATCTCACTTTGAAATATTTAAGTATACAAAATATTTATAAGTTAACACTAATTCAGGCTTCCAATAACAAAAAATAGTGAAGAAAGTTTAACTCTGATCTGGCTGAATTATACAGATTTTCAAGAAGCAGACTAAAGAGTCCCTCCCCAGCCCTCAGGGTGCTAAGAACTAGAAAGAAATTTGTAGTTTATGCTATGCAAATACTAAACAGCTTGGAACAGAACTCAGATTGTTATTTGAGTATTTCCTCTCCAGATTAGTGTCAGAAAATGAGATGCACATTTGTAATCTGTTCTGCTGATCCTGAAAGTACATGTGATAATAGATAACTGTAGTACTAATGACATCATTAACGTGGCTTCTGTTTCATTCACATAAAAAAGTGATTTTCTTGAAAGCTGAATTTAGTAAGTTAATGTCAAATGGAATCCAATGTACCTTTTTGCAAGTCTTTAGTCTCTTTCCCTCATTTTCACTGAAATGGCAATTCAAGCAGCAACTAAATGTGGGGAAATGTATGTCAAAACTATCTGCCAGTATGTGTTAATGCCATCTTATTGCAATACAGTTTTCTAGGTCTGTTGATGCTAAAACATAGACTGGTAATGATCACATGACCCCACATGTGTTCTGAACATAAGATAATATGATAGTAGAAATGCTAACGTTAGCAGTTATCATGTCTCTGTGATTAACCAAACATTAAATGTGATCGAATAAAGAAAAATTGACGTGGCAAACAGGGTGAGAATGTGAATCGCTTAACAGTGACTGTGTGCACTGCAGTTTGAAAGGCATTGTGCATGCTCAGGAATTTCTGTACCTTTTCAGGTCTTACAGCCAGACTTTGATACAAACTCTGAGTGACGCAGTATTGTTATAAAAGCCTATTTATGTCCTACTAAAGATTAAGCACTTAGGGAGTGGAGTCTTCATACATAAATACATAACTGCACCCTTGAGATGCAACTGTGGTACATCCTTACTTGTATGCTGTGTGTTATAAAAACCTGTGAAGTGCTTATGAAAATTGAAAAAAAATCCTGATAATATCACACTTGTAGGTATGAACTTGTACTTATAAAGTATCTTAACAAATGTGTTAAAGTTCTGAGGAAGGAGAATAAATTTCCTCTGCATTAATTCTGTATCATGTAGCACAGAATTACTTAAGCTTCTGCTGACTGGAAGTTTTCTTGTATTGCGGTATTAAAGGACAGGCGTTCATCTTTGAAAACTAACAAAATAACATTCAGAACCAAGAGTAACAGGAAATTAAAAGCTGATCTAATGATAACATATACACAACTTACAGGAAAAAATGCAGGTTACTAGATTTCTAGTAAAAATGGGTTTAGTTTATCACCAAGATATGAAAACTGATTTATATTAGGAAATCGGTTTCAAACTTGGTATTGGTAAAAATCATATTTTACTTGTGAGTGCCTTTTAGCGGAATTAGGGGAAACAACTTTCCAGGGTAGTCAGGGCCAGATTGTCTCTTGCCCTGGGTGTAAGGCACGCTACCCGCAAGCTTTCAGCACTGGAGCAGGCTGCTTCTGTGCAAAGATCCCTCTTTTTTATTCCATTCTGGTAAAAAAGTGGATGGGGCAGGGAAAGCCCTAATCAGCCTGATGGAAGACATGGGTTGCTGTTGAACTGGTATTTGGGAATCAGACAAACCAGAGATACATTTAGTTCTTTCCTGAACCAAAAAGGTAAACCAAGAAAACAATGTAATGCCATCACATCATCTCGTTTGCTTTATCTATGAATTGGTGCTAGATACCAGCCAAACTATTGACTTGTTAGGTGTACTGCTGTCAACAGGCTTCTTGCAGTATTTGAAACATAGCCTTCAAGATATTAGCTAATAAAAACTTAAAAACAGGGCTTCCCAAACATCAACATTTAAACCCATTAATTAATAGAAAACAAGAGTAAATATAAAGATATATATCTAGTATAGACCTACTGCCTGAGGAAACACTATTTTTTCTGAGGTGGACTCATAACTGTCAATAGGGACTCAAGTGTTTGGCTTCATGTTTCATATTAAAAAGTTAAAAGCATCTCTAGAGCACAGTGCAAAACTAGTAATTTCTCCTTGTACTTTTATACTATGTTAACTTGGTTCTTTCTCATCCAGAGGAGTAAAGATTTCCTTTTTTAGTCAGTGTGCCATTGGAGTCACGCTTAACTATCATTAATTCAGATAAGCTAGTGTTGTGACACTGTTTTAATTGGTATGGAACAGTTTCCAGCCTTAAAGTTGCTAATAACATTGTCATAAACAATGCATATAAGGTGGGGGACACACACACTCTTCTGGCAAAGCAAGATTATTTATTTATGTAAATCAAGGAATAATGTCAGAACAGGTACATGAGAACTGGCAACCTAGGCCAAACAGCACTGCAGCACACTTACATCGCCTTTTCAAGCCTGTCCACAACCCTTAATGAGGTCAGCTGAGCTGAGTCAATCAAAACAGCAAGGTTTAGATTAGCCTGTATCTTCTGAATGATTTCACTTGGTGAGACTTAAGTGGAATCTTCACTGATGTGGTATTTAATCTCTGAGAAGAGCATATATTAGCAAAACTGCAGTGATTTAAAATCCTTTAACACTGCAGTTTGTGTTAAGTGCTGCTGTACATCCGGCCTCTTCGTCATTAGTTTCTGATATTATTAGCTATTATTAAGTAACAAAAAACCTTTAAACATACTTTTGAAGTTCACTTACAAAACTGTTTATGTTGGTGCATGAGTGTAGTTTATTCTGTAGAACAGGTAAATGCCACTACCTTATGCCTCTTCCCAAAGCTTACGTATTTCTACAACTTTTACATAATATAAAAATGCAGTGAAATTATTGTACATGTTCTAGGGAAAAAATTAGAAGAAAACTTATACAATACACTACTTGTGAAAGTTTACAAAGTTTTCTGATAAAGTGAAGTCTTAAAGATATTTATTCTGATTTCTTTTGATATTTGTAAAAAGTACCATGCAGTTTTAAAATTATACTGAACCAGATATATAGTTGATACATGAATTAAAGCTGCCATCTAGTTGTAAGCATTGTGCAAGACAACTGAATGATTATATAGCAGGTTCTAGTTGGATACCTATGGTATGTAGTGTACTACTATGACGGGTTTTTGTTGCTTTTTTTTAGTATTTTACAAAGTCGAACACAATTACGAAAATCAACTGGTGTTTTATAAGTTTTATTTTTTATTCAACTCTTTTGCTGTTTTATATTTGGGGGTAAAATGTAGTTCTGAAAAATTTGATGTATGTCAAAAACCTCAGTGAGATACCCTAGCACAACGTGGTTAAGAGTAGATTTGAATGATGCACAGATTAAGTTGAATTATAGTTTCTACATTTAGGTGTGATTATGAAACAAACACCTGTGCTAGGTACAAATTCAAAAACTCAAAGTTTGCAAAAGACAGAACTCAAGCTTCTCATGCAATGTAGATTTTTGCTTCTTTTGAGCACGTGCAGAAATGCTAACAGCATTAACTGCATTCTCACACATGGTTGCATTAAAAAATCTCTCTATTGAAATTCTTGTGTTTTAATGAGCTCAGTTTCCTAAAACACTGACAGACTGAAAAAACTTTTTACTATGCACTTCTCTCCAGTCTTATGTGGAAGGCTTGACACAGAAAAGGGCAGCAATATTGAATGATAGGTAATTCTCTAGGGAAGGACTTAATTTTATTATTAGAATGAACAACAGGAAATGCTAGACTTAAGCCCCAAATCAGGGAGGCATACTTGACTGTGTAATGAGTTTTGTGGGGGTTTTTGGCTTGTTTGTTTGTTTTTTCAAATAAGAACTTTTTTCACAGTTTAAAGGGACATGTATCTTTTGGTATCTGTAGAATCAAGATATTTAACACAAAGTGAGGCTTTAATCAGGAGAGATTCTCAAATGAACAAGAAATCTTAGTGTGTTTAGCTCTTCATCACAGCCCTGCCTTCTCAGCCTCTTTACTAGACTAACACTTTTTGACTCTGTATTCAGTTATTCCTTCATGACTCTTAGTATGTTGTTGTCATATGTAATGTTGTATACATGTGCCTACAAACCTAATTTTTGTTCAAAACTAAATGTTCAAAATGTGAACACTTCTACTAACTTCATAGTGATGCATTGCTTACCTTTTTTAGTGTTAGAAGGATCTGCTTTTCACACTGGCTTTAACATTGCTGTGAAAGACTGTTGCACTGAGAAAAAATTTCTTTTCTCAACTACTTTGGTCCTAAGTCTTCAAGAGTACCTTTCTTCTCCTTCCTGCAAACCTGACACGACTTTTAAAATGATAATTCAGTTTTGGGATGCATAGAATTTCATCTGAGATTTCAGGAGAGTACCTCAGGATTGCTAAGCAGGGTGGGAAAAGTTTGCCTATCTAAGACACAAATTCATATAAGGGGAAAACTTAAATAGAAGAAAGAAAAAAATCATTTCTTATCAGAGTACAAAAGGCATTAAGTACTTCACAATTAATGGGGGTGTATAGGTAGACTGCAAAAATGCCTTACCTAAAGAGTGTTTGAACATTTACGATAGTCTTGGCATCTGCCATGTAGTCTTCCTCAGCACTCATTGTACTTTCTTTGTCCACCACCACCATATTAGCTGCAAAGGTGACCCCACATCTTAATAAGTCATCTAGGCTTTTGTGAAGAGAAAGAGGGAGAAAGAAACAAGCAACTTAAATATGGAACACTTAAAAGATTAGGGATGGTTGGAATTTGCAGATCACAGGCTGAGTTGCTGGTTCCCTTCATCTCCATGTGCGTATCATAACTTCCAATATAATCTGTATCAAGTATATCATCTCAATTGATAGAATAGAATCTGAATAATTATTTTCCTTGAAGTCATACAGAATGTACTTCAGTAGGTTGTTAGTCCCTCTCCTTTTGCTAAAATGATATATTTATTTCAACTTTTTAAAATAAGCCTTTAACAGTAACTTGGGAAGACAGTTTGTCCTTACATATTGCAACAACTTGCTTCATTGCAGTTAGTTTTGGCAATAAACAGACCCAAATAAATGCTTTGGGTTGCTCTTTCCCACAATTATATTTCAGTTTCAAAATGCTAATAAATGTTCTATCAGGACATCTAATACATCCCTCTTTTAGGTTAATCTATCAGTTGGAGTGTTCCCATGATGTTTTTAGGAGCAGCTGTAAATCAGTAAAACTCTGCACGCTGCTGAACAATGTTTCCCGTGAAGCCTGACCACAGAAAATACAGACAACTGAGTTACAGTTCTTAGCATGCCTTATAGCTTTGTTTCCAAAAGGAAGCATGTTTCAGTTGTTTTCACAATAATATCTTCCATAGAAACCAAGCACTTTTTGAAAAGTTTAGAAAGGACTTTTCTGTAATGATAAAGACTGCTAGGAACCTAGCAATTTTTAAGTGAAAATAAGAAGAAAGGGTGAATTTCATGATTTCCGGAAGAAATTGGAACACTGAATTTTTGCATCATTCTGTTTCCTTCCAAGGTGAAAAGCTGTTTTGGTATTATAATTGCTTCTCGTTTGGCAATCTATAATATTAACTAAGTTTTAATTGTCCTTATACAGTTTTTCTTTTCAGTAATGATCTCAGGTTCCTAACTTTATGTAACCTATTATATAAATTTTTTTGAAATTTTAGGTAAGGAAAACTCTACGAATTTGTGTAATTTATTTTACATCTTATACATATTCCTTCAAAACAAGTACATAATTATTTTTGAAACTGTGCAATATCACCAGTGGTTGACTATAACAAAAGAACTGCTATATTTTATACGATCTATACTAACAAATTCAGTGCAGAAGCAGAACTCTGGATTTTCTCTGAGTAATTGGTATTTCTGCTTTTTCAGTCTTTCAGTTGATACCCGAAAATAGCAGCATATTCTGAATACCCAGATTATCTGCATTTTAATGTTTGACAAGCTCAACAGCTATTCTTCTTTTAGCAGTTACGTTCTGCTAATCTGTGGAGAATTTAAAAAATACTAATTTGGAAGTATTGTAATTCTAGTTCTCAACTATTTCTAGCTATAGGTTTCTTAATACTGAATAGATTTCTACGCAACTGTGAAACCTGTTCATTTACAGATCTCAAATCATTTATACCTGAAGACAGTAGAACAGATATCTGCTACTCGATGACATATTTTGATGAAGTTCATCCCAGCTATGAATTTTGGTAAAGCTATTTTTCTACAGGCCGTCCACTTTTAACAAAAAGGAGTGGTAAATGAGAGTATTTCCTTTGGTGTTTTTCTCTCTAAGATGGTAACATTTCATGCCAGGTGACCACATGACAAATATGTTTGATACTTAAAGGTAGGAGGTGGCACTTTGGGAATGTGTTCTATACACATTAAATAAGAAAGGAAACTTTGCATATTTTACATTGTAGTTGTTAGCTAAAGATGATCAACGTCTATTAATTGTGCATTATTTTAAAACATGTTTAGGAAAACACAGGGAATAAGTATGAACTAGAACTTTAAAAGTATTATTATTTATGAAAATAGATGTCAAAGAACAAACAAACAAAAAAACCCAACACCCCCCCCCCAAAATACAATTGGTTATCGCACCAGGAATTAAAGTGATTGTATTGTCAGAAAAATACAGAAGTTCATGCTAGTATTACTGTAAACTGTAGAATTCTGTATGATCACTTAGTTTAAAGACAATACACTTTTTTTTGAATGCACACAGTACTAAAAACAACAAACCACCTTTAGGGAGGGATTTGATTTCCTTTTTGAAATAAACTCAGTAAATTTAATTGAAGTTTAATTTTCCATGTTAATAAAAACAGGTTAATATCTTTGGGTTATTACGTACTTTGGATACTTTGAGTCAATTCAATTATTGTCCTGGTACGAATTCTTTTTATAATTGTAGTGGAATTAAGAAAGTAGTAGATATTAACAACCCGAGCCACTTTTTTCGTTTAGAGGAAGAACGGTAGGAAGTGGAAAACATTTCTGTAGATTCTTTGCAAATCCCTCAATGACTGTGGCATCACCAAGGTAAATCTGTAACTGCATCACTATTATAAGTAGTTTTAAAGCCCTTGTTACAATAGGTTAGATGGAGAAACACTGAATCTCCAGAATTCTCATTGTAAAACTGGATTCTGTTAATTTAGGGCAGGAAATAAGTTTTTTTGATTTCTACCTAGGGAAATGAGTATTATGAGCTTGTAACCCCAGCTCAATATTAGTTATGTAGTGAAGCAAGCCGTTTGCTTCTTTAAATTGACACGCTACACATGGGAGTTTACTAAAATGCTAATGAGCCCTTGCTCATATTAATACTGTTGTTTCTGCCTGTTTTTTACATTAAGTCTATGTTGCTAAACCTAGATATGTAAATACGTATTAGCAGAGGTGAAGACAGAAATGTAGGAGTAGGTGATATTTTAAGTAGCAGATGAAGAAGACTGTTGGACACATTCAAGACTGTCTACATTCTGTAGCTATCTTTACAAAACGCTAGTCAGTAAAGCCAAACAAATTATAACTAAGCATAGAATGACACTAGAATCAGGGCTATAATCTGGCAATTTGTAGAAACATAGTAATACATCTAAGTAAGTGTTAATGTTTTTGAAGATATTAACCTGTGTTCCCTGTCATGCTCTTGACTAATGATACCCTTTCTAAGTCAGAAATTTGAAATCCCAAATTATAGCACACAGACACAAACCATGCATGCAAAAAGATCATCTTCAAATACAACACACAAACATGCAATGACAATACACACAACAAACCACTGAGCACTACAATGTTAAGTTTTCTAACAGTTATTTCACCTACTTGTCGATAGAGCCCACCATGTAGTAAACCATTGGAAACCAACAGATTGCATCCAGAAAATGCATATCTGGCCTAAGCAGCAGATGGGATTACAAAATGAAACACAATATCACAACAGCAGCATCTCTTCTAAAATATTTCAATAAACTGGTAGCTTTTAAAAAAAAAAAAAACAACTTTTTAAGACTTTTGCAGTATAATATCACTTTAGACAGGAAATAGGTTTGCAGAAAGCTGTGAATAAACAGTTTGCTGTGATCATAAGGAATGATCAGAATTAACATGCTTATATTAATAAATGCACCTCTTAAATCAGAAATTTTATGGCACAGTACAATTCCAAATACAAGAATGAATGACTGATGTCAAAGACACGCTATCAAGTTACACTCCAATGCATACTTAAAATAAGCAGTGAGAATTTTTAATTAAAATGTGAAGAGGAAACCACATCATCAGTTGGTTTTTGTGCCAACAGCTCCATTCAAGTCAATGAGACAATCTTAGATAAAACCGTATTTTTAAATGGAATGTGCAAACTTAGATACTGTATTTTATTGCATTGTTTCTTTAATCATATATTTTACTGTGTTGTTTCCTACATACCAAGAAACATCAGAAATCTTAAAACACATGTGTAGATATCAGAATAAGCATACTGTAATAAATTGCCTTGATAAAGAGAGGAAATAGGAATATAACAACAAGGCATAGAAATGTTCATTGAAGGTGGCCGAATTCCTAGGTCCAATGAAGTAAATTACAAAATTCTAATTGACTTGAATGGCAGCCTGAATTCCACCTCATGCATGTATGAAAAGCATGCTGGCTTTTCAGCTAGCTTCTGTAGTCCCATCAATGTTGGCCTTTCAGAGCAGCAACAGCAAATGCTGTGTAGAAAGATACAACACTAAGGGTATTAGTTTAATTAGCAACCATAGCTTTTACTTTATGCTAGTAAAAAGTACTTTTAGCTATAAAATGTCACAACAGCACTAAAGTGTGTAAACTCAGGCACTATGCTGGAAAAGAGAAGAAGCACTAGAGGGCACTGTATGATCACATCTTTAATCTTAAGAAAGTTGCAAATCAGAAGTTCTTTAGCCTAATTTAAGCTTTTACCAATTTGTGTAATTCACTTTATGCCATAATATGTACATAAAACAGCTTCTGTTTTGCAAACACAGGTGTATATGGCTTCACTAAAGAGCTCTCTGAAGCAAAAGTGGGATGCTTCACAGCAGGCCTTTGAATAATAAGTCACTTAAACTAGAACATATATATGAAAAGGGAAGTGTCACCCTGGAATCAGAACCTATAAGACATTGCTGCTGCTGTCATTTCTTTGAGTCATAGCTTGATCTAATTTTCTGTATACAGCTAACCTCTGTTTTTGTGTCTTCTAAATTGTGATTTTAAGTACTTGAGCAGTATCAAAGTTTTGAGGGGGGAAAAAAGTAAGTCTCATTCATTGTCAGATTACAAATGAATCAGTCTTGCCAGAGAAGAATTTGTCTGAAATTTTAAACAGCTAATGCAAGAAAGGCTAAGAATTCCAGTGATCTCCAGACAGATATGGTAGTAAAAAGAATATTGCAGGCTTTAGTTTTCTTCTATGATTTTATATAATTGTAGACAAAGGGTGGGTGGGTGTCCTATTGGCTTAAAGAACTGTTTTATCATAGAGTCTAAAATTATTAAAAATGTGCCTAATTGGCCTAGGCCACTAAGTGCCTTGTGTTAAGTAGGTTTGTGTTGTCTGAAGTGCTGTCATGTTGCTGTGAAACTGTTACACAGCTTGCTTTTTACAGTGTTTATGAAGATATCTAATTTTAGCAGTACTATTCACGTTATTTTGGGTATTTTTAAGAAATACTTAGCTAAAACATTGCCCATGAAGAATAAGGACATTTAAATTCACTATGGTCATTTACAGTAATTAAAAAGTCAATTTCGTATATGACAGTGAACGTAGGGTATTACTTCTATCACTAACTTTTCTTGAAGATAAATGTGCCATAATGTTTTTGATTTTAAGTTGGCCATGTGAAGAATGATCATCTATTGAAGTAATGGTAAAATAAGTTTAAAACTTCTCACACAATACATAAATAAATAAATAAAATCTACTTACGGGTTATCCAGGAGTAATACAATGGGATTTAGTTCTTTCTTTGGTCGGTAATAAGCTCTGAGTGGAACAATAAAGTTATATAAGCCATTTCCAGCAGTTTCCGCTGCAACTATAATCAATTTATTTTTGAATCCATAGGCTTTGGCATCTTCATAGTAGTTATGCTGGCATCCCTAAAATCAAAATAAGAAACAAGTTCAGTGGATATGAATAAAGAAATTTAGCTGCAACGTTAAAGGGTTTTACCATTAGAAACAGAAAATTGTATCCGATGACCTGATATAGACCTGATTAGATATAAACAAATGATTGGCGATGAAAAGGATGAGAAGACATGTTAAAGCTCAGTAAGTGCTGAACAAACCTCATCTCTAAGCAGAAAGCAGAATTTAAGTGTGTTCAGATGCAAGAGACAAATGAGACTGCAGATTTATCCAGTAACAGAAAGTGCCTTTACCTTATCTAGTCGTAGACAACAGAAGGGTACTTTTTCATGCAGAAGATGGCAAAATGTGGGAGAGCTTCCAATATATGGAGAGTAAGGAGGATAGCCTTTGGCATACCTATGAGAATAGAACAAACATTTTTCGGTATAGCAAATTACAGAAACACAGTTAACTATACAACTATTTTATGGGATGTTTATACCTATGTCTATGTTTTGCAGCTATCTGTAGACCAGCAGAGTCAAGTACAGGAAATGAACTATGTTTAACAAGGATCAAAGGCATATATTTTGTAGCTTTGACCAATTTGATACAATTTAATGAAAGCTGTTATGTTTTTGTGGACTAAAGGAATTTCACTCGGATTTTGGTGGGGTTTTTTTTGTTTGTTTGGTTTGGTTTGGTTTTTGGGGGGGTTTTTTGTATAGGCATATTTGGAAATGGGCTGATGTAGATGTATCACAATGTGCTGTCCTAGTGTTGTGAACGCAGGTACTGGAAACTTCTAAGGAACGAAAAAAAGTAAGGAAAGAAAAAAGAAATAATTGTGGTACTTCTGCTCTCCCTTCTCCATTTTTCTTTCAAACACTTATCAACAATAAGTGAGGTCAATACCTTCTTGCTTTGATAACATACTTTCAACATTGGAATGAATTTTAAATGGCAAATCCTCTTGATGATGATATGAAATTTCTAACTGGCCTTAGTTTTCAATAAGAGGCCTTTTTAAATCCTGGTATTTCAGTCTGTAGATTTAAGATGATTTGTTCTATTACATTTTTTTCATTGGAGCTTTATGATCTTCCCTGGGGCTTCTCATGCTCATCGCTGTTGGAGATGGAAAACTGTGCTAGGTAAGCCACTGGCTTAATTGCGTATTTCAGTTTTAACATCCCTGTCAGTAATCCCAATAAACATAATTGCTTATCTGCATGGCAGTTATAGGATTGAATGTTCTGTTTTTATCTGAGTAATGCACCATTACTTTCAGTAACATGCTAACAAGCATTTTAAATTAGATGTAATAATTTTGTCTCATACTGCTTTGTCATTCCTACATTTTGAAGTCAGACACCTAGCCCCAGCGTTTAACAAGCCTGTTGAATGATCTGATTATCACTGCATTCTCAAGACATAAGTACTTATCTGTTTACAAATTAGCTGTCTTTATAACTATATAATGTAAGAAAAAGGGTCATAAAAATGCTATTAAAAAAATTGCAATACACAACTAGATCTTTATAATTGAGTATAGAAAATTTCTAGCAAATGGAGGAGTTAATATGTTGGGGTTTTTATTTCAAAATAGGCATAACGGCATCCTGCTAACAGACAATAGCATTTCATAAAAGAGAATAATTCCATAATTGGCCTTTATGGGTCATGCTTGCTACAACTGCTTGGATTGATCTGCATGTCAAAAAATTATCTGTGCATAATAGGAGCTTTTCAAATTATGTTGCTTATTTTATATTTAATATACATACTCTAAGCCCGCAGAGACTTCCTCATCTGATGGGGTAGTTTCATCTTCTGACTGGTCACTTAGCAGGTCACACGTCTGAAGCGAGGAGGAGTCTGCAACCTCCAAAACAGGAGCTATACTGGGCCGCCTGCCCTCTTTACCTCCCTCAGAAGGAAGAGCTAGCGTAGGTCCCCTGGATGTTCGGCATCCTGTGTCTTGTAAATCAATAGCCACTGTCCCTGAAGTAGCATTGAAAGCATTTTCTCATTGTGATTGTCAAAACATTTGATGAGATTCCCATGGTTAGTGGGGATTAACTGACTACACAGCCAAAGACTGAAAGGAATACTGTATCAATTGTGTTTATTAGATTAAAATATAACAAATATTTAAACTGTACCTGAGGAAGCCTTTTCCTGCAAATAGCACTTTTTTCTGACCATTAATATATATTTTCTTGTTAACTACCGTTTTAAAATCATACCTTATATAATTAACCCATATTTATATGCATCAACAACCTGTAGGTTTTTATTAAGCAAGTGCCGTTTTTAGTTAAGAAGCTTATGAAAACTTATTACAAATGACCAGTTATGAATGACAAAGAAATTAGCCACGTGATTTTTCTCACTTGTTTTGCTATGCATACATTTTATTATTACTTTTTTATACAACAGTCTTAAGCAGTTTAATTCCATATTGTCATGTAAAGGAAAAACATAACCAAATTCCGTTTGTTTTTTGTTGGTGGTGGGTTTTTTTTTAAATACGAGGGCAAGTGTTTAATATTTTTTCTTTCCATATACTGTTATAATTTCTTAAAATTTTAGAAATACACTGTTAAAAGCTTTAAAATGTACTATTTATTGAATAAGAATATGTTGTGAGGCTTTTTTTTTTTACTTACCCATGCTGGCTATTATACTGTGTACAGGTAATCTAGAAGCTCCATGATAAGATAACTTTGATTCATGGTTTTTTCTATGCTTTTCGTGCTTCTTAAAAGCAGAATTCTCTTCTTTGGTGATATTTATATAAAAGCATATATCTGTAGAACTCATGATATATCGAGGACCTGGATTCAGCAAAATGTTTTTGTTATCTTCCTTTCTAACACCAATCAGACAGACTCCAAACCTTAATTAGAAAAGGAAAGGCATGGTTCATTTTGCATAGTCCTGTATATACCAGAATTTCCATTGTCAACAATGAACCTCCAGTATATATATTTGCAGATTATGAACATTTGCAGATTTTTGGATTAAAAATATGTTTGAAAAATGTTCTCTCTTAAACAGGCCACTTCTGATCAAGCAGTTTTTATGAGCTCATGAATCCCTGTGCATTTGAATCCAGAATTTTTCTTAATCCCCATAATATTCTTCTATTGCTGTTCCAGTTCATTTTTTCTATCAGATGAATAGTCTCTTCTGGGAAAATATTAGTAGAAGAATGGATATATAATATAAAAAATTATTCATCATGTTAAATTGTTCTATTATTAATATGTAATGGAAACCATTTTCAGAATTCATTTTTGAGATTCACTCCTAGAAATGTATTTGATTAGTGATAGAAAATAAGGAATTAAAGCAAAAAAAAAAATCTTTCTCTCACTTATTAAGTATGAGAATAAACTCAGTGTTCAGGGTTTGATATATGTTCATTTTGTCAAATATATACAAATATATATGATTTGTGTTCAGTTTGTACGTTCACCTCACAGAGCAGCACTAAGTGATGCATGATCTGGAACCTAAAGAAGATATGTTAGCATCTAGCAGAAAAAATATGGGTTTATTCTGAACAGTCACCAGAATATAGCATAAACCACCTTTAAATTGAACATTTTGCATAATGTGAACACACTACAAAAGAAGCCAGATTTCCAGCAGACTCCTATATAAATAAATAAAGTACATTAACACCCTCCCACCCGCCCTTTTCTAGATTTTTTTGGACATGGAAAGGGACTGGTGTTCTCATATAACCTCTCTAAGGTACAATTTTTTTCTGGTTGTCAGGCTTATCCTATATATACTTTATAGTCTATTCTCTTAGCCTAAGCTGGCCTGTACAGAACCAACATGAGCTTTTCCCTGACCAGCTGTAACTTACAGAAAAATATCCATGAAATATATCAGTGGCCAGATATTTAAACCCAGAAACAGAGTATTGTGTAATACTGCATCTTTGAATGCAGAGCTATGTTGCAGGCAAGACAAATTATTTCTTTGAACTTTTAATTGTTGATAAGAAAATGAACATACTTTTTATGTGCATGGAAAGAAGCATATGTGAAGCTTTTCCCCTCATACTCAGCAAAAAAAGTACTTTCTTCCAGGTTAATATGATACACTTCATTACCAGAGCATCTGCCATACATTTTCTGCCATTGTTCTGGTGATTGCTGACTCTCCCTGAAACATGTACAGATAAGAAGAATAATTTAAAACAATGTAAAATTCTTATTAGTCAGAACAGTATTTCATGGCAGTAGAAACTACAAATGTCTATTAAAAAGGTCCCATAGGCTAATCTGAAAGAAATATTTGAGATCAAAGCTTGGTAATACTGTAAGTGCAGAGATTATTTTAATGAATTAGAGAGCGTTTTCTGCTAAGTAATAGGCATGTAAGATTACGTATTTTAATATCAGGAGAGATATGGCTGAATTACTTTAAATTCACACCACAGTAAGTAGATTCATTGCAATTTAAAAATGACAGGTGAAACCAAGAGCATGCTCATTCTAGTCATAAAGACAGTCTCTTCAGATACTGCATGGCAGATTGTCTGGTTCCCGTTTGAAGTAGGTAAAGAATCATTAAAAACAACTTATGTAGGAAAGACCCATTTGGCTTCGGTCACTGTATCTGTAAGAGAAATTTTTTTTTTTCTGCATTTGCTTATTAGTTATCTTCAGCATTTACCCTATGGACATTTTTAGTTACTGTGCCTTGTATATGATGACAAGTATATACATTCTTTTCCCTAGTGCAAGAAAATAAATTACTACTTTAACCATATGAAGCATATCCTCCTTTACTATATGCAGCTAATGGTCTTTATCCAAATGGACTGTTAGTGGAAAGGTTCCAAGCCTCACCTAACACCAAAACTCGCAGACTTGGGGCTTCTGTGAACTTCTTTATAAAGTTTCATATGGAAACAAGGTTCTGTCTGCGTGAGTTTTACTGGATATAATAGATACATATATATGCGCAGATAGGACATAGAATTGATTAATATGCTTTGTGTTTTGCCACTTGGAGCTAAGATCTCAAGGTATTGGGATATGCTCCTTTGTGCTCATTTATACATTTTCAGTATCTTAACACACTTTCTGTTTTTCTTAAATTTACCATTCTTCTCCACCCTCAGTGTAGAAACATTTTGTTTCAAGATGGAAATAAGTAAACCATTTTTATGGCAACAGCATTAACAAACAGTGCACTAGGTGTAGAATAGCAGAACTAGAAATGTAATTACAGAAAAAAATTTTTTCCACGTTTCACTTTTCCCCCTAAATAAAATGTTCACCTGTTTAAAGTCTGCTTGGTTCCAGTTAGTTGTCTAAAAGCTTCCCATGGGGCTGTTCTGTAAAGATCACATTAAGGTCAAGTCAGAAAGGCTATTTTCTTCCAATATTTTGTATCATAATATGAACTCTAATAACATGTTATTACTAGATTAGATACCATTTAAAGATAAATGTTAAGATTAATAATTAAGATCAGTAATAAGATTATAAATAAGATTCAAGTTAGAATTTCAGTGTCTTACAGACTGAGGTTTTGAATTACATAAACAGCTGGGAAGACCACGGGATTTTTACATCTAGATTTTTAATCTGCAAAGTAGCATTAAAGACCAAAGCCAGTTCACATAAACAGCAGCAAACTTCCCCTTAATTTTAATAGCAAGTTGATCTGGCCACAGTTGCTTCGAAAATGAACATTTTCCCCAGTTTCCTCACATATTAATACCAGAAAATAAGGTGGGTTTAATTTACGTACATGTGTTTGGTTTTGTTTACTGTTTATTGTATTATCATTTTAATTAGGATAATAGAGAATAATAATTTTTCCTATGTTCTGCTGCTAAGTAGTGCCTTCGATTTCTAGTAATTTCCCAGTGTACTTATCTTAATGATTATTAGAAATGAGCTTGTATTATTGACGGTGTCACACTGTTTCTTAATAAATATAGGAAACAGATTTCCTGTGGAATAGGTAGCACTTCATTTTTAAGAGTACAACAAACAGTTGGGAGAGTGTTTTATCTATGAACTGTCAATAAACTGTTTAATTCCATTAAAATGTAAGTCACTTGAGATCGTAACTTCATTAAATAACAAATGTTAAGAAGCTAGAATTTTAAAGTGGTCATATTTTCCCCTAATGAATGACTTTTCACTAGGGAAATGATAAAAAGCAAGAAATGTTCTCGCCAGTTCCTTGATAATCCCCTCTGGTTATATGCACCTAAAATACTATGTAAAAGGAAGACCCATTCCTTGTGGAATGGAAAGTCATTTGAACCTGGTTATCTGTGATAACAACTTGAACACGCATTCCCAGTCACTGTATTGCAGTTACTAAACTGCAACAGATATGGGGCTACCCTGAATGGAAACCTGACCTAATTATTAAGTAAGTCCTCCCAACGACTTTGAATAGACTTTTAAAAGATTACCCACAGTTGGAAGCAGTTGATTCATTGCAGTCTCCCCGTAATCCAAGTCTGGTTTTTTTTATATAAGTCAATACTGACAGGGATTTAAAACTCATGTCCTACATAAAGTTTAATGCAAGTGCTAGTAGTAACCGGGATAATGAAAGGATAATGAAACAGGAACCAACGTAAAGGAAAGCAGTTCACTGTTAACATTGGCCGTCTATTTAATAAATACTATTTGTTATTTAGATCTAATAAAATACAAATGCACGTATAGTTTAAATTTTTAGTTGTAGTTTAAATAATCTATTTTCACTTAATCTTTTTACTTATACTTAGCCAAACTCAAATGTTCATCTGTCTTCACCTTTCATATCCATAAAGGCAATTTAATCTATTTTAACAATTAGCAGTTAAATTTACTTATTGTTCAACATTAGAAAATATTTAGAAAAGCCAAAACAATTATTCTGTTTTATAAATTAGTCAAATCTAAAGCAGCTTTATGTCTGCAACACAATGACAACCTGTAGATGAAGCTCAAAACTGACACTTATTTTGAAAACAGAGTTCCCCTGACGGCAATGAAGTGCAGAATCATTTGTTTTACCAACACTGTTCAAACACTCTAGAGTCAGTGCAGATCTCTGGAGATGCTTATGAATAATGTAAGTTTAAAAGGAATTTTTGCTCTAAAACATTAGTGTACACTCAATAAGAAAATTTGAAAATAAATTTCTTAAGTATACTTCTAAAGAGCAGATTTATACCTGTATCTAGCTATGAGTTTATTTTAGTTAGCAAGTGTTCAAATCAATTATGGTATTGCACATTAAAAAGATTAATAAAAAAGCAAAATAAGTATAAGATTGATAAAATTGGGACACTGAAGTGGTAATTCAGGAAAGAGACTTTTTTTCACATATTTTAAATATTTTACACAATTTTTTTCAATTATGTGTAATTACTGTCTTTTAAATTTAGAATATTATATTCAAGAAGTGCATACTTGTTAAAAATCAATGGTTAAATCTCTAGTTGTTAAATATCACCTTAACTAAATCTTCAAGGACACAAAACTTCCAGATTAAACATGGCCTACGTAATACTCAGTTATAAGCAAAAAGTAAGTTCAAGTACATCATTACTTAATGTTTTCAACAGCACAGTAGGGTTTTTTAATAGGATCAGAGCAGTAGCAAAAGCATAGCTTTGTCCTCATTTCCTAATTTTGAATGCTTGACTTGGTGACATTTATCATCTATTGAACAGATTTGTGCACTTATACAAAACTTAATGAAAAATTAAAATCTCAGATAATTAGACTTTTGAGACCGTATTCCAGCGTTTCCAAGGGTTTTTAAAAAGTTGTAAGGAATAAAAGGGGAATGAAAACCCCACCAGTTTGGGAATTGTGCACCTTTCTATGTATGGGAATTATGTACATTTTTAGTAAAATGAAATGAAGTAGCGAAAATACTAAAATTGAAAGCTTAAAGTGATATTTTGGGAGAGAAATACTTGAATTTTTTAGTTTATTTTCAGCACTGAGAAGTCAAGACTACTCAAATTTGAAATATTTTTTTACATTTTTTCCCTCTAATATGTGTGTGTGAAACTTTCACCGATATAGTGTGGTTTTAAAGAACAGTCATTCAATCAACTATTCCAGCATTAATACACTTGCTCTAAGATGGCCAAAGTTTGCCATTTTTCAGTATTTTGGAGTCCATCTAAGATTAAATGCTCTGATGAGTGCTGACTAAAGTAGAAGAATGACAACTAGGTCTTTTCACTTTTCCATTCTTTCTGTATTTATACAGCAAGATTGTATGTTCCTGTAGGAAGAATTCAAAGTAATGCTGACAACTATTTGTGCAAAAAAAATACTATTTTTGCTCCTAGTATACAATGACCAGAGTAGAAATCAGTTACTTTAACATTTCCTGATTACATCAATTAATTCTGATTGCAAAAGAATTAATAAGCACTTTTGCATTCTACTATAGTTACTTTGCACCATAATTGGAAATCTGTATAAATTATCAATATGCCCATGTTAAAAATGAAATGCTAAAGTTCTTAAGTACAGCAGAAAACAGAGTCCCTTTCATATGTCTGGTTTTGTGCTGATGGAAAATTCTTTGCTAGCTGTTAAGAATACTGGTCTTCCTTCATGTAATATGAAATAACTAAAGAAGGCTTTGTATTCTGTGCATGTCAGATAATGAAAGCTAGGTAGATGAAGAATGTATTTCACCATGATCCTCAGGAGGGATGGAAACAGTATTTTGTTGTCATCTTATTAACAGATTCTAGTACAGACAGTGCCATTAAAATCTTGACATTTGTTGTTCTTGGTAGTAAAAGTTCTAGCAGTAATTTCAGTTTTCCCCATCCTGGGTACAGAGGAATACTAGAAATGTCATACAGAAGGTTAAATAACTCTGCTCGTAAATATCAAGATATTACTGGGTCCATGGCTACTTCAAAAAAAGTATGCATTTTTACTAGACTCTCAAATGCATTCTTGTGCAGTCTATATGAATGTATTCCATTTCTACAGGTATATTTGGAGATTTACTCTTTAATGCCTCTTTCTGCCCACAACATTTCAATAAGAATACTTTATTATTCCAAGAATATAGCATAACAGAGACATACTAGATGTGGTACAATTATTTTGGTAAATATAGAGAGGCTCTACTGTGAGTATGCAGCCTGCAGAGACACTGTAGTTCTGTACCCTTTCCAGCAGTATGGTTATTATGTTAAAAACTATCTCTTCACATGCATATTTGCTTACTACTTAACATACAGGCACTGAATAGCAAATAATATTTTATGTTATCAGACAAACATTTTTTGAGCTCAATAAATAGGAATTTTTATTTGTATACAAAAACAGACCTTCAAATTAATATATTAAAATAGATATTCTTGGGTCTTGTTGGTGTTCTTAAGTAGAACCGTGCGATAGATCCATGATTCAGTATACTAAATTGGAAATACAAATTTTCGTATCTTTTATCGTGGAAGTGGCACAACAGCATGCAACAAATTGTTAAATATTGGAGGGGGTGTATGTTTCTCTTTGAAATTATAATACGAGTAAAACATCTTGATGCTTTTATTGTGCAGAAAGTTCCAATTTCTTTTTAAAAACTGTAGTTGTCTGGGAGTTCATGGTAAGCTATTTTCCAAAGAATATCAGCTATAACTCTTACAAGGTTGTGGGGGTTTTTTATGGTAGTATATACTTACTGTCCCCTAGATGTATGAACCAGCAGTGTGATTAATGTAGAGGTAGCTGGGCATATACAATTTAGAGCTAGCATCGCATATTTGAATTCCTCTTCACACACAACATGATCTGTACAAAAAAAGAAGATATAAATTGTTTTACAAAAATACTTTCCAATGAACAGAATTATCACTTCTTTTCCTTGTCTAGGAAAATGGTGAAGATAGAGACAATCAAAATATGCCTCCAGATCTTCATCTTCCACTTGAACCTGGAGAGCAGCCAGGTGTGTGATTTGCCCCATCTACGCTCTCTCTCAGATTGCATGAGTAGAGTTAATTTTGCATCCAGTTCATACTTTCTGTCCTGCAGCTACACATGGAGAGGATGCAGTAGCTCTGTGAATCTTGCTGCACTAGTTGTATGAGTAAGCCACGTAGCATAGTGTAGTTTGTATCTTTTGCCCCTTCTGCAGTTTTGCAGAAACTGGTATAGAGACATCAAGCGTTGTACAGAGATAGGTATGCTATTTCCTGAACACAAAATTCTAGGATACTACAATGCCCAGGTGCTGATCAATTAGATCAATTAGGCTGTACTGGCTTGCAGACTGGTTATTTGGCAGTGGCTCTGGGATTTTGCACTGCACTTCAGTGTGTGATGGAGATTTGACTAATATGTCCCCCCCAGGAACTGCTAACAGCTGCTGCCTCCTTGCAATCTAGGCAAGGGGGGGTGGTTGTTTTTTCTTTTCCAGCTTTTTACAAATTTGTGTTCTTTTTTACCCCAGTCGTTGTCTGGCTTTTGTATTCACAAAATTGTGCTTTGTTTTTGAGAGTCCTTACAAGAAAGTATGTCTGCGTATTAGTATTTGCTGTGATGGAACAGTACTATAGACATACCTGGGGTTTTTTCTGTTTTTTAATGGAATTTAGGGGAGGAGAATTGAGAACAGAAGGGAACAGAGGCATTATATCTAGTTCTCTATATTGGTTTGTACTTAAAACTGCCAAATCTTCTGTATGTGCTTTCAGTATTGTATAAATTATTATTCAACTTGGATGGCTAGTGCTTAAAATTCAGATTGCAGTTAAATGGTTTCTAGTGCTGGTGATGGCATGAAAAGGAAACAGAAATTACTTTTTAATGTCATTCACATATACCTGTGACAGTATTAAAACAGATATAAGAAGGGATAAGCACAAAACTTACAACTTTAATTAAACTTCTTGCCCGTGTAGAAACCTAGTCATAAAGGGTTTTTAAGGTCATGAAGGCATTTATCGCATGCTAAGTAATTTTTTTTCTTCTGAATTTAGTGTTTGATTCAGTCTACGTTACTTTAAATGGGAGTAGAATTTACTTCTGATGAGAAAGAATAATACAAGTAGTACAGCTGATGATCAAAACATAAGCCATATGAAAATTGCTGACTAAAAAAATAATCTTCTCCACCTAGATCTGAGCTGTGTACCTCTACTTCTAGTTGCACTAATATACCATTGAAATCCTTAGAACCACCTTACCTCTTTAAGCTACTTTCTAGACAGAATTTGTAGTATAGCTATAAGCATGCCACTTACTGAAAAGAAAAGTGAGGGCATACTTTGTATGCCTTCTCTGTTCCTTTTTTAAAAAAAAAATTCTAGAGGATTTTCAGTAACAGAATCATTGACTACTGAAAGGAGAAATTCATTCTCTCATTTTTTGAAGATCAAGGCCTATTTAAATGTTATAGGGAAGGAATGAATTTAGTTATATAAAGACACTGTCAAATATAGAACAAAATGAGATTTTTCCTCCCCTAAATATATTTCAGTTATAGCAATTAAATATTTCCTGCAGCAAATATTTCAGATAGAAATGTGTTCTTTTAGTTGACCATGTGCAATTAATAAATCAATTTGAATTTTAAACTAGAGATTTTGAGAGAGTAAGGTATAGTTTACTGCTTGGATGGAATATCTGCATTCCACTACCATTAGTCAGATGGCAATGATTTATGGAAGTGAATATTGTCATCCTGATATTGAAGGAATGAGAATTCTCCATATTTTTGAATTTGTATAGGATTTTGCCAAATAACCTCCCCTTATTTTTTGTTTAGAATGTTGTTATATTATAGCTAATGCTTTTGAAAATAGGAGCAAGAAAAAAATCTACAGGAAAATTATTTCATCATCTATTATTTCAGATCTTGTACTTGAACCAAATTGTACATGCTGACCTCTATATATATAAATGAAAATGAATAAATCACGGATGGCTCAATGCAAATGAAAAGCTCAGACTTAAATCCTCCATATGTGCTATACTCTCTAACATATATGGTAGACTTTTTGTATGGATTTTATGTAAAATATCCTGTTAACAGAGAATATAGCACACGGCAAACAGAGGTTGCTGTCCTACAACAGTTATCTTAATCTCGTATGTGTAAGAGATTCGCATTGTGTCATCAAGTGTTTTTACATCAGGAGCCATGGAGCTGGGATTCACAGGACTGTTTCCACTTCTGTTGTAGACTTTGACCTTGTGTGAGCTATTTATGCCCTTCGTGACTTTTTATGCATCTGTAAAATGGGTATATGAAAATACCCTACCTACTATAGAACTGTTGTGAAGCTTTTGAATTCTCAGAGGTACTTTGAGAACACCAGCTGAAAGATTCTTCAGTGATCTAATTACCGTGATTAGAAATATTGTAGGTATTTGAAACATGAAGAGAGGTACTGTGGGTTTCTTCTCTTGGCAGGAGTTAAGTTCTTATATTAGTCACGGATCAGGTCAAAAGTAACTTGCTCATTTCTCCAAATATTTGGCAGATTACAGCTTGCCTATAGTGTTACTGTGTTTTACATTTACGGTCAGGACTCTTATGTGGAGCTGTGGTGAGAGTTATACAGAACTTTATACGATGCTTTCTCTTCTCAAGTGAGTAGGGAGGAAGCTGGGGTGACAGCTTTCCCACTCCTCAGGTCTTGGGACATCAGTCAGGTCCAGAATCAGCAAATTGCTCAGTATGGCAATGAAGCAGCAGACAAAACTGCAGTTTATCTTGAACTGAATATTAAATATGTCAAATCAGTTTACCAAACAGAATTATTTTGATTGCATTTATACTAAAGAAATATTCCATTTAGAATTTCCAGAAGCTGTACTTGCTGTTGAAAATATATTTTGATAGAAAATTTATTGCTAAGTCTGTCTCAAATAGATGTAGTAATGCAGTGCGGAGAGTTATGACTTCTGTAATGTTCCTGAAGATAAAACATACTCAAAATAGTGATTTATGCCTGCAGCATCAACCACGTGGTAAGAATGTCCTAGACCTGATACAATTATTCTGAGAAGCCTTACTTTGGTCAGTTTGATAAGTTAACATGATCACTACCACACCAGATTGAGAAAAATGTCCATCCATTATCTCTAGACTATTTTTACCTGTAATTGGATAGATTAATCATCAGATGCATTCAATATCCATTTTGGTAAATCTGGACTATGTTCCTTTCGAATAAACTACTGAAGGTTTAATGTCAGACTTCACTAATCCGTACTAATTAATTGGTGCATTTTGAGTAAATAGAGAATGTCAAAATGTGTCCCCAGTTCCTGGAATTGTGATTATACATAATTTCTGAATATTCAAGGTAAAAGCAATTATTTTCTATCAAGTATATGAAAGTTGTGAGTTCAACTCAGTAAATATACAACTTCAGTCTCTGAATTGCATAAATATATTGCTCTGCTGTGGTCAATCTTCACTTTATTTCATGTTTGTGCTGAAATGCAAGGCCAGATGCATGCATTAAGGGTACATGGCCTTTTGTAGTCCCATGTGTTTGAGGGAAAAGCAGGAAGATTAAGAAAACCATATGTAACTGCCAGTGAAGGAAAATGCAGTATTACTGAAAGAAAAACTGGGCATGTCAAAGCATTTGTATATTGGAAATTTCTCATGAGTAATCAAAGCATTTCAGCTTAAGACATAAGACTGTTAACAATGGTGATACAGTGTTTCCTTGCCCATCTGATAACTGTCATGTTAAAGTGACTGTATATTTAGAGAGTATTCACACCTTGAACTTGCCCTGTGCTTTTTAGATTCCACTGAAGAATCATACTCATGCACAGAGAAATATTTCCACTGTATTAATATAAGTTACCATTCTAAACAAAGTAGTTTAAACTCCACTGTAAAAAATAACAGAGAAAACACAGGATGCAAGGGTGTGCGTCTGGCATCAGATGAAAAGACAGGAAACCTGCCTTTCTGACATGCCGTGTTACCCTGTGCAAAGTGTCTCCATTCTCTTGCTGCAATGACAAGAATAAGTTCTCGTGCTCTCATTAAAGAGAGGAAGAATGCAAAAGACTTGTCTACCAGATGGGAATAAATTATAACAATTACTTGTCCTATATACTGTTTCTGAAGCCTAAGGCAGAAAATCTCCAGGATGCTATTCTATGAGAAAATGCAGTCAGGGTCTAAATTTCAGGACTGTCTCATGCGATCTAGGACTATTGGTCAACCTAACAGAAGCTGCTGAGAAACTCAGCTTCTAGTGTTTTATAAATTTTCAACGTAGTTAAAAGTTGAACTTTTGTTAGGAGGGCTTTGTGGAACTCTTTGATTGTATGTTTTCTAAATTCAGAAACTTTCTTTTTGACAGTTATAGTCTCTAAATTTGTGTTTAAAGAGAAAAAAAAAGAGATCCTATTACTGAATATTTCAGGTTCATAATAATGCAAAATATTGTTTTGGAAAACCTCCAGAAGAAAGGAGTAATTTTTTAAAGGAATATCAAATTTAAAAGAAGCTTTTGCATTAAGGCAGTAATAAAGCAGTCCTGAATCATAATAGGAAAAGCACTTAGAAAAATATTCCTTGTGGTTATGACAAATTTTATTCGTAAGCACTCTGGACAGGGCTATAGTCTGCAGCCCCCACTGGGTACGTATTTCAGAATGAAGAAGAATTGTATGAGATTAATAACCAAAGTAGAGTCCTCTTGGGAAAATGTATACAAACAAATGTTGTTCTCATGAATCTATCAATGGTATAGCCGTTTGCAGTAAGTAGGTAGGCATCCAGTGATGATGTTTATACCATGTTCATAAACTTGCCAAATTTAAAACTGCATTAAAAATTTCCTGTGCTTTATATGAGTGAGATTAAATTAATCTTGAAGGAAGGCTTGTAATTCTCTGCTTTTACTGTTGTGCAGAGAGTGTGTGGAAATGGATGCAGTGATCCCTATGACCCATGTGAAATTCTTTTGGGATGTAAAAGTGTTATATAAATATTTAGACTTACAATACAGTACTACTATAATTAATATCACAGGGGGCTAATGAGGCACAGAATATATAAGGTCTCCTCAAGCCCTTGAAGAACTACAGAACATAAATGAGGGTGGTAAGATACCAGACTGGTTAAGCTCAGTTGAAGGAAATATTACAAAAAGAGGTTTTGGGGTTTTGTTGTTGTTTGCTTTAAAAAAAACCAAAAAAGTCCAAATTCTCAAACTGAGACTTAGAACAGATATGAAAAATTACCTCTGTTTTGCAAGTCTAGTTATATATAACCTCCTACAGAGACAAAACCATTAAGAATAATGAAACTCTCTTAAAAATACAATTAGGAACAACAAATTAACAGTTACAGATAAAGAAAAGTGGCCATGGCTAGGGAGAAGAGACTATATTTGTGCTGTGTGGTTTTGAGGAGGAGATGAAAAAGCACCATCATTCTTGTCACAGCATGAGCCTTATTCCCTGCTGTGCCATCTCATAGTTTGAGATTACACTTTTATAACCTCAGAACTGCTATTGATGCTTTTTTCTTTCTTTCCAACCTAGTGGTAAATGCAGTAGCTTTTAAAATTACAGCTTTAACTGTTGCTCTGGAATTGTTCCGCACTGGAATTTACTTTTTCATCACATTCTGGGATGATGGAGGAGACTAATATTTTTCTATAGAGTTTTTTGAATTTTGCATGAATCAGCAATCTTTTCTTCCTTAGAATATCCTTCAAGAAAATTGAATTTTCGGAAGTACAGTTGAAAAGGAAAGTTCTGCTTCTACTTCATAGGGGTATTTTTCCAAAGATAGGCAAAATGAGTTCATTATAAAAGTATTTGTGTGTATTCGCACATGAGCATATATATGTCTGTATATACATACAGATGTATGTATGTGTGTGTTTGTGTACAGATAAAGAGACACCTACCTACATAGAGAAACAGTTTGTCAAATTAAAGCTGGTAATCTCTTCTTATAAGAGAGGATTTGTTTGGATTTCTTAACATCATTTTGCATTTTCTGTCATAGTTTCTAAGACACGCATTTTACTGGATATAGAGTTAAATTCTGTTTCTTTCCAAAATATTTGAAAGTAATTAAAATAATGTTTTTCATACCACTTAGAAAAAAACCAGTCCAATGAGAAGATTTTTTTTCCTCAATTGTTTGTTGGGTAAAATTTGGCCTTTTCTGAGCCAATCTTCTCATATACCCCTTAGTAACAGTATGTTTTAGTAAGCAGAAATGATTTAAAGACATGGATATAGCAAGCTGGAAACCTACCTGGATCTATAATTAAGAAGTAACAATGAGTTATATATGAAATAATTCTACTCTGTATATCATGTAACATAAGAGAGTAATAATCCCTAAAAGTGCTTATAAATAAGACTTTAATGTAAAACATGACATTTTACTATTGATAGGATATACACAGCCCATGTTATTTTACAATACTGCACTCTTAATCTGCTTCTAACCAGTAAATATGCCTAGGGAATCTCATTTTGCTTGTGTGTTTATGAAACAAACTGCCAAATACTAACAAGTGTTTCAAAAGGCTGAAATACTAGACTTACCTGCAAATTTGATGTGGAATTTATTCTCAGGTTTCAGTATTTGAACATACAAAGGACAATTTGGAGCAAAGTCTTTAACTGCCCATGCTCTTAAAATGGTTTGATGATCCTAGAATAGAGAGTATGAGATGATGGCAATGAAATACAAATAACCATGCTACATTAGAATAAGAACCTCTTATCAGACTGACTCCATTGAAGAAAACTAATTTTAAGACTATATAAGACCATCTAGTGTGGATGTTTATGTACATGTTATAAGTAATATTACATATTATGTCTATTACATATATTTGAATACATAAATATATATACACATACACAGCTGAGGTACCCTGTGTTCACCAACCATGTCTCTCAGGCCTCTGCTTTGAGGCATGCTTCAAGCAGGAGGAGAATCACCAGCAGTGGATGATTTTAGACAGGGATTGCTCCAGAGAACTCAACCCATACAGCCCACAGATCAGATGGGTGCAGAGAGAGCAGACCGATGTCCTTGTATGGTTGCTTTCTTATCTTTGAAAGGTTGTGGAGACCGGGCGAGGACTCCGACAGCAGCAGAAAAACTAATAGTTTCACCTATCTTCAAACAAAGGAGCTATACCTCTGGGCATATGAATGCTGTGTCTCAGAGGGCCACCAAGATGGTCAGGGGCAGAAGCAAAGGCCCTGTGAGGAGACACTGAAGGAATGGAGCTTGTTCAGCCTGCGGAAGAGATGGCTTCAGAGTGGCCTAACAGCAACCCCCAGTATCTATGGGATGGCTACTGAGCAGGTGGAGCCAGGCTCTGCACAGTGATGCATGGTTGGAAGACAAGAGACAATGGATGTAAGCTGAAAAGAGAGATTCAGGCTGGATATAAGGAGAAACCTTTTCCCCATGAAGACAGTCAGGCAGTGGAACAGGTTGTGCAGAAAGGCTATGCTGTGTCTGCCCTTGGACACTTTCACACCAAACTAGATAAAGCCCTAAGCAATGTCGTCTGTTCATAACTGACTCCTGTCAGACTATAGAGACCTCCTGAGCTTCCTTCCAACCTCCGTTACCCAATGTTCCTCGTATGATATATTCTGTTTGTTGGAATGCAAAATAGAGGGTTTGTTTCCAGAAATCTTCTGCTAATAAGGTATTTATTTCCTCTCCTATCTTTCTGCAAGTGTTGGGGATCATTTAATTTGGAAGGGGTGGCATTTGAATGTGGAAGAATTGTGTGAAAACTTAAGACTGTAGTGATGAGTCATGGCTAATTAATCAAGAATGATGTATTAGATATGTCCTTCCAAGGAGACTCAGAATTTAAATAACATTAAATGAGGACATCAGGAATTATGAGTTTAAAATTGTGGATAATTCTAAAAAATATCAGCTCAATTAAAAACATCTAAATTTTTGTGCAACTAAAACACTTGCACAAATGACGTTAGATTTTAGCCAGCTACTGACCAAAGGATTCCACGAGATTTACCAGCCTGTTGGTTTTTGTACTTGTTACCACATGTCAAAGTGAGTTAACCACAGGATGAATACTGCTATCCCATAAAAGTACGTGATGATACATTCATATATTGAATTTTGTGAAATATGTCTAATTTCAGTGTATCAGCCATCAGTTTTCATTTCAGAACTAAAAAGGAATATTTGAGAGCTGCATGTAGGAAGCAATACTTGGGTTGAAATGCCTTGCCTAGTCATGAAATTGGTGGTATTAAAAGATAAAATATAAAGAATGATTCATTATGTTTGCAGCATCAGCAATAAGAAAAGCTTTCAGACTCATGAACACAAGGGAAAATCTCTGCCTGGAACAGAGTGTAATTGACATTTTCAAACCATAATATTTTAATGTCAATTGAGATGTTAGCGAGCACTTTTTCTACTAAGAAATACTAGAATGGAGTCATAAGAGGAAGACCTTTTGAGGATGGTAAAATACTTTTTCACATTTTCTTATTAACAGTTTCATAGATGTCAGATTGTTGTGCCCATTCAGGAGATTTCAGAACTTGGATGTACCCTGCTGTAAGCTTTCCTTGTATGTAGTCACTTTTTCTTCACCTTTTCTATAGCATATGGTGACTTATCCCCTTTAGGGTTTTTTTTGTATTTAGAATTTTTTGCTGTTTTGTCTTAAGGGAGTGAAATGCCAACACACCTCAGAAGTAGTAAATGGCTGGGTAATGGGATAGATGGTGGTCATATAGATATACTACAGGAGGAGTAAGAGGTTTGGGAGTGTGTTTGGGACAGATTTGAAAAACCTGTATTGTTGAAGACATTACCTTATTTTTTTATGCAAAAGGTGTCGGGGAAACACATTCAGAGTCACTTGCAGTGATGGTGTGACTTCATTGCACAGGGTTTGACATTACCAGTTTCCTCCCTTCCTTTCCATAGCAATCATTCAGACCACATTGGCTTGCAAAAGTGTTGAGAAAAGGCTGTTTCCTGATTGCCATATGCATAGAAATACAGCTTATATTCAGTGAAATTTGGGTGAATTATTTTTTTCATTCTTGAGTATTACATACACGAGTTAAGGTTAAATTTACTGTGATAAACCAGAACTGTACTGTACCAGTAAATACAATTTTGATTGTACATTTCAGACTAAGTTTACTCTTCTTTTCTTCTCAATGTTAGATATTTTCTTTGATTTTTTTTAATTATTTTGTCTAAAAAGCCTGCAAGAACCAAAGAAGGTGCAAGAATTGTTAAAAGTAAGAATGAAGAATGCTTATTAAAATGATCCAAGTGACATCATTTTATTTAAAAAAACCCAAACAAACCTAGACCCATAGAAGTGAAAAACTAAACCCGTAGTTGTAAAACTAAAAGTATGAATCTCAACATAAAATATTTTTAGATAATTGTATAGGAAAGGGAAAGACTCCTTAAAATTAAAATCTCTTGATGATTATTTGGCATATGTGCAGTTTTAACACTGTGAAATGTGTATTGCTTTCATTTGCTAACTCTTTTTTGAAGAAGCAGTCTACAAATATATAATATATATAAAATGGATACTTAAATGCCTATATAGCTTCATAAGATCAACTCAGTGGGCATGTACTGTTAATATAATAACCTTGCATTATTGTTTAATTTTCCTTCTTTCCACTTGGCACATGCATGTGTTTGTGTATGAAAGCTGGTTATTTGGGATTCCATGTTTTTTTTCACTCAGTAACTCCCCCAAATTCCACTCTGGAGAAGCACTCCAGCAGAGAGAAATGAAAATACAGGTAGGGACTTTAAGTGGTTTCTTAGATTCAAGTCTCTTCGTATAGTATTGGTGGCTCTCTGTTTTACATATGTAGCAATTTCTATACTATATTGCAGTGACTTTAACAAATGTTCACATTTCTCCCAAGTAAAAAGGAGGTATATATGTACATACTATAAGCAGAGATTACTGAAACAAAATTATGCCTCTATTCACATTATAAAATATATGCTGCTTTGGGAGATGAGGGAAAAATATATTCTCTTCTGTGTGTTTTCCACACAATTAACTGCAGTCAGTGATCAAAAATTACCACTGATACCGATGGTGATTAATATAGAGGTGATATTTAAGTGTATGTATCAAAAGCTGTGAGTTTTAAAGTGGGTGTAACAGGAACTTAAATCATCAGAACTCAAAGCAAAACCTTGATTTAATATATATTTTTAAATAGTTCTGTTAATTGCATTTTTTTTCTTGCCACACACAACTTGATAAATTACTTATATCTTCCTATGCAATGCATCCATCTTGTGATGCTGTTAAGGTGTTGTAACTTAGATTACCGGTATAGTATGTCATGCAATTTGATTAACGGAAGTGGGGAAAAAAAGGTGCAAGCTTGAACTCAACCATCTCTGATTTTTTCAGAAAGCATCAGAACAAAGCTGTCAGCAGTAGAAGTGGTCTTTCATACATTTAGGTAGCCTATTAATGTCTATAGGATAATTCAAAAGAGACTTCTCTTCCCACCCCTCCTTGGGTTAAAACAACAGATGTACTGTTTTCAGGCACCTTAGTGTTATGGAGCAATTTGATGTAGGCAGCCCATTGAAGTCACTGGCTAACTTTGTGGTATGGCACAAACTACTGTTCTATACCCACCAATCAAAAAAAAAAAAAAAAAAAAATTGTCATCCAGACTGAAGTACAATTTGAACGCTTTAAGAGTTGCATCCTCCAGAAGTGAAACAGATGTCTGTCCTGCTTGCTATAGCAGTTGAGTAGCTTACATCTTGGCCTGAGATGTCAAAATAGCATTTGATAGAGTAAAATTTGGCAGAGCTTTATCCTGCCAGAGAAGAGAAAGTTTCTAGTAGGAGACTCTGGAAAGCTGACAAATTCTTGGTCTGACTGTTGAAGTTCCTACTCCTCCAAATGAAAAAGGAAGCAACTGACAATTTTTATGAAACCTGTTATTGTACTTCTGAGCTATAGTTGAGATATAATTGGATCAGAAGCAACACAGACTTTGGCACTAAAACTTATTAACTAACGAAATAGCAAGCAATGAACAGCCAGTGGTATCCATGGCAAATGAGTAGATCCTCTGCTGAGGACTGTAGCTGGGGAGATAAAAACCCTCATGGACTTTGAAAAATCACAAGTAACAACAGCTGTTCTGGTCGGGAATCTCCTCAATGCATGTTAACTTTTATTTTGACAGCTGTCAATGTAGGAGAGGATCCAAGGCACTCCTAACAGTTTGTCAGCTTCTCAAGCACAGCAGGGTGAAAAATCAGTTGTGGTTATAAAGATTGATACTGGGATGACAACTGAACTTCCTTCAGCCCAGTGACAAACTGTAACCTTATGTACTACATTACTCAAGTTCTCAGTAGTGACTATAGCTGGAACAGCATAGGAAATTGAATCCTTTTCATTTCGCAGCTCTAGGGGGCAGCAAAATAAAACAAAAGAAAAAGAAAAAAGAAAACAGTTGTCCTATTTTCTACTTGCAGTATAAATAATTGCATTCCCTGTGAAAAAGAAATCTGAGCAACAACAAGAAAACCAGAGAGAGAGGTGACATCTTGTTTAAAAACTTCAGATGACATTGACCCTCGGAGTTATCACTGCTACCGTTGAGATACAGCACCATCATGACTAGCCAGCCAGTCACCTAAGATGGCATTGTGTCCCAGAGGAAGATAACTGGATTCTGTCTTTGGTAAGATTTGCCTCTTTGCATGCTCCAGATACAAGGATAAATGAGATTTGATAATGGTCTGTACTGGAAGCTGGAACATGCCAGGTACCATTTTGGTATTTCCTGGGGTACGCTGTCCCTGAGGGCAGAAAGGCTGCCTGGAGAGCTGTAGCTGGCCACCACTCTGAAACCAAAACTAGATAGTGCTGGCCAGAATGGATGGAAGCTGCACTGTCTGTCCTGTAGGAGAGTTCAGCAGAGTTGAAAATTGTCCTTCCTTTGTATAAATTCTGGAGACGTTATGAGCAGAGATGAACAGCTTACCTCTAAGTGAATCCTGTGTTGGTGCAGCTGTCCTTAAAGCTGCATAAACCTACTAAATGCAAGGTAAAACACTTGCTCTGCTTGTATGGGATTTCTCATTTCTAACCATTTCACAACTGTCAAGTATAATTTGTGAAATGAGTTGTTGTAGCTGATTTATTCTAAACTTCATGGCTAATTTAGGTAAGGCAGTTTGGCTTTTTGAAATTTTTAAGTCTCTCAGAAGTTACCGGTATTTTCCCAGGTATTTGCAAGATCTCTTGCATGTTCTTATCCTTAAATACCCAAGCACCTCCGTCACTTCCAAAGAACACATTCTGAGTGCTTGCCTTATTTGGCTACTCCATGATTACTTGCTGCCAATTCAGTGGCTTTCACAACTGTGCAGGAGTCTACTCCTGATTAATCAAATTCAAAGCTTTTAGTTCAGTAAGTTTGAATATTATAGTAGGAGCACAGATTTATTTCTCAGTGAGTTCATTGGCTTTCCACAAGTGATGGGTCCAGTACAAGGTCTTTAGCTTTGAATAAAATATTTTTTACAGCATGCTGACAGTCTACAAAAAATTAAGTTATTTTTGATAAAATTTCCTTCTGGAGGCTCATTTGCCTAGCAAAGAAATAATCCTTTCTTCTTGCTAGCTGTAGCTTATGTTGCTTTTTTTGTTCTTCCTCCTCTGATAAGCCATATGTGTAGGTATGGAAACAACTAAGTTTTGATGGCAGATGAAGTAATTCTAGCAAGTCATAGAGAATATATTAAAAAATACTACATGCATAATGCAAAGCCCTCATTTCCCATGTTTTACTGTATCTATTTTTAACATTTAGAAAAATAATTGCTATTTCTTATGATGTAGCAGCAAACTAGTATTTTTTAATTGAGATAGCTTAAAACATACTTACTGAATTATAAACACTAGTTTGCTCTTGTTAGGCATTTGTAAGCATCTTAATTTAACTTTGTGAATATTCAGGCTTATTCTGATCTTCCTTTGGAATCCAAGATCAAACTGAATAGAGGTAAGTGTGCAACAATTTAGTGTGCAGCTCATAGTTAAAAATTTGAAGTTGTGCTCATAAATTCTTCCTCAGTGGACTTTTTTCCTAGATATTCGTGATCAGTAGGTAATTTCATTAGTTTGAAGAGTTCTAGTTCATATTAAAATAGTTTAATTCTTTTATCACAGATACGCTGAGTAGAGGCTTGTATTAGCAGTCTTTCTTTGTGGACAGTAACTTGCCTGACTGCAAATAACTAGTAGGATGGGTAAAACCATAGTAACTTCTTTAAAGAATCTCACCATTTTTCACATTTAAAATTGGCCAATAAGAAAAATGGTCAAATACTCTCAGATACATTGGTTATTTGGTATTAGTCACAAATTTATAAAGTTGAATTCAATCTTTACTTTGTTAGTAGTAAACTTTCAATACTTCAATAGTTCTGAATGGAAATACCAGTCAGCTGGTATCTATCTCTTTTCTGATTTAATAAATATAACTCTTTGAATTGGATATCTAGAGAAAACACTTATATTAGTCCAGGTAATTTGAATAAAACTTTTTTGACAGAGTACTACCCTTTGGAGTGATTAATGACCAAGTATCAATATATCTCTAAGGTACCACTGTAGTGCTTATATGGTATTCACCCATTGTTCCATAAAAAAGGAGAGAACTCATAAAAATTTACTTTATTCAGCATCAAAATTGTTTTTTGAAAGAACTGTATTCTTACATTTTTAAAAGTCCTGTAAAAATGTATAAATTTTTACTTTTTTTTTTTTAAAAAGTTCAATGTATAACTAAAATGTGCTGCAGAATCCTAACTTCTTTGGTAGGTAGGTCATGTAATTTATTTTCTAAAAAAAGCAGAAGTAGATCTGTCATGTGAAATGAGCCATTAGACCATGCGTCATAAATTTGTGGAATCCTGGCCTTACAGAATTCAACAGAAACCTTTTCATTATCTTAACTGAGATGAGAAGTTCATCCCACATGCAAAATCTCTGCGTAAATCAGATAATTTTAATCTTCTGTTCTCAGAAGTCTCAGTCCCTGAGAGGGAATAAGGGCAGTAGCAGTATAAACAGCATGCATGTTCATTCTTAGTTATTTTTTCAAAACTTACAGCTGCTGTCCGGTCCACCTCACAGCGGCTACTCAGAATGAAACAAGCTTCAGCATCATCCATTCTAGAAGAGAGGAGACAAGCCTGTTACATACCAACAAAATACTTATGTTGACTTGTGTTTCACAGTTTATAGTCTTACATTCTTATAGAAACAGAGTACAGAGAAAGTTTAGTCTATCTGTTCTCACGTATTATCTGAATGTCAGCAGCAGTCACCTTGTGCACTAAACTCATGGTGTACCAGGACTTCTTGACTAGGTTCTGGGAAACTTTCTTTCCCTGGTGCCAGTAGAAGCTGTGCCAAAGTCATAAAAGCAGAGTGGCCTTAAACACAATTTGCAAAATTTGCCATGAGTATAAAAGGTGAATAAATAGCACCAGTTTGCATAGTGTGTAAAGGTATGATATGTACAAGTTATTTTTTATAAGAATGAATGGGAGGGGACAGATTAATATAGACTTGTCTTGCCTAGTCATAGCAGAAAGATGAGTACTAGGATAATGTGTTTGGGATAAGTAACAAACATTTCTGTGTACGTATGCATTAAATGAATTAACTATTTTCAGTTCATGGTCTCTTTGAGAACTTTTAATACCTAATTGTTCTCTAGTGGGTACAACTGGTCATGTAATAAAAAGAGTGGTTGTGGAAGTGTGGAGAAAAACAGTCTGACTGAAGGTTTCATCAAAGTTTGCTTTTCCTCTCTTGCCTCAGATCTTGATATCCTTCTCCAGGGAATCCTACTTCACTTGGAAGTACGTGGAAGTAAAGAAATAGGGACTTGGTTGACCTCCTTGGGAATACAGGACTCTGGGCAAAGAGAAGCAGGATGAACAGAATGAGTTTCCTGGGAAGGGGAAAAGTGAGAGAGATTCTGGGGAAAATGAACAGGCAATTCACTGCTCATTACAGCAACTCCATTCTGGAGTCTGGAAGGGGACCTGAGATTCCTAAATCTTCAGTTTCTTTGCTGCTAGAAAATGGAATTAGTGGTTGTTAGTAGTAGTTTAGGCCATTGGGACCCTAGGCTTAGACTGAAAGCCCATTCTTTTGGGTACTGTACAAACACAGAACAAAAAGACAGTCCTTGCCATATAAGCTCTAAGTGACGTGAGAAAGGACAACAAAAATATATGCAAACATGGGAAACAGGAAGAAAGTGTGACAATACCCGAATATAAAAATTATCATGGTAGAAAGTGGTCTTGCTAGATATCAGAGCGGAGAGCCAACTGAAGAGAGGATGTGATGGAGAATACTGGGATTACTTTACAGATATTTCTGAGAAATTCATCCTAGATTGAAGGGACAGCATGGGTGAAATCACAATGGGATCTGTATGTTAATCTGTTGTATGCGTGAAGGAGAATAGCATTATAGACTTATCAGAAGGTTACCTCTCAGTAAGAACTGGGAGTTGCAGGCTGAGTGAGAATAAGGGGTCACTCCTTGATGCAACAAAGAAGGGTAAGCCAGGGAAGGACTGCAATGAGGTGTAGTGATGTACTACATAAATAATATTTCCAGAGTGTCTGAAACAAGGGTTCAGGGAGTTGAGATGATATATGTCAGGAACATATAGTTTTAAGCGGGGCAAAAATGAGAGCTTATTATATGAGAAAGCACTTACAAAGGTGCAGGCTCAGTCTACACAGGATGCTCTACAATATAATTCCAAGCTTATGATCCACAGTAGGATACTGGTTTTACTTTGGTAGCAAAAATTAAGATCTATTTACAACTGTCTGCAACTAAGCCAAAGTTGATGAATAGATATCCATAATGAGATGTCAGATAGCTTGGCTAACCTTTTAGTTTTTGACTACAGAAATACTGATTAAATTTGTGTGTTTTGTGTGAGATCATTCAGAGAAAACATAAAGAAAAGAGAAGGATAAAGTCAGGTCATTGTAGATTCCCCACAGGCACCTAGCAGTAGGAAAACAGGGGAAGCCTCAAAAGATTCAAGTACTTGAAATGGAAACATCATTGTAACAAAGGCAAATCAATGTATCTACAATAGTAAGGTCAAATTAGCACTGACTAGGAAGAAATCATGGGCTGTATGAGCAGTTTCAGCTACGTGTGGGAGCAGAATTGGGAAGATACGGTCTTTAAGAAAGTTGTAGGAAAGAAAATTCAATGAAATTAGATGAGATTTTGATGAGAGCTGATGAGGTAACAGGGATTGGCAGTATATATAGATGATTTTGTAAGGAAATGAAACCTCATGTGAACATAGTCACCTTTTTCCCCAATGTTTTTTTATAACTTCTTGAATCACTTCAGCCACAAATGACAAGGATAATAACCTGAGATTAACACCTATCAATGTGATGAATTTAGACAACAGAAACACTAATAGCAACTCCATTAAAAACATTTCTTAGAACCCATAGTATCTTTGAGAGAAGTGTTATTTATGTCCTAACAACTGAAAAAGCTTTTGTCAGTTATACCATTTTTATGTGCCAGAAAACTGAATCTGAGACAAAAAAAACCAATAGTTCCACTACATGAGGGTGGCAGAAATTAAAGGGACTTTATATAGAATCATAGAATCATGTAGGTTGGAAAAGATCTTTAAGATCAAGTCCAACCATTAACCTAGCACTGCCAAGTCCACCACTGAACTGTGTCCCTAAGAACCACATCTATGGATCTTTTAAATACGTCCAGGGATGGTGACTCAACCACTTGAAGAAAAAATTTGTGAAAGGAAAAAGTATAAAGTAAAGAAAAAGATTGGACATGGAGAGGATTAAGACTTGTGATGGTTCACTAAAGAAAGTGGAAGGAGAGAAAAAAAATATTTGATGTCATGACAGAACATGGGAGAAAGCTGTAGGGGAAAGAAATCAAGCATTGTAATGTTATTAATTTTCTGGTGCTAGTCTGCATGGAGAATGAGAGCTGTTTTAATCAGTTACTGTGTTGTTTCAAATGCTGAAGTAGTCATAAGTTTCCAGTCATGATGATGAACAATATAACTATCAGTGTGATGCCTCATGACAGAATTCATCCTGGTTTTTTGTTAAAGCTGGGCACATGAACACCGTTCAGAGAACACCAAAAATTTGCACAGTGAAGCTCTCAAAGGTAGGAAGCGAGAATGAACATAATTTTTGTAGAATGAAATTGTCTACTAGGGCATACGAAGAAAAATTCACTCTTTAGTTAACTCACTATTTACTACTAATGCAGTTAGCCAACTTTTTTCCTTTACTTTTTCACGCAACCTTTATCATGTTATTTTGACATTGCATTTCACATATATGCATAAATTTTGATAATGAGACACTTGAATTTTTTTTTGTTGTTGGTAACCATTACTTTATTTATTAGAAGAAGTTTACCATGTGCTTTGTTATCTTCTCAGTACATTATGTTCTCATTAAAAGAAATACAGCAAACGTCTTAGGTACTGGGTTATATTTCATATTAAATGTTCTATTAAATTCCAACTACGCTTCTTCACTCAGGAGAGGTTGAAAATTATTCTATGACAGGAACATTCAATTACATGTTCTGCAGGAAAAAGCACAGTTCCATAGTTGACTACCTCCAGGTTATTATAAGTGAAATTCAAGATTATCTTTAGGGAACAGCATAATTTTTCTTCTAATGTGTAGAACAAATGCCAGCTAAATCCCCACATGAATTCCTTCTTGACATCAGCAAGAAAGCAAAAAAAGGAACCTCTCTCTAAATGAAAATTCCTAATCCTGAAAAAAGCTTTATTGTATTTTCAAATTTTAAACAGATATAGAAGTAGTTGTTTCTTCAGTGGCAGAAATCTGAGAAGGTAACACTGCTCACTAGATTTCTCACAGATTAGATTCCTGGAAATAACTCCCCTGGGGTAAAGAAGGCTGAATGACACAAATACTCAGGCAAGTATTGGCTTAATTTTAGACGTCTATATTAGTTGCTGAATAAGTTCTTATAAAGAGAGATGCAGATAAGTTAAATCAGTTATTTGTTAAGAATCACCTTTGCCTCTCTTTGGAGAGTTTAAAGAGAAGATCCTCCTATATGAATTCCACTGTGAATTCCTTCGCACCTTCAAGTGATTGAGCAACAGGGGGGCGGGAGTTGAGGAACCATGTCTGACTGATGTGTTTTGATTAATGTTATTTGCTACTAACTGCCAGAGAGGATTTTTTAGAAGTGGTGGAAATATGTGGTAAGAGAAGACCCTGAAAGAAGAGTATATGGAGGTACAGTAGAGTAGTTTTTATACTACCAGGCTGAACTTAGGGAAAAACCAAATCTGTGCGATGGGTTCAAAGGGTGATAATTATTTAGTTTACTTTTTTCCCCCTTCAGTTGGTCAGGAGAAGTATCATCACATTTACCATCTTCGCTCAAGGAACAGAAACACATTCTAGCATTACTGGCAGTTTTGGAATTTTCTGTGCTGCTTTTTCAGAAGAAATCACAGGTACTCTGTTTAAATACCTTTAAAAACTGAGACAGAAAAGACAGTGAAGAAAAATTTGGTCAAATGAAAGAGCTTACACATATTTGTTCCTTGAAAAATTTCAGATATTAACAAAAACAAATCATAAATACACATGCTTTCCTTCTAGCACAGCTTTTGTTGTTTGTAAAACTTATTTATCAAACAGTATGAGTAAAACGGAAGTAAAAAACAATATTGGTCAATATTTGCCTACTTAGCTCTCAACAGGTCTTGATCTTTTAGTGCTGAGCCTTGCAGATAGATAACTCTTTGGGACCACATTGGGATTTGTAACACCCTTCGGACCTGAGCATCCATCTCAGTAGGACACAAAATAACAACATAATAGTCCTGTCAAAAACATAAGGGGGAACAGTCATGTTATTTTTTTATGTTACCATTTATTGTTGCTAGAGAATGAGTCAACAGAGACTCAGGATGTCATGAATGTCTCTGATAATTCTCAAATTTAATTGACAAAAGTTATTTTAATTCATGTGTTTAAAATGTTGAATTCTTTAAAAAAAAAATGGCTGGACAGTTGTCAACTGCTCACAAAAGATTCCAGGGTGGCAACTAAAGTCCGTTTAGAAGCATTTTTGTTTCCATATGAGTGTAATTGGTTTTAGAGAAAATTTACATTTCTGTCATTCTAGCTGGAAAATGTAGGAAGTTTTCAACAATTGAAATGGAATTGTCTTCCCTTGAATTTTTTCCTCTACATTAATGTGCAAATGCAAACTCCTTTTCCTGTGCTACAGACAGTTCTTGTTAGGAAAAGTAAGGTTGCTCTGAAGCATACATGTGTGTACACATGAAAAGGAGAGATAAATGGAACATGAGAGGAGAGACTGAGAGCTTAGGACAGGCTTGTCATAGAAGTCTTCCTTAGCGCACACAGACTTTTGCAGAAAGTTTACTGCATTGCATCCAGTGCATCATCTGTATCCTTCAGGTTCCCATTTCAACTGTGAAGGGAATGTATATAAGCTCTTTTAGGCTACATAAGTAGTATTTCTTTTCTTTTTTGTCTCCAGTGTATCGCAGAGCCTGACTCATTCTTCAGGCTAGTTAACTAAATTTTGTATTTCACTTTGTATTTGCATCTATAAAGAACTAGGTTCCTTTGTGCATTTGCTTATGCCCCTTACTAGCTAATTATTTTGAGGAATATTTTGGATTTGGGATTTGTCAAATTGCTGCTTGGCAATTTGAGGATTGTATTTTTGTGATTTTTTGCACTAGTTAATGAAGCATGGTACCACAGGTAACTTAGTAAAAGACATAGAGAAGATTTAGTAAAAGAAATTGTCTGTAGCAAAGCTAATGATAATGAATCTAAATTGCTATCCCATATAAATAAGCTTTTATATGATCAAAACAAGTCATATGACATCTGTTTGCATTAGCTAGGGAATATGTGTACACTAAGAAAATCTCTTGTGTGTAATCTTTCAAGGTGTTTGTCCTTTAAAGTATGTCTGTGTCTTAATTTCAACAATTCCAAAAGGATCTACTCTTCCTAACACTGGCAAAAAAACAGAGCAAAATGCGAAAACCAAAAGACACTTTGACTTGTGAGGAGTTTTGGATCCAGTCCCAAAACAAGAGGAAAAAATACTTTGAGTAGGGTTTTGTTTTGTTTTCTTTTCTATTTTGCAGTAGAATATAAGGAATTTGCATGGAAATATCTGTTTCCAAAAAGGACTGGCATAAGTCAACAAGACAGTAATTCTATCTATTTAGTCTATTTACCTCAATTTCAAATGAATGTCTCCATACTGTATCTCAGCTGCTTATTGCAATTACAGATTCCCAATGCAGTCAGCTATTCCCAAATTCAGTTTTACAAATCAAAGACCATTTCAGAAGGCTGTCTGAAAAAATCAGTTTTGAGTTTTTCTTTTTTTTTTTTTTTCCACTGTAAATACCTGCAATCTGGGGTGAGCATAGAATTCATTTAAGAAATCCATAAGTAAGTCAATCTTCAGAGAGCTAACACACAGCACAACATGTTTTTCCGTCTGAGCTCTGTGTCGACTGTAGTTACCACCGGACTTTTGTCTCTCCATCCACAAATATGCCAGCTGTTCAAACTGCAAGAGATGCCAATTGTCAGTGAAATGTAGACAAGCAGATGTGCAGTACAACTGTATTATGACTTAACAGTCACATCGTGCATTTCATGTCTGTATGAAAAGCTGCCCTTTGCTCACAATGTCTTTTTCTTTGTAAAAAGTTCTCTAATAAGTGTGTGAGATGAATAATAGGCTGATTGAAAAACATGGCAGTAGAGCCAGTCTCTACCACACAAAAATAGCAAGTTAAATCCATTAAAATATCATGAGATTACAGTAAATCTCAAGATTTTGGACAAGAATGAAGGCTGTACCTTATTTCCTTTCTGTATTTTTATACCTCTGAGCTCTCACTTTCTGGTGCCATGTGACCGACATGCTTCCCTCAAATGAAAGGTTAAATTTTCACACACCTTAGGTGTATACAGGGGGTATAGATACTCAGATAGAAGCACCGTTTTACTTAGTTTGGGTAGTAACTCTTAGAGATTTTCTAAGGTTCTGAAGGTGACCTTCTGTATACTCTCTTATCTGTCTTATAAATTTCAGTACAACTTAAATACACAGCAGCTGTTAATAAAGCAAATTTGCCTTTGTCAGCTGAACAATATCTGCAGGCTAACAGAAAACATTGCTCTACTAGTCTGAATCCTTTAGACTGAAGAGAATACTGTAACAATCAGTGCCATTGTAACAGTCTGTAATAAAACATACAAACAGCATTTCAAAGCTTCTTGTAAGTAATACGTATTTAATACTGAGCTCAATTTAACTTTGTGATAGCTGCTTTTTCTCATCCACATTCAACTTATGGAGAGACTGAATCATGAATAATGATTGATTTCATATCACACCAGGACAAAAGCTCAGGAGAGATTCTGTGTATGGAAAACTATATGAAGCCCCATCACTACAAAGCTATAAAATAAAGTAGCTAATAATAAGTAAATTTATGTGAAAGGGCAGTAGATTTCAGGTTATTTACTGGTAACGCAGAGCTCTTATGCCTGAAGTGTATATCAGATCTACCTGAAAGATGAAATTTCTATTTCCTAGGAAATTCCAAATTTCTTAAAGAATATTTTAGTTTTCAATAAAATATATATTTTACTAAATTTCCACTGAGTGGGAATATAATTGTGTTAGTGCAGATGTCTGTGTATGCAGACGTTAACTATGTAGGTATAATTAAAATGTTCAAACAATTTCAAGAAAACTAATGCCGAAAGCTCGAGCTTCCAACCTCCCAGGGTTTCTGTGTTGTCTGCTCACAGTGAGCTTTAGTTCACTCTCAAAGCAGCTGAGTCTGGAAACTGTGGCTGTGTGAGAAACTTTGGAGCTTCATGGTCTAGTGGATCTACTATAAGCTTTGATAAGCATGCACAATGTCTCCCCACATCCCCTTTTTGTGGCACGAGATCTGGGTGATCACCAAGTGTGGAACAGTTAACATCTTGGCAGGGCTTCCCATGTAGTCTCAGGGTTTCTGTTACGAAGCTTCACCTAATAAGCTGGGAAATGTTTGGTACAAATTTAATGAAACTGATTGACTCCTTGAAATACTTGGATTTTCATAAATCAGCCTTTTCCTGTTGAAACTGTTGGAAGTCCTAAAGTTAAGTAGGCAACAAAAACTCCTAACTGTGCTGCTGGTTCTGTGTGTTTGTACCGACATACACAGCTGTGAACCCAATTTGCTCGAGTTGCAGATTTAATGAGATTTGTTTCGAGTTAGCACTGAGCTGTAAGAGAGGAAGTTGAGAGAACCAAGATTAAAAACAGTGAGAGCCTGCAGAGGAAATGCTATACTCATAAAGAAAGTGCTGGCTACTGTTGTTTTTTTTTTAAATTGCTCCATTAATAACAAACCCATATCTCAGGATGAAGGAAGGGCTCTGTGGTACATGACAGGAACAGAAAGCTTTCACCAGCATTTCAAAACCATTGTTAGTACTCTGGTTTCTAGTATAAATCTAGAACTATAGGAGAACAGGCAAAGAAAAAAGGAGGAAAAGAAAACAGAATAGGAGGCATAGAAGATAGATAGTTATTTTTTTCTGACACTTTATATGCAATAATAATAGTAACAATAAATTATTTCAGTTGTTATTCTTTTGTTTTAAAAACAGTTCTAAAGAGAAGAAAAATCCACATTTACCTGTATGGGCAACACCACAAGAGCAACACAGATCATAATGACAACAAGCAGCTTTGAAGGCCATATCTTGGGTGTAACATCCCCAAAGCCCACAGTGGAAAATGTCACTATGCAGAAATAAAGGGAGTCAAAGAGAGTCAACCTGTTTCCTGCTCGTTCCAGATGCTGAATTCCACAAATACTATGTAGAAAAGAATGAATAAAGACACGAAAAATAAAAACTGTACTTAGGGTCAGTTCAAGTTTGATGCTTATATGTGCAGAGAACTATTTATTTTCAGAATTCATAAATTGCTTAGCAAAGGCATTTTTTCCAAGAAGAGTAAAAATTAGTATCAAACCAGAAGTGCGTTGTTAGTATAAATTTCAAATGTCATTTGTAATAAAAGAAACTTATTTTTTATTATTTCAGTATGATAGTTACAACTTTGTTGCTAGGTTTGCTTAGTGGCTGTTGTGAGGGAGAGGTGGTATATAGAACATCATGGATTGATGCAATTCCTTTTTAAACCAGAACAAAACAGATGGTATGTAGTTGCCACCATTCAGAATTTTTTATAAACATCTTTTAACTTTTTCAGGGAGAGTTTGCTGGTATGGTCAAGAAAATGCACATACTGCTTTCTTCAAATCTATTGCTCTCTATGTTGGTCTTTATCCGTTTCTAAGGCAAGAGTTACTAGCACGAACTAGTTATGAGAGTACGTGTTGCATACTAGAAAGATAACGTTGGTACAAATGGGTTCTGACTGTCTAGAATAAACTGAATGTGAGAATTGCAGGCTATCAAATTGTCAGAGGAGTAAGTGTCCAGGGTCAGCCTTCAGGTAGAAAGTGGAAGATGCCAACTGGTATGAAGATTCTGCTTGCTCAAAGTACAGAATAGAAATATAAGTCTTGGTTGTCTTTGAATAACAGAACGAATGAAGTTCATTCCTTGCAGTCACACATACCTGTGAACAAGTAAATGGTAGCCCAAGTTAATTGGCAATTACTTCTCTTGTAATCAGTGTGATGTGCTTTTGGTTTTGAGAAGGAGTAGCAGAATCTGTCCACAGGCCTTACTTGCTATTTCATATGTTGCAGATTCCAAAAATATTTCACTTTGAAAACCCACACAATGATAAAGAGCTTCCGAAGCTTAAAATATCATCTTCCCTAATACAGTAGAAGTACTTAGATAAGTTCAGGCTTTTAAATTCTATTCACCTATATGAAGAAAATCAATGTGTGAACCACCCTGAATAGTGGTTTTTCCCCTTGGAGTTAGCAGAATGATTTCTCCTCAGAGAATTAGATCATTGATAAATAATATCGTATTCCTTAGTAATTATTCTAGAACATACCAAAGATGATGTCTTCATATATGGTAACCAGATGGTAACAGTCACTCATTAATATCTGCCCTGGTAAGATCTTTGCATCACCAGGGAGACCCTGTGTTTATAACAGCTTTAGCAGTTGTTCTTCTGTTCTCTGTTCTGTTCTCCAAAAATAATTTAGCTGTGGGCAGTGGCATTTCCAGAACATATGGATCAAATTCCCAGTTTCCTTTTCACAGTTCTAGCATTTGTAGTTTTCACACATCTCAAAATGTTCTAAAAAGGGTAGGGTTTTTTTCCCCGTTGTTTGCATAAGTTTCATACTTCAGTCAGAACCAATACTTTTATATTCCTATCCAATTTGTCCCACATTTTTCACTGGAGTTGTAATTTAGATCTTCCATAATTTCACTGTGTTCCCAGTTTTTCTTTTTGGTTTTCTTTTTTGTCGTCTTTTTTTTTTTTTTTTTTTTGACAAAAAGGATAATTATATTTTTGTCCCTGAAAATATTAACAGAAGGATTGTAAGGACTTATGCTAATGAAAGCTACCTTTTAATCTCAAACAAGGAAGTTTTTCAGCTAAATCCTTTTCCAGTGTTAATTTGAAATAATGGAGTATACTGCAGAGACATCCAAGAATGGAAAAAGAAGCTATTTTAATATCATTATTCAAGATAAGTTATATGTAATTTTAAAAGCAGAATGGAGATGGATTTTTAATTCTTCATTGTTATTATCCCAGATCATCTTGGTGCATTTTCTTCTCTTTAGTTGTCTTTTGTGGGTACCTCTCTAAAACACATAACCTTGACTTCAGGAATGAAGGTCACAAGGGCCAGGAAAGCAGCAATTACACTGAGCCAGTGATATGGCTCCCACATAACAGGACTATTCCACTACTCCGCTAAGTGTGTTAAATATCTGCAGATGGGTTTGTATTGAAGCATGATGCTATCATTGGTAGAAATGTATTTTTTCTGATGCTGCTGTCTGTGAAATTGCTTGGTGTTTGTATATGTAAAAGGATCAATTTTACTCCTTGTGTCAGACAGGATAGACTAAAAAGTAAAAAAAATAAATTGGTACCCTAAAGGGTTTTTTTTTTACATTTTCAAGGAATCAGAGTTGTTTTTTCACTTTTTGTTCTTTTTGTAAAACCTTTCAAAAACTTTTAGGTAAACTCAAGTCTTGATGAAGGAGATATTTTCTTTATAATTATTATTCTTCATGAGATTTCCATAGCCAGCCCACTCAATCATACTTTAGCTTAACTGAAATAAGTTAATACATCATGAACCATTTCAGCCTTTTCTACGTGAACAGTAAAATTCCCATTGAATTTAGTGAGACCAAGATTTCTTTTTATCAGCTGTACTACCTTATAGTCCTATATATTCCTATTCCTTGAAGCCATCAAAATAATTTTGTGCCTGATCCAAAATGTTGTGGATTCAAGCTGTTTCTCGTTGAACTCAGTGGGCATGAGCCAGAGCTTCTCACATTTAGTTAACAATATTCAAGTCAGTAAGACATGGGAGCTATTTCTTTGCTGAAACAGAAATTCAGCTCTTCCACAACTTGTTCAACAAATTAATTTCATTCCTCAAAATTACTTGCACCTCATTTGCAGTTCTACCAAATTGTACTTGAAGCCCTAACCCTGAAAATAAAGGAATGATAAATCTAAAATTAAGTTACCAAGTCTTAATTTTACTGGGTGTTTTGCTGCTCTGTCTTTTGTTTTTACTAGAGCCAGAGATCACAAGACTGCAGAAACCCCTGACTTTCAAGAGACAACTTTATGGGAGTCTAATTACCAAATGAAATACTATGTCTTTTACTCCTCCTGCAACAACATACTTTAATCTCACCACCAGTACCTCTAAAGAAACATTACTCAGTATCTATACCATGTTCCTGTCTATTTGGGCTACCTGATTACATTGCATAGAGAGTGCAATGAAAAGTTATTGGCTGTCCATGAAGCCAAATCCACATGGATTTAGTTACTCCATTCCCCACAACTTATTGACATATTTTAATATAACATAATTCTTTATATTAATAGTAGTATCAACATTTTACTTGTAAATTTAAGTGTTAAGCATTATTTTTTAAAGATGCATAAATACTGCATTTACCAACACAGACAGCATATGTTCTTGTCTGCTTTCTCATATTTCTGATATAATGAAATATGCAGTAACTTGGACTTCATCTTTTGGCTGTTTTCATATTTATGTTGGTGTTTTTATCTCCTTGTTCTTGTTTGCTTCCTCCTCCTCTTTCATCCCATGAAGAAACAATGATTTACTTGGTCATCCCTGGACAAATATAATGATTTCAAGCAAGAAAGGAATATTCAGCAAAGGCAATGTTTATACCAGCTTGTTCTTGTGGACAAAATAAACCACTGTAATAATAAATACATAGAAAATGCCTAATTAAAACACAGGGCCCGATTCAGCACCTTCTATACCAATTTTAGGTTTCCTGTAAATTTAGCAAGGCTGTCTTTTCATAGTGGATCTAAGTGAGCAGTTACAGCAAAACAAAATTTATTCAATGGAGAGGAAATTTAATATTACTAAAAAACCCCACAGAAACCCAAACCACGGGTCTGGTAAAGCAAAAGTAGTATCAGAAAATTTATTACAAACTTATTGAGAACAGAAGTGTGATTTTAAACACTACTACTGCTGCACTTGAAAAACAAAAAGTAAATATAGTAACATGTAATCTCTGAAGATGACTTATGTTTAGTTTAGGTACCATTTGAACTTTTGAGAGTTCAATCTTAGTTTTACTGGAAGTTTTCTTTCTAATTCCAGGAATGTTTGTTTGCTTAAGTATTTTATGTGCCAAAACTAACTACTCTTTGTAAATAACCTATCTCCACATGCAGTGCAGAAATAAATACTGAGTAAAATAACCCCTGAGATTAAGTCAGGTTTTTTTGTCATGTTGTGGTAGCATGTCATAGAAATCGACATAACAAGAACCAGTTGGATAGCAATTTGCAAGTACTGTGCATTAACTATCCTTATTTGTAATCAATCATTTATAATCTATTTTATATCAGTTTGTGTTTTCATTTGTTAGTGTTGCCAAATATGTCTGATTGCTACATTTTTATTTTTACTTTTAGAGAAAATTATTGTTTAGAGGTGCAACCTCTTGAGGTCTAAAATAATGCACCAGAAGCTGAAGCCAAAAGTTAGTTAGAGATGCTTAGATGTCTTCAGGATTAGGTAGCAACTAACAGCAGTGTTTCCTTTGGACTTTAACTTTGAGCTTCAACTTGTATAATTATTTTGTTGTGTTTTAAGTAGCTAGCTACAAGGACTAGGTAATGATTATGCTGAAATCAATGGGGAATAATTTTATCAGGTTCAGTGAGATTCTGTGGTACAAGCTCAGTGCTTAAATACTACAGAAGTTACATCTGAAATAACTCAGAAACGTAGTAATTCTGCATATTAAGTGTTCCCAGTAGTTTATCGCACCCAAAACTCTTTAAAGTTTCTAGATATCCTACTAGAGAATGGTGATGTTAGAACAAATTACAAATTATTATTTTTATTATATTACAATTATTTGATTGTTCTGTACTGCCAATTGCTGTTTGTATTATTTTAAAATTTTCTGATGCTACTGTCAGATTTTTTTTTTCTTTATAAAAAAAATGGAATGAACCATCAGTCAGGAAAATTATTAACAGACCATCAACTGCAGCAAATATCTATGGGTAAAATTCAAACACAGTGAAATACTGAAGAAGACAACCGTGTTAACTTTCCAGGAAATACATGGCAGGCATTTGAGATGTTATTTTACTACTACAGTGGCTGTAACTATCTGCTTAAGGAAATGAAGGTATGGAAGAGTACACTCAGAGGTATAAGGAAACTTCCTCAATCTTTACACCAAAATAAAATGTGGCTATAGAACAGTTTGTACTTCAGTCTCTCTGGGAGGCATGTAATATCCCTTAGAAGTCTGATAAATGCATAGAGGTTTTGCCTGAAATTGGCAAAAAGTGCTCACTACTTGCCAAAGATGTTAATATTAAGCTGGTGCCAGTCTTAAGTCCTCAAAATGAAACTGTTAGGACTAATGCAGTATCTGGAGAATGCCCTGCTTTGCACAGAGGCAAACAGTTTTCATACAACAGGAAGTTCTCTCTGGAGTGTTCTGTCTTCTACAGGGCACTGATACAGAGCCAGATGCAGTTTTGTCCTATATTTTAAATTTAGACATTACTGGAAAAGCAATTCTTAGTGCTTGTAGAATTATTACACATAGAATCATGAAACACTCAATTTACACTTCACAAAACTCTGTGTTGAATACTGATATAACTGCAGTGAAAGTAAAATGGCATTTTTTTCATTCACTGTATGAGATACATATGGAAATATTGTATATTGACTTCTGAATGATAAGACATCTTTTGAACTTTAATTATCTTTTTCCTAGGAGACACTACTGAGCTGTGTAGTCTGCTCCTACAAAAGGTGAAGGTGTTGCTAACTACCTTATCCATGACCTAAAAACCTAATGCTTTCTGACAGGACCTCTGATTCTTGTGTAAATAATGAAGAAGAGGCAAGGAAATAGAACAAGGGATGAGCAGAAACTAAAGCAAATAAATGAATAAAGAAAGAATCAGAAAATACTCTGACCAATAATAAAATCTCTATCCTGTCCAAACACCCTGAAACTGAGGTTTTAAGTTGCTGAAAACCAAATGCTTCAACTTTCTCCAAGCCCTATGATGCTTTCTCAGGTCTTTTATAAAACCTGTTTTTTTCTGAACATTTATTTTATGAAAAGCAATTTTCCATAAACAGCATTAAAATAGAAAAAAAAAGAGACTAGTTTAAGCAGATGTGCGATTTCAAAAATGTTAAAATGACAGATTCTGGTACAATATATCATGTATAACATATCAAATTTAAGAATTACAATGAGAAGTTCCAATTTGCACCTTTCATTCCATGTAGAAGGCTTAAAAGCTGTGGGAATAACTGAATTTCAGGACATAGAAATGATGAATTGCATGCAAGAGAGTGAAAGGAATGAGAGAGAAATGCTGATTGGAAAGAAGATGAAGTTGTGGTGTCTTTAAAGTAAGTCAGTAGAGAAATATACTTGCTATTCTTAGTTGGTAAGGAATGATGCTACAAATGCAGTAGTGAAATGTATTCACTGACTGGACGAAAAAAAGATACTGCTGGACATTGTGGCTTTTTAATATTCAGGGACAAAATTAATGTTATACCAAGTATCTCAGATATTTTTGCAAGTCTAATGCCACTTCATCAGACAGTCCAATGTAAGTCTTTCTATTTTTTCGGAGTATTTTCTTTTCAGAGACCAGCATATGTTTTCATATAACACTCTCCCTTTTTTTCAGAATCACAGTAGTGAAGGGACAGACTCAGATTATTTCAAGAGGCTTTGAATCAAGCTCTTCGGTTCTGTGGGACTTTGAATACAAGCTGAGGTAGGGGTGCAGAACTCTTTCTTTCACTACGCAGCAATCCCAACATGTCAGAAATTAATTCTGAATTTCTCTTCAGCTGGAAAGGTCACCTTTTTCTGTATTCTAATTGTAGCTTTATCCTGAATGATGGTGTTTTGATGATCTAATTATTGCTTACCCATAGTGTCTAATACAAGCATTTTCCTTCCCCAAAAATCAGTACATTATATGCAGCTAATGGTTGCAAAAGCTCAACTTATAAAAATAAACTTCCACTAGTAAGCCATGTGACTTCCAGAAACTGCAGAACATCTTGTTAAGCAGAATAGGATATTATGAAATGACCAACTGTATATAAATATTTGTTGAAACTGAGAACCTTTCTACTCCTGCTGCTGCGTTTTGTGAAATGAGAAGTGGAGCTGCCATAAAACAACTCTGGTCATTGAGACTGCACAAGTAGAGTCCTGCTGTGGGCAGCATTCAGCTCAGTGTATTTCCATAAAAAGGTCTGTGCACACTTCAGTCCGTAAGTCCAAAGAACTATCTGTATTTTTGTGTGCTTTCAGTCTGCCCCAGAGCTTTGATGGTAAACAAGGTAAACCCTGGCATTCCAACTTCAGTGTGTCAATACTGTTGCAGCTAAGAGCCTGCTGGAGTCTGAGGTTTCGGACACAAGGAGTCAGTAGCTATTCAGGAAATAGAATTATGCACTCAGTAGTTCAACCACCAGATACTCTTCACCTGCAGGGTGTTACAGAATTAAGTAATATTACATACCTATCCTTCCTCAGGAAGAATAATTAAGTAATCTAATATTTCAGAAATTAGGTGTGTTGTGCTGTAAAATTCAAATCATAGAATCATAGAATCTCAGAATGGTTTGGGTTGGAAGGGACCTTAAAGACCATCTAGTTCCAACCCCCCTGCTGCGGGCAGGGACACCCTCCACTAGACCACGTTGCCCAAAGCCCCATCCAACCTGGCCTTAAACACTTCCAGGGATGGGGCATCCACAGCTTCTCTGGGCAATCTGTGCCAGTGCCTCACCACTCTAACAGTAAAGAATTTCTTTCTAACATCTAATCTAAATGGACCCTCCTTCAGCTTAAGGCCATTACCCCTTGTCCTGTCACTACACTCCCTGATAAACAGTCCCTCTCCAGCTTTCCTGCAGGCCCCTTCAGGTACTGGTAAGCCGCAAGTAGATCTCCCCAGAGCCTTCTTTTCTCCAGGCTGAGCAATCCCAACTCTCTCAGCCTGTCCTCACAGGAGAGGTGCTCCAGCGCTCTGATCATCCCTGTGGCCCTCCTCTGGACTCTCTCCAACAGGTCCATGTCTCTCCTGTTCTGGGGCCCCCAGAGCTGGACGCAGTACTCCAGGTGGGGTCTCACAAGAGCGGAGTAGAGGGGCAGGATCACCTCCCTCGACCTGCTGGTCACACCTCTTTTGATGCAGCCCAGGACACAGTTGGCTTTCTGGGCTGCAGGCACATACTGCCAGCTCATGTTGAGCTTCTCATCAATCAAAACCCCCAAGTCCTTCTCCTCGGGGCTGCTTTCAATCCATTCCTCGCCCAGCCTATAGTTGTGCTTGGGATTGCACTGACCCACGTGCAGGACCTTGCAACTTGGCCTTGTTGAATTTCATGCGGTTCACACGGGCCCACCTCTCCAGCCTGTCAAGGTCCCTCTGGATGGCATCCCTTTCCTCCAGCGTGTCAACCACACCACACAGGTTGGTATCGTCAGCAAACTTGCTGAGGGTGCACTCGATCCCACTGTCCATGTCGCTGACAAAGATGTTGAACAGTGCCGGTCCCAGTACCAACCCGAGGGACGCCACTCGTCACCATTCTCCACTTGGACATTGAGCCGTTGATCACAACTCTTTGAGTGCAGCCATCCAGCCAATTCCTTATCCACCGAGTGGTCCATCCATCGAATCCATGTCTCTCCAATTTAGAGACAAGGATGTTGTGCGGAATGGTATCAAATGCCTTGCACAAGTCCAGGTAGATGACATCAGTTGCCCTTCCCTTATCCACTGACGCTGTAACCCCATCATAGAAGGCCACCAAGTTTGTCAGGCACGATTTGCCCTTAGTGAAGCCACGCTGGCTTCTAATTTAATACACCTGATGTGTTATGCTTTGGAACATCATGCTTAATGTTTCTTGCAATAGTTTTGAAACACCGAGGGTGTAACAGTTGTTATGCAAACCACCCACGCTCCCTCGATCAAATTGAATTAACAATTGAAAATTCATTATCCAAATATATGTTAAATGTGCATAAGAAGCAACTAAACCAGCATGTAGAATCGGGATAGGAATGGGAGACAGAAGTATTGACTATGACCAGGTATATATATATTTCATTTCCTAGTGACAGAACTCAGTCCACAGTTATCCTCTTAGCGTAACTAATAAAAAGCGATAAAAATCCTTATAAATATGAAGAAAAACCTAAAAAATGCAAACTAGCTCTAGGACTGTGTTTGGATATCTGTCTGAACCTAAGTTTGTTTTGAGGTAACTCATGGAAAATTATAGTCAATTTCCAAAGCCTGGTATTGTCCCACTATAGAAATTGTTTAATTATGTACTTGACAGATTTTAAACATGCTAAACTTGGATTTTAATCATCAGATTTGTTGAAAAAAAATATTGAATCATAGGTTGGCTAAGAGAAGCTAATAGTAATAAAGAAATGGAAACTCAATCTTTTAAAACTCTGAGATCAGGTTATATCTACTATGGCAGCACCACTTGTTATCTTTTTTATTATTTTCTCCTTTTTGAAGGAAGTAATCATTATTGGTTAGATTGCTACTGAAGATATAAGATCCAGCTTCGTATTCATCCTCTATGTCTGTGAATTTAAACCCACATTGTGTTTCTTTCCTCTTTATGATAGTGACCAGAGAAATGATAAGAAGAGGCAAAAGATTCTCAAGTTGGATGGATGAAGTTGCTAAAAGGACTGACACGAAAAAAAGGCAAAAGGCTTCTCTAATTCAGTGTTCTGCTTCTAAGAGAGAGGTAATAGATTTTTAATGAAAGAATAAACAAAATCAATATGGAAAGATTCTCTCCTGAAATACTCTGCCTGCATTAAAAGAACTAGTAATAATAATTCACTATGCATACCTTAGTTGTGGTCCAAGACCAGACTTTCTCTAACGGAGAGTGAATCAGCTCTGTGTCCATCCTAGCCTGAGTGCACTTCAGCCTCATTACAAACGTATTTATTGTAAACAAGCCTGCAGTTCCTGACCTTGCAGCATCCACTCTAATGTTTACATGTATTCTGTACCAAAGCTGCCTACACTAAGAGTGTTTCCAGAACTCACTGAAATGTGTAATATCTTTCAATGCCTGGAAAATCCCAGATGCCAATATTCCTTTATGGCAGCTTATTAGGTTTATGCACCTCCTTGTGTGCATCTGTAGTGGTAAAACACCTTAGCTTCAGTCTATTCGGATAGTTTGTCTGCAACATAGCTAGATCAATACTTTTTTGATTCCCATATAAGCTAGGCTATGGAATTCAATAAATGTTTAGGAAAAGAGTTGATTTAATGTATTTTACAAACACGTGAGATAGGATCTGTCTTAAATGATTTACAACCTTATAATTCTTATGGCATTATGACCTAATGATAAAATGACTTTGTTCATTTTCAACCTAACTCAAGTCATAGCATATTTTAATGACAAATGGATTTAATTTTATTGTTAAGTATTTGTTTTGATTTATCTTAGACTCAAAACTCGACAACTTCTATTTTCCTAGTTCCTTCCTTCTAGGACAGGCTTTTTGTGGAATAGGATTTTGCCATTTTCCTCCTAGTTTTCCTTCAGTTCTGGTCGTCAAAATTCTCTCCTTATCAAATTTTGCCTTTTCATTTGTTTCTCAAGGATATTCATCATGGATCTTCCTTACTCTTCCATCCATTTTTACCTCTCCTCTCATTTTTTTGCATTCCACATTTGCTCATTTTTTTGCTGTTCTTGTTGCTTCTGTTAAAACAACTGCTTCAGGACAAGCCAAATTACCTTCCTCCACTTGCAAAATTTTCTTCTTACTAACACCATAGGCAAAAATTAGTTTCTCAGAAATTTACAGATAAGTAATATTCAGGAAGAATGGTCTTTCTTGCACTGCTTATCCTGCTGTGAAACTCAGACCAATAGAAAATACAGGCTGGAGTGGTCTAAAATTCGCAAGTAATTCACAGCAGATACCACTTGTCTTATCCACCTTAACCATAAGCATGAGGGGTGCAGCCCTTTGGAAAGCTTTCAGGTGAAATCTTCCTTTCCAGCTTAAATTTCCATATAACATATATTCTGTTGCAGAGTTATATCCAAGCTCTGTCAGAAATGAATTTTACTTGTAGACATGGAAGTAATTGATTTCTGCATGCCTTATTTATATCTCGCTCACAATCTTTTAATATGCTATTGCAGTCAATCCTCGCTGTCTGCATTAAGCTTATCTTTTTCCCAGAAATTTTCATTCACATTTGGTTTCATCACCAATTATCTAAAAGGACTGCACAGTATAATGATAATAATCATCATTAGAAGACATGGAGAATTAAGACCAGTATCAGAAACTGACTTTTCCTGAGCCAGAACGTAGGCTCTGAGGCCCCCTTGAAGCACAGTCTACCTCACAAATTCTATCCTTCTCATTCCAGACCCTGCAAGTCTAGTTTGTAGAGTGATTATTCCATATAGCAATATTTTCATACGTGATGTATAACCAAAGGAAGAAAAACCAGTCATGGAATATCATTTACTAGAAACAGCTTTTCATATGTTTGCTGAGTTTCTGGATTCTTTTATTAGGCACCCAAAAAGGAAAAAAGCACTTCTTGAGAAAAACAATAGAATATGCATTTGAAAGACTAAAGGGTGAATAAACCCAGACACGTAGGCTACAAACTGATGAGAAATATCTGTTTCTCATGGCAGCTGCTTGCTGTGCTTTATATAATCTTTCTGAGAACAAAGGAGAGAGGTTTGCAGATATGAAGGAGACAGATGGAACATGATGGACTTACTTGAACATTTTGATAAGCCCAAATGAAGACCACTGTGAAATGCTACAATTATGTAGGAACAGAGATAGAGATCTGTTGCGCTCCTTGTAATGCACAACATTTACACTTATAATGAGGAGTTCATTCTGCAGATGAATATTTATAGATCAGTGAATGCAAAAGCTTTATGATAACTTAAATGAGGATGTAATCTGCTCCATTCTGGAATATTTATAGATCAGTGAATGCAAAAGCTTTATGATAACTTAAATGAGGATGTAATCCGCTCCATTCTGGATTTTATTACTGCACTATTATTTACTTTTTAAGTAGATGTGTGTATTTTTATGAACTAAAGATGGTATTTTAAGTAATTGTTCAAGATGCTGAACAATGAACATAAGCACATTCTCTAGTATTTTAATAATAATTGAAAGTATCAGTGAAAATAACAGCACTGCATATTATTTAAATTATGAAGTTGTGATGTTCTAAAATGCAGTAACTCCCTTATGTCTATAAAATGAAGCAAGCAGACAGGTTTGTTCCCCAGGTCATTAGTTAGACGGACATATCTGTTTTCCACATCACTGGATGTTGGATAAAACACACCTTCAAAGGTGAGGAGTTTAGGTAATGAGAAACTTTCTATTGTTCTCCCCTCTGGAAAATTTAAATTTAGAAAAAGTGTTTAAGGTAAACGGCTGTAGTCAGATCACATCGGGACAGTGGTGTACACTTCTCGCATTTCAAGCTGCGCTGTGAAATCACTGACTCATCAATGGTCTTTTCTCTGTTGTTATTACTGTGAGTGTTTCCCTTCAATATTTTTGTTGTTATGTGCACAAATATGGCATTATTTAAACTTCTTTCATATGCACAGGTGTTGTCAGTGTTGGTACCTCTGCCAGTGAGGTCACCTGTACAGAAAAGACTAATGGCCACTAGTTACTGTCAAAGCTGTAGACTCCTTATCAACATCAGAAACAGTTTTGCTTGGTTTCTTTGATTCCTCTCAGCTCTTACCAGCTTGTTCCAGTCTTGAGGTACTGTTATCATCTTCCTTATTTTTGTGGAGAACTCGAGATTGTGAAGGATAGTGACAAGGGATGGATTAAGTGGGAGGATGACTGCAGTCTAAGCAACAGTGGAGAAAAATCTGACCAATAGTTACATAGATACCTCTGCAAGTTGCCAGTGAGGTTTTCTGGATCTGAGCAACAGCAGTAAATCCTATGCATGTGGATTTCTATCAGTTTGTCCTCGATTTAGCTGCTACATTCCGTGATATTCTTAAAACAGAGAATGTTCAAGCAGGCAGTGAGCAAAATGGAAGCATAGACTGTGTTGCTGCTTTACAAGGGTAGTGCCCATCAAGCTAAACGGTTAAATGGGAGGCTGTATGGGTAGTCTCAAGACAATTGCACTGATGTCCAGTCTCTGTCTATTTAGAACACTATCTGTAGGCTCATAATGAGTAGAAAGCTCGCTGAAGAGTAGTACAAGAGCCAAAGGGGTGTATGGAAACCACAATGTGACTTAGAGTATATCTTTCCTTTTTTAAAAAAATAGTCATATGGTATGCTTTGGCTCCTTTATTTCATAATAATTTGTTATTTAAAAAACAAAAGCATAAGTGAAAATGTGTGCCACATGAATATTTTTTTTCTTGTTTGTGTTCCTACTGGAAAGGTATTTTTACTTCAAAGTTGCCTCCTTGCTGACCTACTGCCTTAGCTAGAGAGAACTTGTTTGGGCAATGACTAGGGAAACAACTGGCCTGTGAGCCAAGATATAGTTAAGCACCAGACTTAATGCTTAGGTTTGCCAAAATACCAGAAAGGGAGCAAACATTAAACAGAGATTGTCTAGTGGGGTGAAAACTATAGGCGATACCTGCTAGGAGATAAAAGCAATGTATCGTATCATATATTACAGAGGTAGACTCCTTTATGGTTTGAGTTTCTGCTTGGAAACCTAGCAATTTTAGCTATGAGGAAGAGGATTTGCATACCTTGGACTGTATGTATCTTGTTTGGTTTGATCAGCAAACTCCATGATTTCATCATCATTCTCCTCCTGCTCCTCACTATTGTTAACACTGGTGGAGTCCTTGATGGTGTTTTCAATGAAATGTTTTGGTTGAGTGAAAAAGCCTGAACTTTACAATAGCTAAAGAGCTTCCTGGAAGTCACAGAAGTTTTTATTAATTCCATCTGAGTTTTCTTCTTTGAGCCACCTGTTTTGACCATGTGTTTGCTTAAAGAAAAAATTTCAAGTCTGATAATTTCTTTGGCTTGAATTCAAATGGATCTATACATACAACTCTTTCTAAAAATCAATGAAATCCAAAACCTCACAGGACTATTCCAAAGTATGAGGTGTGACTGGATGAAACTCCAACAAACTACATTCTCAAAATAGCATACTTGATTATACTTATGATTTAAGGGAAGAGCCCAGATTGTATCAGGATGACAGCAGATATAGGAGTGAAGAGGGGAGCTGATTCAAGTAGCCAGCAAAATAATATGGGATTAATGATCATAATACTGGAAAGATAAAGGCAGGGGAGGAAGAAGAAAGATCACCGTGACTGCCAGAAGCGATAGCACACTAGATAGATAGTCTCTGCTATGTTTTGTCTGGCATATTTTCCCCTGGATTGCTTAGGCCATGGAGAATATTCAGTAAGATTTTATTCTTATTACATACTCACTACAGCCCTTAAAATTAGACTTCCACTCTGAATATTCAAGATGAAGTATTTCGCATTTGCCTTCAAGTTGGCTGAATCTTTATTTTCTGCATTTTTTTCTTTTTTAGTTTTAGAATATTAGCAAAGCAAACAAAAAGAGATCAAGTGAAGGAGTACAGTTGAAACATGACCCACAATCATTATTTTGCCATGTTTATCCAATTCTAGTAAATGCATATACATGCCCACATGTAGCTATGCCCTCTCATCAGTGATTCTGAACTTCTTTGCATAAAATATTTCATTTGTTTTCACTGCTTATCACTAATGATAACAAACTTGAAAAATATAGGACTGTATTTAACTTGTTGGTATCAACACACTGTAAACTGAAAAGCAAATTAAGTACAAGTGCTCATTCTCAGCAGTGACTAAGGTTCATCATAAATGTAAGCCAGATGTCCTGAAAATATGAAAAGGTAAATCAAAAGTTTATTGGAGTGCCATGAAGATTTTTGTTCTTACACTGTAGTGTTAAGCAAAGGAGTAGAATGCATGTGATTACAGGAGACCATAAAGTATTGAATTCCTTTAAATAGCCTCATCCCTTACATGATCTCCTACTCCTTTTGTAATATATTAGTAAACATAAGGCTTTGCTGTGGAATGTAATTACGTATGGTATTCTGTACCCAAAAGAACTGACAATGTGATTTCATGCCTGCCGCTAAGTTTTTAGTCTGCAAAGTCAACCCACGGTTTGTACTTAAGTGTTTACTAAATGAATACCAATTATTTTTTCTTCCTTACTGCTGTGACTCAGGCCTTCCACTCTAATATACAGTATACGTAATTTTTCATATATATTGCGGAAATGTACAATTTCCAAAAACTTAAAAAAAAGCTGTGTTTTTGCAAAGAATGGGAGCATATATTCAACTTTAAACTTACGTTTGAGTTCCTTTATAAGCATAGTTAGATATTTTACAGACATTCAGAGACAACACAACTCAATATAATTTACTATTTTTAACTTTTTTTTAGGAGAAGGTTTTAATTGCCAATGGAAGTACAGAACTCATTAATCAGAGTGCTGCTATTTGCATTATACCCTGAAGGGTCTTTATTTACAGACTTCTACTTTGTGGGGGAGAGGGAGAATGGAAAGCAGTATCTGCTACCAGTGCTAGAAATACAAATTTATTGGAGCTGAGATAACATTTAGAGATTAATCTTTAACACTCGTTGACATTTAATTGTTGTGAGTAGGTCAAACAATTGACAGACCTGTATGTTTTGGTAAAGACTTTTGTTGAAGTCCACAAGCAATTATGAAAGATTGAGTTTGCAAGTAACATTTTTGTAATGAATCATACTTTTAATTCTTTACTTCCTTTATTTAAGCTCAGTAAGTGATTTTGGCATGTGACAGCTCTGGCATGGGGAATGGGGCCGCTATTGCTGATGGAAAGAATATCACACATAGGTGAGTTAGAGGAATCCATGGATGTTTAACTTTTACATGTATTTGTTTATCACCCCAACGTGATACTATGTTTGGATGACTGTCTATGCCTCTAGTCTTCACCTGTTTGAAAAACATCTATCTAAACATTATAGTAATTTCTAATACAGAAGAGAAAAATGAGATTTTTTTTTCTTTTAAAATCCACTGTAAATGCACTAAAATCCATCTTCTTTTTAGATTATCTCATATCACATCCCTAGGTCTGCCAAAGCCTCTGAGATGTCCTTTCAATATTCCTTAAAGTTATGCCTAATACAGAGTGTGAGTGAATAATTCCTGGTGGTTAGTGCCAGCTAATGTTAGTATGGCCAAAGTTGTATCAACATCTTTTTTAACTTTTCACTTTATGATTTGCCAAACTTCACACCCTTAAAATACAGTTGGAATATGAAACAGACAATAAAAGTGACAAATCACTAAAGACTTATGCTGATCACAAATCAGCATAATGAGTTACTCCTCATCAAAGAAACAGAATAACTGATGACATCTAATAATACAGTTAAATGTGTTAGCATAAACCACCATAAACACCAAATTTTAGTAAAGTAAAATAAATAGTTTGTCAGCCTGATGAATCAATGAAAGATTCTTTTTTTTTTTTTTAAGTCTGCATGCTAATGACAATTTCATTTTTGAGCCAGGAATTGTGAGTGATGATGATTTGCTGCCAGGCATTGAATTTTAAATGGTGAAGTAACATCCTCAACAAAATTAGTCATCTGTTATTACACATAGCATTCTGTTTGCTACCGTCTAAAATGATATAACATTCTCAAAGACAGCATGTGAGTATCAGGTTTTTCTCTTTACTGCAAAGATAAAGCATGTGAAATATAATGCCTTCCTGTAATGAAAGAGATGGAAGACAGAGGTTTTTAACACTTATTTTATATATTAAATTGCCCCTTTAAGGGGAACTTCACTTGCTTTTATTGAAGTCCTCCCAAAACTGAAGCAAAACCTAAGATTTCTTTTACTAATATGATGATACAGTATTTCACAACCTGCAGACTTTGGTTGTATTCCAGATCGACTTTTATTCTAGTATTTTATTTTACCAAAGTTATTCTTGTCACCCTGTTCTGAAGATAACATGCATATTTTGCATACGTAACAATTACATTTTCACACACGATATCTTACAAGCCTGTAACTCAGCAGCAGGTGAATGTGTGCATGTGTGTTTATAAACCAATGGAAAGCTTACTAGAGAACCCACATCCTAATAATTTGCATGCCTTTGCATGCCTCTTGAGTTTACCTCCATAGCTCCCTATGTCTCAATCCCTAAAACCTTTTCTCTGATTGCATTTTTTCTGTGGATCTTTTTCAAGTACTGATACTTTTGAATGCATACATATCTCAAATGCATATTGTACATACTAAAATATGGTAATTGATTTTTGGTAACGGAATATGGCATTCTATTGCTCTTTGACATTCTTCATTTGTCCTTGCTCTTTGAATAATCACTTCTAGACTTTCAACAAATCCCACTTTATTATGTCATGGGGTTCACATAACAATTATGGAATTATGTGTTGTGGCCCCAGTTCTGTGTCAATGTAACACAGAAAATTAAAGCAGGCTTTGCTAATTCAGTTCTTAATTTTACTAAGACTTTACATACTCCTTATAGTCATTCTATCTTGTGCCATGTTCCTGCAGAACAACAAGGACAGGATTGCATTTAGATCAACTTTGAGGAATTTTATGTGTAGTTTTACAGGTGTTGGCAAGCCATAATTAGTTAACATTAGCATATTAAGTTTATTTTGTCTTTCAAATTTATTCAGAATTAACTCTGCCCACCTTTATCTAAATTCAGTTTGGAACTACTGATTTTCAGGTTAATAAATGATTTGCAACCTGTGCTAGAAAGTCAGCAAAGCTTTGGTTGTAACTTGAAAAGATCATAAGTACCTGAACACCCAATAGTTGTGTCCAATAAAACAATAGAAATCTCTCAATTATGTTGTTTATGTCCTTAATTTAATATTTCTCTACATATTAAAAAATAGGAGGATTTGCTTATAAATAATCTGTTGTTGACACTTCATTTTACAGAGGCTTTGTGAAGAACAGCTTTCTGAGCTACGATTTAGTCTTTGTGATTATTTTTTATTTTCAGAAGATGACGACTACAAATGTATCTCACTCAGAAGATAATTTAGATTGAAGTCTTTAACCTTTATGACTTTGTTCCACAGACCACAGTAAATAGGCTATTCAAATTATTATTAATTTCACTGGTCTCTGTGTCTAGTTTTAAATGTTCCATTGCATCAGTTGCACAAAGAATTCCTTACATGTAGTATGGGAAAGATGCTGACCTAATTATTTTAGAAATAACTATGTAGAAACATCTAAAAACATTAACAAAGGAAATATTATGTCACTACCAAATTAGTAACTAAAATAGCATGAAAATCATAGTATAATTATCTAGGTTTCCATAGAAACCATGTTTGATGGGTAGCCAAAAAGACTTCTGATTTAGCTTCCATACTTCTGCTCTCCCTATAACAAACATGATTTCTGTTCTGCCTTTCACAAACAACTAACCAGTTTTTCAGAAGCATAAGTCCTTATCCTATACTCTTGAAGCAGCCCTCCTTAACAGCACTAATCACCTTTTTTTAAGATCTGAACTCTTGAACTTGTAAAAATATTTTTAAAATGTATTATGACAAATACCATGCTATCAACCAAAGAAAAAAAAAAAGAAAACAGAATAAGTTTATATATAGTAATATTTCTGTGTTGTCACAATACAATAGTTTCATAAAAATAAGCAAATGCATTAATCCAAGAAACAAGTTGGGGTTTTTATTACATTTTGTCATTGTAATTTTTCATTACATTGTGTGATCAAGCTTTCTTAAAGGCTTTGGCCCTTAAGTACTAATAATACGGATGCAAGCAAATGATCCCCAGTACTAGCAAAGGTGAAAAAGGTGTGGCCCATCCCATAAGTCCATATTCCATTAGAAACAGTAAGATTTTTATCTGATTTTGTGTTTCATTTAAATAATCAAGATTGACAACTATTTGTGGCAACACTGTTTTCACATGCTTCTTCTATAGCAGCTTTTAGCAAAGCCACCTTAGAAATTTCTGTCCCTAAGACAAGATAAACAATATGTTTTTCTCCTACCAAAGTTGATGAAAAGGTTGTCCCTGTGTTCATGCACACAGTTTTTTCCAGAAAGCAATAGTTCAGATAAACTCTAATTGAATTTATAGATTATTTGTTCGCAAATACCAAATGGATATTTTAAGAAATGTTTTGTTATTGACCTTCCAGAGGCTGCACAACTATTTTATTGTTCCATCACTTCAGGAAGTGTTAAGGTAGTGTCTGAAGTAGACCTTAATTCTAATTGCATGCACTCACAGGAAAACTACCCACACACGCTGCCCTAATTCCAGCAATCTAGAAGCAGGCCAAGAGTAGGGTGGAAGTTGGTACAATGGATTTGTAAGGTACTACATGTGCTACCTGGCCTACTTCTAGAGCTGTTTATTTATGTTTGGAGAGCACTGCATACAAATATTTCAAAACAGAAAATAGAGAACTTTTGTTTGAAACAAGCAAGTTCCTGACAGATCTGCTTTATTTCAGAGAAAGAAAAGCACATCTGCTGTTATTTTAATACTTTGTGGGATTCTTGTAATAGCTGAATAATTTATTTTGTATTATTTACAGTTACTTAGAACTTTCAATTAATGTTCTGTAATATTCTGGGATTTAAATTCTGCAACTTCTGTTTAGTCCATTAGATCTTGAGACTTCATGTGCTTTACCACTTTAGAATCATTGGATTTGATCAAACTAAATGACACAATTGCAGTTTACTTTTGTGCTATTTTTGAATGCAGAAAATCTATCTAAATCGTAAACAGAGATTGGGCCTGAGCACTGAGAATGCTGTGCAACAAAACATAACATCACAGAAAGAACTGTAGACCCAAAACCCCACATTTTATTCTACATTACATAATCCACCAACACTCTTCAAGTTCATCCTACTTAATTCTAGGCATCTTTCTTGGAGGACTGCCATTGTAGGCTCCTGATATAATCAAAACAGAAGGGCAGAGAAGCTCAGACCTCCATGTGGTGATTTAGTTCACTTCAGATCTGCATTGCCCTCTGAGGTGCCTGTCTCTGCTTATTGGTAATAAAGGGAACTGGAGCATTCAGATGCCTTTTTTTTCTCTAACATTACGTGGGATTAATCCTTTTTTGTTTGGTTCTTGGTTTTTTTCTGTAACATAATGTTCCAAATCTGAAGGTCTTGATATTTCTTGTTTGGACTAGATCATTCTCTGGATTTGTTTTCATCCTTACAAGCAACTTAATCATACTTTCCTCCAGATAAGAATTTTGACTGTGAGGATACAGTATTGGCATATTACATTTATTCTGGAAGTTAGTGTGTGGCAACATCCTAATTTTCTCGTGTTGAAAGTACTGAAGGGTAACAAAATGTTAAGATTGACCTCAGTGTGCTTACAATGAAAACTTAAGTAAAGTTTGTGCAGGCTTCTTAGTCTTCAGTATGGAAAAAAAAAATAAATGTCCATCTCAAACAGTTTGTAGCCATCTTTTTCACAAGCTAATCATTCTACACTGGTGATATATGACTAACACTGATTTTAAAAACAAAATAAGTCTGAAGAGATGATTCACTGTGTCACAGAAAGATGCCTGAAATAGTCATTCACTGTTATTTGTTGTCTTGTACAGTTTACAGAAATAATTAGTATTCCATTTGACAAACAAATGCAAACATCCATTAGCTAAATGACACAACATATACTTTGACTCGGTCTGTAACTTTTATTAGAACTCTATTGCTAGTAACTGCTAAGCAGTCTGTCATATAGGAGTACACATCTTTTAGATATGTATAACTGCTCTGGTTAGGAGGCCACCGAAGTATTTAAGGAAAGAAAAACTATTGGATAGCGTAATCTGTCTTTGAAATCAGAAGAAAAGAGAAAAAAAATCGTTGTGTGTAATCTGTAAACTACACGTACATTGAGTTGGTTTTATGAATTTATTGATCTGCAAATGAGTTCTACCCTCAGATCTATAAACAATTATCACCAAAAATGAAAGACAGGAATAGAGCAAAATAGAGCATGTCACCAGAACATGGTTCTGAAAATGGACTGGTGCTAGCTCAAAATTTTTTTGTGTTGTGGTCCATTACACATATGGATAAGTCTAGTGCTGGATCCTATACGCGTTTGGGGGGAATACACTTGGTTACTGCTTGCTGTTGCAGAAAATGTGAAAGATCAGCCTGGTGAAAGCCATCCTTAAGTGAACAGATTCCAGAAACGCACTTTGCTTCTCTTTCAGCATGAAGAAACTCATGTAAGCTCTAAATGATGTCTCTTAAAATGAAACACTGTCTCAAATTCACCATAGATGTCACATAATCAAAGATATTAAGCTAATTCATTTTGACTGTTTATAGAGAATTTTTTAGATATTTTAAAAATATACTTTGTAATATAAAATCATACATAGATGGGTAAAAAGTGTAAAAAATGCCATTATGTGTGTTCATGTAAGCAATAGTACCAATTGCCTAAACAGAACTCCATTCTTAGGCAAGCCGCAGATGCTTGAACAACTATTCGTAGTCATTCAAAAAGTGCTTCATTTCCTTAGTTATTGCATTACTGGGTGTTTTCATCCTATTTAGCTTATTTTGCAGTCGAGCAGAGTCAATACTAGGTCCGTATATAATGATCTATAATGAGCTGGTATCTGCAGCTGTTGAGACCAGACATAATTACTGTAGGTGAGCTTGCCATTTTCTACATGTTTTACCGCCAGTTATCAAAATGCCTGGTGGTGAGCATGATGTTCTGTTCAGCTGCAGCTTCTGTACCTTGTTCAACCAGGGATCATCACAGTGAGTTCTTAGGAAACATTCTTGTTACTAACTTACTTCAGTAAGAACTGGATACATATTTTGTTCAGCAGTTCAGTAAAATACTGAAGTAGGTTAGTAAAAAAGGTGAAGGCCTATTTACTTGAGCACTTTGTATTGTAAAAAATTAAAAAGAAAAATTAAAGCAAATTAAAAATGTACAAGTGCTACAGTGACAGAATTTTATGTGTTCTGGTTCAAGTATTATAGTCCCTATTCATATAAAATTTCCTTTTAAAGGGCCATAATATTCAATAGGAAATTTAATCTTACAAAAATTTGTTACTGTTTAGAACTGGCAACATTTGGCATTATGCAGTTCTGTGGCCATAAAACAAAGGGTAAAATTGGACCATTCATTTAGCCACTGGCTAGAACAAACTCCTCTTCTTGAATAAAGGACAGTGAGGGACAGGACTAGAAAAGGCCATGTGTTACTTCACACTGTTATTACCAAAAGGGTTAGGCAGCATATAACAATGGCTATCAGAAAGACAAGCTAGAGAAATAAAGTAAGAGAAAATCAAATCACTGTCTCCAAAATGACAGACGAAACTTTATCAGTGTGCTGACCCAAAGGCACTCTGTCTGGCAAAATAAATACAGGTGATTTAGCCTTTCCACACAGAATCTTCTTGTCTGTTCATTGCCCCCTAGTACACTGTCTTGTAACACACCCATTCTTCCTCTACTTTTTTTAAACTCCTCCTGTATAATACCCACTTCTCAGGCACTATTGCTGAGAAAATTCTCTATGTTAAGTAATCAAGCTACTTTATAACCACTACCCATTTATACAAACATAAGCATGACCATACAGGGTAAGACCAAATATTCATGCCATCTACTTTATTTGTCTCCAGCCCTGCTCAACAGCAGATCCCTAAGGCATAGTATAAAAATGGGCTAATCAAGTGGTATTTCCTGTGGATCTTTTCCTAGCCTCCAGTAATCTGCAGCTCATGAATTTCATTAACCAAGTATGTTTATATTTAATGCCCTCAACAGATTTTTCTCAATGCTTCCCAAATGCCTGTAAATTTAAGTTTTCAAGGTCTTCCAGCAAAAAGTTCTCCACAGTAACACATTTTGGTTGTTTGAACCTACCATCCACTATTTTCTGTAATCCAGAGTAATAAAAACTACATTTTCTGTAATCTTGCCATGGTTTTGGCTGGGATAGAGTTAATTTTCTTCCTAGTAGATGGTGTAGTGCTGTGTTTTGGATTTCAGATGAGAATCATGCTGATAACACATTGATGTTTTAGTTGCTGCTAAGTAGTGCTTACATTAAGTTAAGGACTTTCAGCTTCTCATGCTCTACCCACTGAGAAAGCCAGAAGTGCACAAGAAGCTGGGAGGGAACAGAGCCAGGACATCTGACCCAAACTGGCCACAAGGATATTCCATACTATATGACATCATGCTCGGCATATAACTGGGAGGGAGTTTGCTGCGGGGGGCAGGGGAGGGGGGACCGCGGCACAGGGACTAGTTGGCAATCAATCAGTGGTTAATGAGCAATTGCATTGTGCATCACTTTTGTTATTGTTGTTATTATTATCCTTTCCTTCTATTATTATTATCATCATCGTCCTTTCCTTTTTGTCCTGTGAAATTGTCTTTATCTCAACCCATGAGTTTTACCTTTTTTTTTTTTTTTTTTTTTTTTTTTGCTCCTGCTTCTCTCCCTCATCTCACTAGGCAGGGAGTGAGCAAACAGCTGTGTCGTATTTAGCTGCCTCTCTGGTTAAACCATAATAATTGTTAACAGCTGTCCCCTGTATTCCTTATGGAAACCTGACATGGTCATCAGAGTGATAAGGCTGACATCTTGCATATTTTTCCCTGTCCCACCAGTCAGAGGAAGGTGACCTAAGTATAGGTGCTTCTGTTGGTACCCCTCAAATTTGAGTGCCTTTTCTGCTGAGATTGCACTCTTGCTATATATGTAAATTTTCCCCCACTTCTTTCTCCAGTGTTTTTGCATCATCTGTATTTCCTTCCTTAGAGTGAGAATTATTCCCTTTCCCATGCATACACATTCTGTTTCCAAACCCAGTGTATCAGGACCCCAGTAGTACCAGGTGCTAGTTAACATTTTCACTTCATGTATATTACTCTTTTTATTTCAATCCATGATTTCCACAATGCCTGTTTTATCATCATGTAGTAAAGGAAGAAAAGCCAATATGTATAATAAAACCAAAGGGGTTTTGGCAACTTACCAAGTGAAGATCAGACATAGTAAGGTAGATATTAGAATGAGGACTTGGTTAAACATCGCAGACTGTGTGCGTTGGATGGCTCTGTGAAGATCATTCTATATTAATGGAAAATAAGTGTTATTTTTGGTTTTGAATTAATAATGCATGAGCTGATTCTATAGAGGAATTGTATAGTGCCCTGATAAAATGCAGTCATTCAAATGCACTTGGAATTTGCTGATCATATAGAAGTGTGCAAAAGAGCCAGCTGTGAGTCTGTGATTATTTAACTAGTTCTTTGTTCATCGTGGCACAATTCTGATACTATTGCAAGCTGCCTTAAGGTCTGTCTGCTCATGTCTAGCTTACAAATTACAGGCTGCAAGGACCAATTAAGGCATAGCAGTTGAGTTCCCTGCAATTGTGTATGAATGGAAGAGTAGCAAATTCCAACTTTTCCCTGTTGGCACAGTAACAATTTACACTAATTGAGATTTCACTTGACATCTTAATTTTTTCTAATTTTGATGCAAAAAGCAATGCTTGACCATTTGTATGATCTAAATACAGATCTGGTTAGCTTCCTATTAAAGTTGGACAGTGGACTGTACTGCCAAAATCCCACTAAAAATAATATACTAAAACAGTATAAATTCTAAAATAGTTATTTCTTTGTCATACTTACAATCATATTCTCTAAAGCATGCTTTGCCAGCCAACAATTTAAAAATACAGGAATAAACAGGTTTCTTAGGACTGGCCAGAAAATCTGAAAGAAAAATTAACAAATTCATTAAAAGCTTTTCTATTCAACTGTCTCCTTGTTGTTGACAAATTTCTGTTCCCATAGGCACAAATCTGTCCTCCACATAAGATTCAAATTTATTTCAATAAAAATTAAGAGTATTTGTGCAGCTATAGAAGTGCAATGTGCATATGTATTAATTCAAATACATTTACCGTGATGATGAAAGGGACAGCATTAATTATTTCCAGGAGAAAGGGTATTCTCAGAATTTGTTCCCAGATATTTCCCTTCAAAGAAAAGGAAAAAAAAAAAAACCACCATGTCACAGTAGGCTTACATATAGTTCTGACGAGAAATATATGTGCTACTCTGATGCCACATATGGAGTCTCTCCCACTAGCTGAATTTCAGGAAGATCGTTCATCTCAGATCTAAACACATATGTCAAATGTGAATATAGAATATAGGGCACTCTGGCCTATTTTTCTTACTGTTTACCAAAATGTACCTCACAGGTAAAAATATATACTTTTAAACCTATATTTTTACTAGAGCAGATTTCTGTTTCCGTATGACCATATATTTCCTTGCTATGACCTAGTTAGTAAGACAGCTCAAATGAAGAATTCTAATTGAATTAACTATTTAACTCATTCTCTCAGCTAATGAAGAGCTTCATTAAATTAAGTTTTCATTTTTTTCAGTGAATAATATGCTCCTGTTTTCTTCTATTGCATTTTTAGGTACCTTGGAATCATACACAGACATCTTGTCTCTGTTTTTTCCTTCTTCAAAGGTTAGTTTACTTTTATTTTTATATGCACACTTACACAGAGATAAGGAGGTGAGGTTCCTGTCCTAAGGAATTAATCTTTTTAATAATTCTCAGTTTTCAGTGACTTTTCATACAAGTAACAGACTAGTCTGCTGCTAAATTCTTTTATTTGCAATCATTTCTACTTTTTCTTAGAAGTCTCTAAATCTTTAAAATACTGCATTAAAATGCTTAAGCTTTTGACTGTGCCAAAGTTTTTCTTACCTTAATGCTTATTGTCTTAGAGTGTCTAAAAACTAGAGACAAAGCCCTAGTACAGCATAGAAGTTGCAGAGACAAATATCCAAAGGACATGCCCTGCTCAGATTTTACCTTCCAATCAACTGTTTTGATTACCCCTGTGCACAGGTGACTGCCCTATAGTCCACACTAGTGTTTGGTATGAATGATGAACCACATTCTGTACGTCCTTCTGATAAAATTTCATGGCAAAATACAAAGCAAGAGAGGAATGCAAAAATGTTGTATTTTCCAAAGAAAAAATACCAGCTCATTTTCTCTTAATCTTGTTTCGTTAGCCTCTGCATGTTAGTCACAGAGGTCTGGATATTTCTCTTTATTAGTTCTAATCCTGCTATTATGATATTAACTTATTAAGAAATAAATATTAAAAAGAGGAATGAAATTAAGTTAGGGAAAGATATCGGTATTCTATAGTGAGTCTGTCCTTCCTTTGCATTTACCTCGTTTTATCTTTACTTTGTATTTTCTCTTTCCCAACTGTTTTGGAGAGAGAAGGAAGATAATCTAGTGTTTAATATTTGAATTAGGACTACAAGATCAAAGTTCTGTATTTTTGCCACAAACACTTCAGAACATTTAAGGGCATTTTGGAACTTGATCTTGCTTAAATGAAATTAGAGGTCCTCCTACATATTTCAATTAAAGGGGTACTGATCTTTTTATCTGCTTACTACTAGCTACAGCACAGGGATAATACTACTTCTTTTCCACATCTGAGCAGTGACTGTGAATGATTAAACGTCAGGATGAAAATCCATATATTTAAAAAAGAAGACATTTAAAATACAGTGACTTACAGCTCTACTAGCTCAAGGTATATCTCCATCATAGGTAATGCAATAACAAGGCAATATTAGAAGAATTTGTAGTACAGCATTATATTTTCAGTTGCAATGACATATTAATGTTTCCTGTTTAAAAAAACCATCTGATATAGAATCATAGAATGGTTTGGGTTGGAAGGGACCTTAAAGACCATCTAGTTCCAACCCCCCTGCTGCGGGCAGGGACACCCTCCACTAGACCACGTTGCCCAAAGCATCATCCAACCTGGCCTTGAACACTTCCAGGGATGGGGCATCCACAGCCTCTTTGGGCAACCTGTGCCAGTGCCTCACCACTCTAACAGTAAAGAATTTCTTTCTAACTTCTAATCTAAATGGACCCTCCTTCAGCTTAAGGCCATTCCCCCTTGTCCTGTCACTACACTCCCTGATAAACAGTCCCTCTCCAGCTTTCCTGTAGGCCCCTTCAGGTACTGGTAAGCCGCAAGTAGATCTCCCCGGAGCCACCTTTTCTCCAGGCTGAGCAATCCCAACTCTCTCAGCCTGTCCTCATAGGAGAGGTGCTCCAGCGCTCTGATCATCCCTGTGGCCCTCCTCTGGACTCTCTCCAACAGCTCGATGTCTCTCCTGTTCTGGGGCCCCCAGAGCTGGACGCAGTACTCCAGGTGGGGTCTCACCAGAGCCGAGTAGAGGGGAACCACTGAAAATTAAATACAAGCTCCATAGCATATAAAATTATTTTTCTATTTTTAATTTTTCACATCTGAAAGCCATTGTACCTATGGGGCAGGGATTATTGTCTTCCATGTAATTGTAATTGGTGGGAGTTAGACATACTTGAACAATTTTATATATTTCATGTGATAAGGAGCCTTGTAAACAGAACTGAAATTATGAGACTGTAAGCTGAGGTTTTATTTGTAGGAATAATAAAATGAAAAGCAAATTTTATTTTCCCAACTGAGCCATTCTGTGTTTTCACCAGTTCCCTCATTTTTAATGTTAAGAGCTTTCTTTTCTGCATTATAGAAATGTCACATAATTTACTTGTGCAGGCAAAATGCCTGTGCAGATGTGCTCTAGGTACTTAGTGATGCATGTAGCTGTAAGATTCTGGCTTCCACACACAAATGCATCATGTCTTCTGCGAAACTGCCTTTTGCAGTGAGAATGTATGGTACTGATAAAAGCAGCCAAGACAGCCTGTGCACCAGTGACATAGCAGGATTGCCAGATGTCTGTGACAAGTTTTGGCAATGAAAATTTCTAATGTAGACATCTTTCAGAATTTTGGCCAAGGGCAAACCCTCATGTAATGGGTTAAGCTGTGAGAATGCAGATTGTAAACCATTAATTCTTGGATCCAAGTGATCAGCAGCATAATGCAGTGTTACATTCTTTGCGTTCCTCCCAACAGAAAAGCAATAAAAAATGCAAATTCACTGTATCTTCATAGCATGGTACACTATTATGTCCTCACTATTCTGCATGTTGAATCATTTCTCATATGTCATCAACCAAGTATCAGAAAGGTAAATTCCTTGGAGTATTCTTTCAAATGACTGCTTTATTTATTTTACAAGTTATTTGTGAAATCCTATCAATGTGCTCACAAATGCAAACACAATCATGTTTTTCTTGTTGTTTTCTTCCTGGCTTATCCTCTGACTTGTGCCTAAACTGTAAAAGCTTTGGAAATGTTGGCATGAAATAAATAATCTGTCACAGATTTACATGAACCAAGACTCCTTCGGTCATCCTGGCTGGGCAGAAAGGCCTTACAGTGGGCAAAATAACAGCCGCCTTGGCTTCCTGAGACTGGTGTAAAACTGGGGTAAATGGCTCTATCATGACATTTCTAGATTGTAACTACAAGGACAGGACCAGAGGGAAGGAGGTGTTTGCATCAGGTGGATTGCCAAAGTGCATTTCAGTACTATTAGTCTTCCTTACATTACTCTTAGTCCTTTATGGGGACTGGAAATATAGCCATCATAAAATTGCCTCAACTTCTGTAACAGGTATACGCAGCAAATGAGGATAGTAGAGCTTTACACCCATTGCACACTAATAACTAACTTCTCATGGAGCTGACTTGCCAATATTTCTCTCATCTTCACTGAAACTGATGCAGACCACAAGCAGAATGGATAGGGATAAAATGGTGCCCAGTAAACTCAGGAACAGTATAAATTGTGATTATTCTTTACTGTTCTGGCATGAGATGTGTCCATTTTGGATTGTTTCTGCCTATATTTGACTTGCATTTTTAACCATCAACACCTAAATGGTATATACTACTTACAAGGATTAAGAAGAATAATTTTTAGACAGTAGACAGTTTTAAGCCTCTTAGTATTATTGAGTGTTAAGGAAAACATTTATGCCATAATCACTTGATAAGTATACTAAAGTACGCCACTAATTTTAGTGGTGGCTCTGATATCTACTGAATGTCACTAATTCAAAAATTTTTTTCAAAAAAAGATTATGCTCCAAGATATTTTCAGCTTTAGAAACCAAGTCTTTTCATATTTACTTTATATGATTTTAGTATTTTTCTCCTGAAGACATTAAAAATGCAGACTACTTAAAACTCACTAGGATAGCACATAACAAAATGTAATGAAGAAAAGTGAATAAAAATATTAGGAAAATATAAATTTTTAAGGAGAATGCAAATACAAAAATATATTGTATTCACATCAGATGATTTCAAGACATTTTGCAAAGATGTTCCAGTAGCATCAGAGAGATGGATAACACAAGTATGTAGGTATCCATAATTTAAAAAAAAAAAAAAAATAGTACTGTCTTGGCCTAGTTTTTTGGTGTGCAGTTTTAGAGGCCTGAAACTTGAGTTATAGATACTGAGTAGCCACAGCTTTGACATCAATGAGAATTGTGTCCATTGCATTATGGATAGACATATAAAACTGTGCACTTGAAAAATCAGTACCCAAAATAAAGGTCCCTTTTAATAATGTGTTTTCAAATTACAATGTACCAATGGACAATGGAAAAAATGGAAATTTCATTTCTGACTTCCACTCTCTAGACATTACTGTTTGGTCATAAATTTGGGAAACATGAACAGGGCTGCCTGTGACAGTATGCTGTCCTCTACATGTGTGTTTTTCTCATCTGCTTGTACATCAGTATGTGCACAAATGCAAACACATGAATTTTATATTGAAACATTTAACTCAGTTACTTTTTGTGATGAATTATGCCTAAAAGTAACTAAAAGTACTTACCTTGTAGCTTAGATAACTCAGCAGCAGTGTTTCAAAGAGACTTATTAAAGCCACAGAAACCTTAAGTGATAAAATATGTGTATTAATACTGGCTTCTAAAGAATATATGACATTAAGCATTACAATGAAAAGTAAAAGATAATAAAATCCAGCTTTTCCATGCATCCTCTGAAACCATCTCAGCTAACAGCACTTAGCATGAAGCTTAAATATTGTTATTTTTCTGACTAAAGCACAGGCTGTGACTTGAGTCTCATTGCTCTTTTCCAAGTATAACACTCCAGAAAGCCTGCAGCGTGGCCTTTCCGTGGTTTTTAGAGAGCTCCATACACAGTCTGCCAGATTGTTTCTCAAGTTTCAGTTGTCTGTTCCTAAAAGGTACCGAGATCTTTTCACAAGACAGAGAAAGAGAGAGAAGGAAGAAGCTGTAAATAATGGAAGCTAGTCAGCTCTTTACTTTTCTGTAAATCTGTTATGAATGTGTGGAAAAACAAACACTTATTTTACTGTGTATAATTCAGAAAGTTAAAAACAGCAAGAAACGATGAATCATTGATTTTAATATTTAAATGCAATTGAGTTCAACTTATCAGCCTTTGATTATATGTAGTGTATGTATTATGTAATTTTAAAATATTTAGAGTTAAATATCAAAATAGTGAAAAATTTACTTAAAACTTTATACATATTAAATAACCACAAAACTTACTTAAATCCTTTGCATCGCAAATATTTGTATTTTAATGTATATTGTGGGAATATTCTATCAAGGAGATGTACAAATTAGCTGGAGCCTCAAGTCAAACAAGCCTCAGGATTTCTAATTTTAAACTAATGCTCACTACTACTGAAAACTCAGAAGAGTGTACTATTTGTGCTCACAATATCATTATCTAGAATTAAAAAGGTGCTATGAATTGGAAAATTATTAAAATATGCAATCAAAATATGATATCAGTTTCTCAAAATAAGCATTACTGGTTTATATAAACTTGGGTTGTATCTCAAATAAAAATAAATCTTTGTTCGCAACTATTGCATATATCCTACTGTGAATGCATGTGTATATACACATGGACATGCATATATATAAATTCCTATGTTTATCAAATAAACTTATTAGAATAAAACTGCAACCATAAGCAAATAAATCTCTCAGTATTTTTTAATTAAATTGAATACAGTAATCTGAATGTCTAGGTCAAAATTTATTCAAACTGTACATACTTGAAGGCATTGAAAGGTATTTTCATCAAAGGAATCTTCCCTTAGTAAAACCTTATCTTACATAGAGGTACAAACCATCATAATGGCATTGTACTAAGCATGGTCCAAGAATATAATGGTATAACCATTCTGGGACTTTATGGAATTCTTACTAGGAAAACACATTTCACAGGGAGAATTCCCACAGCGCTGGCCATGAGTAAAAAGTGTTCCTAAAACAAGCAGGCTCCAGGACACTGAGGACTGAACCACAAACTTCCAAAGATCTCCAAGACCCACAAAGCACTGATGTAGTGCATCTTTTGTGACATACTCCTCTAAACATATAGGCTTCTATATTATGAAGTAACTTCAGCTTTCTAGTGTATTTAACAAGAAAGCCCATGAAGCATGTCAAAATCTAGTCATAAGCAATTATGAAATTTAAACTCATCATTACAGCAAACAGTGACTACTTCACTCAACAGGACTTGATAATTCTAAGAGAAAAGGCCATCTAATTCTCCAATATTTTGTTATAAGCTTTAATACTTTATAAATATATTGTAAAGCCACATAAATTCAAATCAGTTAGCACAGATCAGCTTATCTTTGCTTTACACTTTTGTTGTACTTGGTCATCAAGTAGATTTCTTTATTAATATCAACTTTTCCAAGAATCCTTTAACATCACTAAAATGCTATAGATCAATATTGTCTACAGTTATTAAATGGAAATAGATAAATTTGCCATTGACATATTACCTGTAATCCCCATAAAGGCAAGCTTCGATTCACCCAAATAATAGGAGACCTGTTTATTATAATAAGAAAATAAATATAAAATTAATCAAAATCTGGTTAGTGTTTTGAACAAAATCAAGAGAAAATAAATTTGTACATGTGAATGGAAATTAGAGCAGCTTTATTTTTAAAAAAAATTCTCAGTAGTGAAAATTTTAAATCAGTAGTTATGTACTGAGTATTGACATTGCTTGTATTTCTAATCCAGAGACAATCATTGAATTCCCATGGGACTTATCCAACACTCAGTGACAGCAAAATCTTGTATTGGCTTTAGTGGCTGCTAGTTCATCCCCTTTGATTCTAGTAAGAATAAATCAATTTGAGCTTTTGATTCTAGAGATGCAGAGGAATAATTATTTGTGGTAGGAAAAAAGAAACCTGACAATTCTTTTGTGTGAACTTTTTGCTCTCTGTGTAACAATGTAAATGGTATCTAACTCACAATGGCTGTCATATCTGGGAAAAATTTCATGTTTTCTTAGTATTTACTAAACTCAATGATAATAGGCACTTGATTCAGTACTGCTGGAATCTGGCACATTCAATGGCACAATAGTTTAATGTTCCTCATTTACTGCTAGTCACAATTGTTTTTTAAATAAGGGCATCCATTTTATTTCAGCAATGTATAAGGATTGATGGAATTTGGATCTTATAAGACCATCCAATCCAGCAGTTCAGTTATGCAATCAGAGAAACAATTAAAATATTAAAGGCAGTTTTGAATATTCAGGAACACGGAAGTAATTGCTTGAGAGTTACGGAAACATCACTATTATATGTTAAAAAGTCACCATTCCAGATGGAAATGGATTTTTCTTCCTGTTTCCCTCCCCTTCCCACCATTATGTGGACTTTTGGTTTGCTTTTTTGAATTAGAAACTCACCAATCAATTGTTCCAGGTGTGTAGTTTTGATTGGAACAACTCCGGTGTAATTCCTTACTGATAGTTGCCATCCCGTCCATCCAAAGTCCATTTTCATTAGCAAATGTACATGGGAATATGATCATAAAAACATATGGGAGGAAAGTGATATTAATTACATTATTAAGTGTTCTATACAATGCATGCAATAGTTTGAAACCCTAGGCAATAGATATAGACATTTTAAAAAGTAAAATAACTTAGAGAAACTAGTTCCACATGTATTCTCAATCTGTAGATAAAGGACTATGAAGGACTTCAGGTTACATTTCTTAAAGATTTATTTTCAAACATGTTCCAATTTAAAAACAAAACAACTGACATTATACTTTCAAAAGCTGAACTTATACTTACAAAAGCTGAACTAAGTACATAATAAATATTGAAGATCAAGAGATACTAGAAATCCTATCACATGGATAGGCTGGGATAGAAAGAGCCCATATACTTATACCTGCCATACGCTCAACAGGAAAGATTGCATCAAACTGCACTTTATGCCATCTTGTGAGGATGTGAAGAGGGCTGGAGATTCATGCAACAGTAATTCAAGTAGGAAACTGGTGGCATCTATGTAAAAAAAATAGCTGCTATGTACATGTGATGTTATCTTGCCTTGAATTGCTGGCACAAATCCTCCATTCAAATGGTCATGTAAGGATGTGGGAATTTATATTTGTGTAAATGATGAAAAATATCCTTGTTTATCCTTGGCAAGCAAGGTCAGCGGAAAAGAAAAGGATTTGCAGACCACAGATTAGAAATAGCTGTATTTTTATGGACTGTGGGATGGGTGCTAAATGGTATCCATTAATAAGGATGCTTTGTGTCTTATGCTCTTCTCTGTACACCTGCTGTGCCTGAAAGATATTAATTTGTGCAGGCATTTCTGAAAAACAGGAAATAAATCTGCAGGGGGAGTCTGTGATGAAAAGCATTCCTCCCAGAATTGTCACTTCAAAAACAACCAGGTGATAATGTTTTCTGTGGCCATGCTCTCAGCACACTGAGTAGTTTCTTTCACCAGGCTGACACAGTATCTAGAAAGGATTTTTTTTTTTTCCTAGCACCACGTTTGTAAGAATGCATTATGGTAGTAATTTAGGTATCAAGCCCTCAGGATCTCTATGGGCCAAACGACTGACATTAATGAGATACCATTTAGGCACAGTGCTGGTTTGTCTGGCATAGTTTCTAAGACTGGGGTTTTAGTGAGCAAGCAGAAGTGACATATCTGAAACTTCTCAGCCAGACAAATGTTATACAGAGATAGAACAAACTAACTAGTTTCTTAAATGCACCACAACACAATATAAGGGAATAATATATATAAAAGACAAATAAACTCACTGGCTGGTGAACTGTTAAACATTTAGAATGAAGGAACAAACATGTCAGGAAAGGCCTGGCAAATTAAGCAGTCTGCAAAATGCAGAAAAATCGTTCCATGTGAATACACAAGTATTGAGGTATACCTGTGGCAGAAGTACTGATGTTCTAATCTGTTCTGCACACCCAGACACAACCTTGTAGTGTAATACGTGCTTTTGAGCTCACTACAGTATCAGCAGCTTCTTCATGCCAGAAAGTATCATCAGCTGTAAAATTTCAAATCCCTGAGTTGCTGTGCTATTATGCCTAGATTTCGAAGGATGGATTTTCTCTTCTCCATCGCTGTTAAAGGTTCTGCAAAATCTTTACTGCTTGTTTCCTCCCTACATATTTCCTCTCCTTGAAGAGACATTCTAAGATACATGTGGAGTCAAAAAATGGGTTTTTCGCAGTTCTTGCTTTTCCAGGGAGATATTTTTCTGGCCCTTTTTCAGATTTATAATTTCTTACAATAAATTTTGACCAAAAAAAATTCTCAAATGCATCATCTGTACTTCCCATTCACACATTCTTCTCTCATGCACTGCTGAGTAAAGCCGATATTCTTTAGCTCACTTTGTGTTGGATTTAATTCTTGTAAAATACAGTATTTTTCTTGTGCACTAGGTTTTTTATACTATTAACCTTATTAGATTCAACTGATTTTCAAATATTAGAAGTCATACTTTGTCCTTTGCATAACACTGTGTGAAGTGTGCTAGTTCTATTATCCCAAGCTTAGTATTTTCATCTGAGCTTTGTTACTTTCAGTATTTAAGGCCAATAGAATCAAATCAAGTGAAAGCAAGTTAATAAAATACTAGCATTTAGAATTGAGAAGATTCAAAATATATCCAGGATACAAATACCACTGAAGTACCGGATTGAATAAATTATAAATATGATTTCTTCTACAATTGGTGGTTGATTGTATAACACATGGGGGAAAAAAAAACCCAAAACAAAACAGAGTACCCAATGACCAATATGGAATACCATACTGACAATTGTAGGTGTGGAAAATCACGCATTATGACCATAGATGATCATGAGTGTAGAATGCACTTTTGGTCTCCCTCTCTTGTAAGTGTTTAGAGAAAGCAGAGAGCTAGAAAATTATCATCAATGTCATCTGCATGAAAGCTCAGTTTCATGTATTTCTCTGTTTGCTTCTGGGATCTGGGGTTTTAAGTAAAATTATTTAAGTAAAATCCTAAAATTTTTGTTGCATAAACTAGCAACTAGATATTTGCAATTTTATAGATATAAACATGATACCTAGAAATGTTATGTAATAATACAACCAAAAGATATAAGTTTGCACAACTATATCTAATGCACAATATCTGAGCAAATAGCCAGAATTATTTTAGCAGTAAAATGAAAAAAGAATGCTGTTATTTTGGTTATTATTTATATTCACAATGTAAGACCAGCTTTATAGTTCAAAATGTGTGTAAGACATAAAACCAAATCCCTGTTGACAGAATATCAAACATTTATTCATTAAATTAATTTGTTTCTTCTAAGTTAAACAATGCTTTGAGAGCAGAAATAACAAAAAAACCCCAAACATTACCATCCAAGTGCTTGTGTAGGATCATCCAGGAGCACACGAATTATGTATAAGAAACAGCTTAGTAGCTTGAGAGAAAAATTGAATAATCGTATTCTCAGACCTATTTTAAAAAGCAAAGAAAATACAGAAATAAATTCAGGTTCTTTACAGTTTCATCCACTTTTAAGGTAAAACTAAAAGAAACTAGAATAGCCATTCTGCAACAGAGCAAAGGTCAATCTAGCCAGTAACCTGTCCCTGATATGGGCGATTGGCATATCATACAGAAGAATTTAAGAACAAGCCTGTCAGATGCGACTTTCCAGCTTCCAAAAATCTCTGGGTTAAGACTTGGTCTGTTTTAATGTCATAGTAGTTTAAAGAACTACTCAGTCATTTGTTTGAAAGCTATTCTATGCCATTCATCTTTCCTGATACCATTCTTTGGGTCTTTTGTAGTTTTACAAGTCCACTTCCTTGACAGGGGAACCAGAACTACATATGGTATTTGAGATGCAAGATACAGTGACCTGAAGAAGATATACTTTCAACTATAGGCAGAGGATATATAGTGGCAAGTATTTAAATATTAATATCTGAAAGTCTTCGTGCAGTAGCTTCTCATACAGAACATATTAATACTATCCCAACTTATAAAATATTAAACTGTAGTTATTTAATGTTGAAGTTGCATAATTATGCATCCAAGAATCAGGACATCTGAAATTCATGCTGAATATACAAATGAATGGAATCAACAACTTGTTCTACAAACCATGTGAATATTGAAATGTTCTAGCTGAAAGGATATAATCACAAATACTATCATAATGTATTACATTATTTCCCACAAATGTAGGTCTACTCCACAAAGACAGGATTCCTTCAAAGGGATCCACATGGACACTTGCTTCTTTCACATGGGCAATTTATTTCAGTGCTAACTGGAGCAATTATCTACTACAGTGGAACTTAACTGTATATTAATCAGATTTTGCACTCATTAGAGAATTAGACTTTAAATTCTCAGTCTTGTTATTAAAATCAATAGTCTTAAAATTTTACCAGTGTAAATATTTGTATCTAACTCTTGGTTTTAAGTTTTTGTTCATTAATTAAGTTAAAACTGTCAGCTGACTAAGGTTAAGTGGGGGGAGGTCACTTTAAGCATTAATTTTTTTCAGTCTTGTGAACTGAGAGTCCAGTTCTGCATGGCTGAACACTTCTGTCCAAAGCAGAATACCATTGACTGAGTCTTACACAGATGTGACTTCATTTGTACTTAGTCATAGTAAAGATAGTTATCTTTTAATGTTGTGTTGCAAATACGTTTGCAGGTCTGCTGAACTTAATATAATTGCTTTCATCGTTTAAGAACTACAGCTTCATTATGCATACCCAAAGCTGTGTACATAAATTCCTTTTTAAGGAAAGAATCATAATTATCTTACGGTAATATTACATACTTTTTGACTTTACTCAGTCCTAAGTTCAAAATGAACACCTTAGAGATAAAACTGATCAATCATCTTTTATATTTACTAGTTCCTCTCCCATTAAAATGTAATCACAGAAAATGCCAACATAGAAAAATAGAAAATAGATTCTTAAGTATTCTACCATGCAATTGCTGAAAGAAATCTTGAAGTTTATCAAACAACACTGCTTACTACTTTTAACTGTGAAGTTACAGTTATCATATGAGAACTGGATGGACTTTCAAAACATCTTGTCATCTGCAAACTACGGGTTAAAATCCTGTGGTCCGAACCGTATGAAGTCCCACAGCTGTTACTGGCAATTAGGTTTGTGAACATTAACCAGTGATTCCTGCTGTCCTATCAAGAGTAATTAGCCACAGACTATTTATTCCCCAACATGAGTGAAGGGGTTGAAGTAGTAAATGGATTGAGAGGCTGTAGAAAGTAGGTGAGTGTGTTCTCATGCTATTATTTGACTAGGAAGAACCCCTGTACTTTTCTTGGACAATGCTATGATTTTTTTTTTGCAGTTGTTTTTTTTTTTTTTAACTGTTGCTGAAGAAAACATGAATTGTTTGTCTGTACTAACCCTTTTGTGAAAGTCTGCTGGAGTATGAGTGGTTGCTGTAACAACTAAGCTATTACAACAACAAGAGCAGATAATGTTAAAAAAACCCAAACAATCAAAATAACCCCCCAAAATACCTAACCCCAAACAAACATAAAAAGCTCACCAGGGTTTCTTTTCCTTACCAATTATTGTTGTGTTGTCTAACTTTCTTAGATAACTACAAAAGTCTATTGCTTGTCTCTTCTGGTTTTTAGCTCTGTAAATGTTAATCTTGGTGTGAACACTTCTTCTCTGCATTGATACTGGCCTAGTTTCTAATTGTCATGTGAAATTATATGCTGGTTTAAATGCTAAAAGAAAATGGTGCTTTTCTGATTAAAAACTACATCGATACAAGGGATCCATGCTCTTGGCTGCTGCCTTAAGCTCTTATCTTTCAGAACTAAGATTTGAGAGTTCTAGAACTACTTAAGTATCAAATATATAGGTTCCATAGATCTGTTCTAGGCTATGCCTAAAAGTGCTTCAGGCTCTGGATATCTCCACAGGAATAGTTGTTTCTTGCAGGCAGGGTTTTCATACCAGACATGCTTTCATCTAAGGGTTCTAGTTAGCATAGATATAGAGTGCATATCATGGACTGGCTTATATATAAAATAAGGCAGTAGGATAGGTCTTGTACCATATGTGATTGGGTCAGTTATTACAATATAAATATGGAAGAACAGACTTCAAGTCTGTGCTGTTACAGAAGGTCACCTCTCCTAGCTCTGTATGTCTCAGTCTTTAGAAATAGGATGTGCTGTCAGGAGGAGCATATTTAGTCACCTCTGCTAAAGCTTTAATAATTAATGTAGGACTACCAAATAAGTATTCTCTCTGGTCAAAATATTCGGTAGCATTATAGTTGGGGATATCACCTATGAGTTGTAAGAAATGCATTTATTCTATTATCATGGAGATCTAGGATTTCAAATATGGGAAGGAGGGAACAGTCACTAGAGACAGCATTTAAAATAGGTTTTTATTTATTACTCTGTTATAAAGAAAGCATCTCATATTTCTGTTTGGCTGACTATTTTTGTCCTCTCTTTTACATGCTGTCAGTGGATCAACATGGTCTGCTTGACTTAATTTCTTTTTTTCCATTCACAGCCAGATTGTTCAAGGAGCAGGGTCATTTGCACAAAATATCTCTGTTTTGACACTGGTGCCTGAAAATTGTATTCAGCTACATCAATCATACACTGTTATTCAGTTATGTATTGTTTAATGAGATTGGAATTTCACTGCGTCCATGTAACCATGGTGTTACATCCTTTGTCTCTTTTAAAAGATGAGATCGATAATGACAGTTCAAAATCTGTTTGTTTTGTGAAATAAACATAACTATGTCAAACGTTAATGTTTCCTTCTTGGTTTGAACAAGTGTTTGCTATTTTTTGCAGGCATTTTGAAGTACACAGTGATACATTATACTTCACCAGGACTGACTGACTTTCATTTTTATTATAAATTCTTGTTGCTTCCCTTCCTTATTTTTGGAGATTAATTCTCTGATTTAGAGAGCTGATCTAAATCAAAGCAAGATAGCAACTAAAGATTTTACAATCAACTTCCATTATTCCTTTCTCATAAGTCTCTAACATATTGGTTTTAGGAGTTGGATCAAAATATAGTGTTAATAATTTATATCTTGGTGATGGTTATCTTTTATTCCCTCTCCAGTGAATTGAAATTTCACTTTTTCCCTTCGAGACTTATTTTAGGCTGTGATAATGCAGTGTGTGATCTTGGCAAGTACAAGCAAGTCATACCAATATGTCATCTTTTTCTCTCTCTCTTTTTTTTTGGGGTGGGGGGTGGTGCTGGCTGACATCTCTGTAAAGTGGTTTTTATGGTTTTTATGCATTGGTTGAACTTGATTAGACATTTGCTCGCAAAAGATTGAGCGGAAGATAGGTTGACATTAGACATAGATGAAGGCTTGTTTTATCAGTTTATAGAAATACTTCCAAAACCAGAATATTGATGAAACAATTGATATTTAATGCTACCAGTCTGTATGTGATTTAGATCAGAACAGTATTCCATAGAAAATCCATGTAAATTCTAGAGTTTACTGCTCTGATTGACAAAACCACGTGATATTACACTCTGCGTTAAATTCACTTGTGAAGTCTTAAGGATTAGTGAAAACTGGTGAACATGTGTAGCTTGATTTAGTTATACTATCTGAAAATTTACTAATACTACTGATAATTATTTTTTTCAACAATAGCAATTACGTCTTTAGTATGTGAAGGCAGGTTTTCAGTGTTCTCATTGATCACCAAGATCTGAAGTGTAATGTCTTTGTCAACTTCCTGATACCTCTGGGCAACAGAATCCTCCAATTTCAATGGAGGATTGAATGAGTACACTTGAATGAATGGCAGGTACTATTTCAGCAGCAGGTTTTTGGAGATTGTATTTTAGAGGATTCTGGTTGTATTTGGACAAGAACCAAGATCTGCATAAGCAGAAGGAGTGTTTGACTGAACTTACTAATTCTTAACACTTCACTTTGGAGATTATTTTTTCTTCATTCAGTACAGTAATAATTATGCTGTATTTCCTGTTTGTTTCTCCTGAAACTTTAATGTCTAATTGTTGGTAAAGCTTTTTGTATCATAAGAACCAGTAGCAGTGCTTGGGTAAGCTGTGGGATTCTAGTGGGAAATGGCATGCCCATGCCACATGCTGCTCTAAGTACAGTAAGCACCTTCTTTCTCCAACTCGTTTTCCATGAACTGGTGCATAATTCAACAATAGAAAAAACATTCCTCATCTCTTAGAGTTTTCCTTGGAGTCCTGTACTGAGGACCTTTCAGGAAAAGAAGGTGCCCATAATGACAGTGTCTCTACTAGCTAACTAGATTTGCAGTTTACATGTAATGAAACTCGTGTCTCTCTAATAAGTATCACAGAATGGTTGAAGTTGGAAGGGACCTCTGGAGGTCATTTTGTCCAGCCTCCTGCTCAAGTAGGGCCACCTAGAGCTGGTTGCCCAGGACTGTGTCTAGATGTTTTTTAAATACTTCAGTGGAGGGAGACTCCACAACCTATATACAGAAATACATGAGCAAAAATTCAGTCTTTGCAACACAGTTACATTTGTAAACATAAAAAGGAGTATGAAATTGTTCTTCACACATCTCCTTTCTTTGTTCTATGCATACTGAGTTTTTGTACACATTCTTTTGATATTGGCCAACGTGCAATGAGAGCTCTAAAGTGTGCTAATACAGCACAAATTTCAAATTATTTCAAATAAAAATCTTCATTAGAAAATCAATTTACCAACCAAATCTAGTTAGTTTTTTTCACATTATTATATATTATGTCCCATCTGAAGTTTAGAAGAGAAGATACTCTGAAGGCTATCCACATCACTTATTAGCAGAGGTAGTCCTCTGCTTTCTATGCTATTTAGGCACCTGAATTAAGATGACTTTTCCCCTGTGTGTCTATGTAAGTGTAACAAATAAAGCTTTCCCCATGGATGAACCTCTGGCAGCTTTGTTAAACCCGATTGTCCAGCTGGAACTGGCAAATAATTCCAAAGCTCAAATTGAAAATATCAGTTATTCACAGCATGGTGCCTCTTTTTTTTTTTTGGGGGGGGGGGCGGGGAAGGGTTTGCTTGTTTGTTTGTTTTGCTTAGCACACTTGGAAAGTTAAAGAAGCTTAGCCAATAAAAAGATCGTGTTCTGTGATATAAAACTAGTATTTATTTAATACTAGCTCTTACAGATAGATCTTATGGTCTGTCTTTTTTAAAAACTTGTTCTTTGTTTGTCTAGGTTTTTTCAGATTGGGACACCAA